>NW_021703770.1:75967182-76130992 GCF_005190385.1 Monodon monoceros | reverse complement strand
CACACACACACACACACACACACACACACACACACACACACACACACACGCACACACACACACGCACCAGTGGGGTGGGTGAGACCTGAACCAGGTGGTGCTTGCAGCTGTGAGGTGTCTGGTGTGATGTCTTACTGTGTCAGTCAGGGCACAGTGTGCCACAGGGGGAAAGGGGCAGAGTGTGTGAGGGTCTCACACCTGCACGTGAATCTACACTTCCCTCCGTCGAAATTTCAATTAACAAAAATGTGTAAGAGTAGCTATGTATCTTTGAAAACTTGTTCTGGAGGCAAACTTGTATGAATGTATAAAACGTCCTCTTCTGACTTGTCTCGTCCCAGTCAAGTCTCATCTCCGGGAGTGGTAAAACCACAGTCCAAGTGCAGGACGCCACAGTTATGTGCACATTATTTGTGTCCTCCTTAAAAGACCACGCTTGCAGCAGGGTTTGTTGTTTGGTTAATTTCAGCAATGCAGTATTTTCCAAAAATAAAGAGGAAGTGTAAGTGTGGAAAAGGCCTTTCTCAGGCTTCTTGCCATCCTTTAGTTAAGTTAGTTTTAGCAAAGAACGACTGTTAACTCCTTGTTCACTGGTATTAGAAAGTTTCCGTGTCACGCTTTTATTTTAGCAAAGAGAAAATATGATTTTTTTTAATGAATAAAAACCCCATTTCTGTGCAGTAGAGATCATCCTGCTAACATCTCATGTTAGAAAGATAAACAGCAGGATTAGCTGTTTACTTTAGGAGCGTGGTCTGCTTGTTTTTCAGGAGGACACAGTGTCCTGCTGTATCTGGTTTCCCGTCTGCGCGCGGCTTGGAGCTGGGAAAGGCCCTGCCCCCTCCGCGCACCCTGCTCTTCGCCCTCTCCTCCCTTTCGGGGTCAGGTCCAAGCTCCCCTCCCAGCCTCTCTTCCCCTTTCTCTCTCTCCTGCTTCTTTTTCTCACTTCATCCTCGAATTTCTTCTGTTTCTTCCTTAGATTAGGGCTTAGTAAGGGCTTATAACATGGAGAGAAAGATCCTTGTTGATCTTCAGAGGCTGCTTCGGTTGACACTGACCTAGAATAAAACAGCCAGGCCTGACTCTGATTCCGGGAATTCTTGGTGGACTGCTCAGAACTGCTTCCACGACTCGTGTAAACATCCCACATGTCACTTCGCCTGCTTCTCTCTCGGAACACAAGCGTTCACAGACACACATGCACACACATACCCATGTTCGCTGCTTCTTTCTTGCTTTTCTTAATTTATATATCTATGATATTGAGCCAATGAATGAAAGGAGGGAAAGTAAATATTTTTGAAAAGTTGGGGAGGGGCATTTAAAGCTTCAAAGAGGGATTATCGTCTCACTAAAACCCCCTCTGTGAATCAACAGTTTTGTTTTCCTTATTTCTTGTGCTTTGTTCTGGTACTTTCACAGCCTAACAATACATGCATTTTTAGAATTTTTAAAATGTTCTTTAATTAGCATGATGAGGCGTTCAGCTGGTAAGAGAAGGAAGGAAGCATTCTTAAAGATAAACATTAACTGCACGATGGACTTTATACTTGCATCGTGATGTGGCCTGGCCGGATGGAACCGTGCACCTCTTTTATCTGTATTGTTTTATGCTGCTGGGCATGTGCTGTGGAGTGTGGCTTCACTTGGCGTCAGTTTTAGTCAGTTCTTCCAGCCTCACCCTCGTGGCTCAGAAATGCACGGAGTCGAGGCGCTGCAGCCGTGGGCTCTGGGGCCACGCGAGGTGTTGGTGATTCTCCATCGCTTTACCCAGAGAGGAGCTTTACTTACCGTGAAACTGGGGAGCTGGGTGGTGAGGACGGCACCACGAGGCGGATCACAAGCTGGTCTCAGGAGTGACGACGTCACGTCTGTGGCGGTGGGCCCTCTGCTGCTTCGAGCACGTTCCTCTGAGCCCCTTCACGCAGGAGATCAGCCCTTTTACAGAGGTGCACACACCTCCTACGGGCTCGGGAGAGCTGACAAGTGATGTGACGGGAAAAAACCACCTTCTTGTCGATTAAGTGTGTTTGTAACGAAGTGGATTTGCCTGGTGGGTGAAGGAAAGCACGACGCTGAGCGCAGATTAGGTGCAGGCTCTTTGCTAGGTGCCGAGCAGATAAAGTTGCCTGGATTTAAGGGTTCCAGAGCCGAAGCTCCCAGCAGCTGGCCACGTGCAGAGCTGGGGGCAGCCCCTCCCAGGCCGCTGCCGCCCAGCACCATGTGCCGAAAACCATGAACATGGGTGAGGGGTTTTATTTGGTGACGGTCAGTGTTTTAGGCGTGGGTGGAACATTGATCTGAAATAAGTGGTGTTCGCGTGCCAGACTGTTACTGCGAGAGGTTTGAGCGGCGAACTCTATCTCAGGGAGCGAAGTAGTTCTGAGGCTCTTACTCTTAACCACGGATATCCCCCTTCCTCCCTGGAGACGTTCTCTCTGTGCTGGTCTAGCGTTTATCTAAGCTGACCACTTCTGAAGACAGCAGTGTCCCTGGCAGGCGAGGCGTGGGATTCCCGGCACCAGGGCTCAGTATGTGCGGAAAGTCACCTGCAGCCAGAGCCCGAGGTTGCCCGTCGCCAGCAGCCCGGGGTGTGGAGTTGCTGGGGATCCTTGGCATCCTGGCCGGAGGGCGAACGGACGCACCCAGCCTGCTTCCCAGAGCCGAGACCCCATCTTGTGAGCGCCGACCCCTGACGTGATCTTAAAATGTCGGGTCTCCTCCTCTCCATGTGGCTAGGCTGCAGCTCATCCAGTATTTCAGGGATACTTAGGGGCAGTGCTCGTGTCGGCTGCGTGTCCTGCTGGGCTCGGCCACTCTGCTACCTCAGGGCGGGGCCCGAGCGCCTCCCGTGTGGAACTGGAACCGTCTGACCTGGCGCAGACGAGGTAACTGACGTGGCGTCCAGAGCCGGCCCCCGGTGTCGACCGGGATGGGCAGCCAGGAGCTGGCTGGTGCTGGGGCAGGAGCAGGCCCAGCCCTCCGTGCCCTGCGGCGAGCCCTGTCCTCCCCCGGGCCCGTGTCGGTCAGCTCTGTCCGTGACCTCCCGGCTCAAGTCGCTTGGCTGGTCTGGATTCCCTGGCTCCTCCGCTCTGAAATGAGACCCACGTCTGGGCTGCCCACACCCGGGGCTGCGCTTCATTCTCCACTCCACTCACCTCTTAAGAAATCTTAGGCCAGTGTAGACTCTTCCGGTCCCTCGTCCATCCCCCAAGACTGTGTGCTTCAGTCTCTGCCCTGAGATGTTGCCCTCACGCAGGCCCTCCTGCTGACCGAGGCCAACGGGACGCACTCACGTGACGGCTGGGGGGCGGGTGGGGCCACATGATGACCGGACAGGCTGGTGCCTGACGATGAGTGTCGGCCACCTAGTACTGCCAGAGCCGCAGGCTTCTTAGGAAAACAGGAAACGAATTTTATATAAAATCCCTTAATTTTTAATATTTGCTGCTAATTTTTAAAAAAAAATTTAACACTTTATAAACTAAACACATGAGCCAGTGGAGCTCAGCCTGTGAATAGCACTTTGCAGGCCCCCTGTTTCCATCGATTAGGGCAGCGAACTCACACGCGGACCGCCGAGGCTCTGAAAGTGCACGGTTCAAGCCAGCCTCCTGCCTGTGCCAGCGGTTGTATCTCTGAAACGGAGCATTTGGTCTAACGCCTGTTAGTGTCCCCCATGACTCGCCCGTGGCGGGAGGCGGGGGTGCTGGCTGGACCAGGCCAGCGGTTCACCACCTGGGCCCAGGGAGCCCCCGGCACGGGCCTTTGCGCACAGCAGAGGCGCCCCTCCAGGGAGATGCCCTTGCCTCCTCCCCGTTCCCCATCCCGCCCCTTTACAAGTGCCTCGAGTTTTTAATTTTTCATAAACATAACTTTGATTTTAAATCAGGAGCAATGCATGGAAATACCCACATAGTACATAGTCTTCCCCCTTATTACCACTTTCCCCCTGTCTTCTTTTTCTTTCTTTTGTATTATTTTCCAGCCTTCTTTCAACTTCTCAAACATGGAAAGGCTCGTTGCCATCCCAGGTTCTGTGTGTGCTGTGCTCTCTCCTCTAAGTGTGCTTCTTTCAGCCCTGTGCAGGGTGGGCTTCTCTTTCTTCAGGACACAGCTTAAAGATCACCTCTTGTAAGGAGCCTTCCCTAACCACCTGGCCAGGCCATTCCACCCCAGTGCTTTCTCACAGGCTCTCTGTTATTTCCCTCCTGTAATCCCACAGCCTGTGATTGTGTGTTTACCTGTGCCAGGCCTTTCCCTAGGGAGGTTCAGAGGGCACCTGCACGGGCCTGGGCCCACAGCAGTCCTGCTGTGTTTAGCACATAAATAGACACCCCTAAGGCCAGGGCACTGTTTGGGGTACATTGACAACCCCGTATGTGCCACGGTTACTCAAAATCTTGTGACACTGATTTTGAGGCTCTGCAGCCCTCTAGACCTCGCTACATCAAGCGCTTCTGTGTCTGACCCAGTAATTTTGTATTTGGCTCATTTCTTGTGTTCAAGCAAATCAAGATGTCTTTTAAGAAAAAAAGAACAACTCACACGTAAGTCTACAAACTCAGAGAGTTTCCAGATACTCTCAGAACCTGTAAATAATGGCTATAGAGCCATTATATTTTCTTACACGGCGCATGCTAACTATCCAGAGGATCTCTACTTACACAGTGGATTCCCCCCTTCGCAGAGTTTCAACTGGAGAAAGCTGTAAAAAACAATCATGTGAAGCCTCTGGAAGTTGTCCTAAGGGCATACAGCAAATGGGGAAACATTCCTTTAGTGGAACCAAGAAAATCTGATAAATCTCACTAAGAACAGTGAGTCTGTGGCCCTTGAGCCCTGACTGCCCCCCCCCGCAGCCACTGCTACTCTGAGGCTTTACTCCAGGGAGTGCAGTCAAGAAGACAACCCCCTCCCCTCAACTCCCAGTCCAGGGCACATTTCACTCTAGGAGGGCTGCCCACTAGCATCCCTTATCCTCAGGCCCCTGTTGCAGAAGCTCAACCCCAAGTGTGGTGGGCCAAGAATACTGGCCCAGTTGTCCTACCCCAGCCCGCCACAGGGTAGATGCACCACGCAGAGAGGCTAGCCTAGAAGACCAGCGCCACCACCCCCACCCTCAGCACTCACTCTAGAGCAGAGGTGTCAGTCCAGGCAAAGGGGGCACTGCCCAGAGGGAGACAGGTTATGGTGAAGAAGAAGAGCTCTGTAGGGCTGCATGAGATGGCGGGAGAATTCCATGCCCAAGAGTGTTGTTGAAAACAATGAGGATCTTGGTGGAGAGAGGTTCAGAGAGTGCTTGTAATTTCCTGACTCTTTATCAACAAGCAAAGGACAGAGCAATGAAAAGTTAGCAGAGAGAATCAGGGAAAAGAGACCACCAAGAGCCCTCCTGGAATCACAGTCAGACTTGAGAGACAGGAAGGGTGTGCTCTCAGGAGCACTGACGGCCCCCATGGGAAGGTTGGGGTACGAGCCTCACTTCCCTGAAGGGCCTCAGGACCACCTCCAACCACACTAGATGAACAGTTGGCTGCTTTGAACCAGGGGCAACTCTGGGAAGCCAGACTTTAAAATCACACACAGGTCTGGCTGTCTGACCTGCCCAAGGCCACATCTTCACAGGTGTGATTAGGGAGGGGAAATATGAGCTCTGGCCAAAGGAGAGGGATGAGGGCAAAAACCTGCACTCCTTGAACTATGAGATCAACCTCCAAGACACACATGTCCAGTGGTAAAGATTAAAAGTCTGACTGGCTAAGGATGCTCAAGCACAACCTTTCACTAATAAATGGCTTCGCTGACCTAGGGACAGCCTCTGGGTAGCCGTGTGAAAAGATAAAAACAAGAAGACAGTCTGAGCAGGACCATCAGAGCCTGCAGGGAAGAGCTGTTCAGACAGGTCACTGAGCAAGTGAGTAAACTACATCATCAACCCTTGGCGGAGAGGAGTCAAGGATCCAGAGTTGCCGCAATTTACTATCCAGCACGCCCAGTTGTCAACCAAAAGTTGCAAGGTTTGCAGAGAAACAGGGAAGCAGGACCCATACATGAGGGAAAAAGCAGATGATAGAAGCCGCTTTTGAAGGGCCCACTTGTTGGGCTTAGCAGAGATTTTAAAACAGCCATTGTAAATACGTTCAGAGAGCAGAGGGAACCATGTCTCCAGATTACAGTGTGTAGATGACAGAGTCCAATCAAAAGGAGGATATCAGTAAAAAGACACAAACTGGAAAGAACCAAATGGAAGCTCTGGAGTTGGAAAGTATAATAACTGATATGAAAAATTCACTAGATAGGCTCAACAGTAGATGTGAGCTGGAAGAAGAAAGAATCCATGGACTTGGATCTAGAATAATGGAGCTAGTGCAGCCCGAAGGAGAGACAGAATGAAAAGTGCTCACTTTGACAGCACTTACACCAAAATTGGAACATACAGAGAGTAGCATAGCCCCTGTGCACATGACATGCAGATTTGGGAAGCATTACACATTTGTAAGCCCTTTGTCAAACTTAAAACTCTTCCCCAAGAAAAGAGGATTGTAATTTCAATAGGATGTTAAAACTTAATCTCAAATTGATGACTGCAGAGTATTTTAGCAATTAAAAAAATGCTTGTGAAGACTTTTTAATAACTTAGTCTTTATGAAGAATTAAAACATACCATGATTATCTCTGCACTATTATGGAAATCTCACAAATGACAAATAAATATTCTAAGGGGAGAAAAGAATGAAGAACCTCAGAAATGTGGAACACCATTAAGTGCACCAATGCACATGTAATGGGAGCGCCAGAAGGGCAGGGGAGTGGGGGAGGGAACAGAAAAGATATTTGGAGTAATAATGGCTGAAGATGGCTCAAATTGGACTGGAAAACTTTACATATCCAAGAAACTCTATGAACTTGTAGTAGGATAAACCTAAAAAGAGACATACCCAAATGCGTCATAGTCAAAACGTTGAAAGCCAAAGATAAAGTCTTGAAAGCAGCAAGTGAAAAGTGACTCCTCGTGTAACAAGGGACTTCTCGTTAGAAACAGTGGAAGACTAGAAGGCAGTGGGACAATATTCAGAATTCTGGAAGAAACAAATAACTTACATCCCACTTTCTTTTTGACCTTTAAATCCTAAGGTTAAGTCAGTAGGATTGAACATTAATTTTTCTACTTTAGGCAACTCAGCTCCTCATTTTTGTAAAATCCAAAGGCCACCGTTGTTCATCTTCATTTTGAAGTATTCTAGCTTTTCACTTGTTTGATCCAGACCTAATTATAAGCCACAGAACCCTACTCTTTGTGTAAAATTTTCTTTTTCCAGTCCACCATGAGAAATGAGTTTGTACTATATAAATGCCTTATAGCTACAACATATTAAATAATGTCACACATATGGAAATGTTAAGACTAATTTATTTAAGATAGATAGGACATTCTTCTGGGTACCACCTGCTACATATCGCTCCGGAACAGACTAAAACCATATGGGCATCACGCGAGCAGTCAGGGATATTTCCTGGTGTTCTTGGGTATAAAATATCGTATTGCAAGAAGAATTGACCATAGTAATAATTGTATGTGATTTCAATGTATTTTTTTCTCCATAGATCTGATGAAGTAAATTTTAGAAAAGTTATTGCTAGCAACATTTTGGTGATAATTTTCAAGGAATACCTATTAATATCTTTGACTATTAGTGTTTGATAAAACATAATTTGAAATGTTTTAAATGGAAGTAGATTTCTACGGTGGATCTACAGTGGATTTCTAGTGAAGGAGAAGGAAATTCTGGTCTCTGTACTGAATCAAAAACTGTCTCCTAAAAGAGCAAATGTGGATCCTTTTTTGTAGAGTCTGCCTTCTCGTGCAAGATGCCCTCGGACTCTTCAGTGAGGTGCACTCGGAGGGCGCCGTCCTGAAGGACAGGGAGTTGGAGGGCAAGTCCTGCAGGCTGGCGGGAATGAAGGTTCTGCAAAAGGTCACCAGAGGAAGGTGAGGACACCACAGTAGCATCCAGTTTGCTACAGTAACATCTGTAATTTCATTTTTAAAGACAATAAACTAGGATCCTAGAGTCTGCCTCTAAGACAAGGCCACGAGTTGGGTGGAGCCCATAAAGTACTTATGGAAGAAAAATTATCATTGACAACAAAAATAATTATGCAGGTTTAGTGATTCACAATTTTATTAAAATTAGGATTAAAAATGTCATATATATGTATTTTAAAGTTTTTTCTTTCTTTTTCCTTATCTGTAGTAATAAGGCAGCTTTGCATGAGTCCGTTTATGTAAGTGAAAATATAATTGAGTGAAAAGGCACTTTATAAGCGTTAAGCAAAAGTCTTAATTTGTCACGTTTTTTGCTTTCCATAGCAAGAAAGCTTATTTTCTGTCACGTTTCGTGGCTCCTCGCGCTAGATGTTTTGGGTGGCGGTGGTACATAGATCTGGCCCCAGCGTGGGTTGTTCCATTCCAGTGAGCATCTTAATCTATGAATTAGGAAGCAGAAGAAACCTTTTCGGTGGAACGATCCAGTCATATAGAGAATGTGTAAACGGTGAATTTGGGTTTCTCTCATCATAGCCTCTTTCCTCAAGCAGTGTGTAATTTTAGCTGTCTTAATGCTACTGTCTTACTTAGAGCAACGTCTGAGCTTGTAACAGTGCGGGAGGGAGGAGCCGTTGGGAGGAGCCGTTGGGAGGCGCCGTTGGGAGGCGCCGTTGGGCGTGGGGCGTATGCGCTGCTCCTAGTCCAGTGGTCTGCATACCGGCCCTTCCGGGCCATGCTCCGTCCAAACTGTGAGCGCCGCCGCGTGTCTCGTGACTAGCAGCCGCTTTCCCCGGCCCCGCCCTCGCCCTGTGCCACATCTGTCTCTCACGTGCCGCTGAGTGGCGGCTCCACCCAGGACCCTGTTTTCCTGAAGGACAGACCCCCTGTGAGCCCCGCATTGATTCATGTACACTCGGCTGGTAACAAATGCTTCCTTTTGCTTACAGAAGGGAGGCTGTGTTACAGTGTAATTGCCTTATGGATTAGGGAGGGAGCTGCCCAGATATTTGGAAAGCTTAAGTGGGTCACATGAACCTTATCGTTTCGAAGGCTGAACCCCATGTAGTCCTCAGTTTCAGAATCACAGGCATCTGGAAAGACCGTGTGTAGTGGTGGTAAGTGAGGTGCTGCTCTGGCGTTGGCCTGACGGCATTAACCCCACCGGGGCCGTGTAGACCTCCCTGACATACATTCGGCACCAGCCTCGCACCTGAGCACGCCGGGGTACTGGAGCTCCCCATCTCGGGCGCCTCAGTGGAGCCCCTCCAGCTGGCACGTGTCCTGGTGTCCTGCAGGCCAGAGGAGTCCACTCCTGGGGACGTACTTCCTGCTGGTGACTGGGGGACCCAACTCCAGGGAAATACTCCTGGGGACTGACAGAGCCAGGAGGGGTCCAGGGGCTTTGCTCTATAAAGCACATGCTTTGCTACCGTGATGCTATACAGCCATATGTGTACCTAATGTTTAATCTGGTTTTTGTGGGTTACACTGGAAGCCTTGCTACTGTCTACAACATTGCCATAGGAAGTGTTTTTTCCACGGGAAATGCACTGACTATTCTGAATAATTCATTAACAGACTTTTGGAACCCATCCATTTTTAAGTTGGACTAAAATTTGACTAAGTATTGGATACTTTTTTAGGTTGGAATTAATTTCTTTATCCTATGTGTTTATTTTAGCATGCAACTATCCAAATAAATATTAAGATTGTCTTTTTGTTCTTTTGGAAGCTGTATTTCTTCAAAACAAATTATTAAATAGTTTTGGAATGCTGAATGTTATAATTGCCTATTAGTGACATCATCCACTGTCAGTCATCCATCCACGGCCCAGTAAACACAAATTGTCTCTTCCCCCCCAATTATTGTGTTTCATAGCAACTCTCATAAACCTTAACAAAATATATTTCTGATAAACCTTAACAAAATACACTTAGTTCCCAGAATTCAAGCTAAAATGATTAATTATAATTATATAATTCCAATATCTAATATAGAAAATTATTTTTTGCCAGTTGGAAGATAGTTTTACGTTTGGGCTGATCGTGGAGGCTTTGAAATCTTAGCTCCCCGGTCTCATCTGGTCCACAGTCACAGTGACGGAAGTCACTGCTCCCTGTGGCGCTTTGGGTGGACTGGCGGCCTTGGGGCTGGGCCTGTGCAGGGCGTCCCACCCTGTTCACCTGCCGCCTTGGGAAGAGCTGCAGGAAAACAGCTGTCATGTCTGTCGCATTTCTCTGACCGCTTTTTGGAGTTGTGTGTCCATACTGACTCGTTAGGGTGAGAAGAGTCAGAAAAATACCCTGGACGTAAAGGAAAAGACCATTTTAAAACAACACTGCTGAGGCATGTGCCTCTCCCTGGCTCTCTGCGTCCTTGGAGGACTCCAGGCTGTTTGTCCAGGGGCTGAGGCGTGTCCCCTGACCTTTGTCCTCCCAGGTGGCCTCTGCAACAGTTTAGAGGTCAGACAGGCTGAAAACTCACTTTACTTTGGTGTCTTAGTTCTGTGTATGAGCTTTATCTTTTTATTGCTGATTATTATGTGCTCTTATTTTTATGTGATAGGGTAATACTGAGGGAAAAAAGAAATTTTCTGAAACATCTTAATCCTATAAGTATGGAAAATATAGTTAGCATATTTTTGGCGGGGGAGAGGAACCTCTTTCAATTCAAAGTCCTGCTAATACTTAATGTTCCTACTTGTTAAAACAAAAGCCACTAATCTGTCTAAAATACATTATTAATGTATAAGTGACTATTTTATTTATATCTCTTTAAGAGTAACATACTGGAGAAGACTGTTGCAGAGCATTTAGTCAGCACTCACCGTATACAGAGGGGTCTGTCTGAGTGCTGAGAATGACAGGGAAGCAACTAACAAGATCTTTGACCATGAATTGCCTCCTTTTGAACTGGAGATTAGACCTGCCCAGGGATCCTGGGCGGTTGTTGCTTTAAGTGATGGGGCCTTAAATGGCTGGTCTTTTCCTCAAATTGGTAAGATGTTATCTGTGAAGACATAAAAGTAGGATTAGAAGAAAGTATAATTCAGTCATTTATTCATTAAATATTTAGGACCTCTTTGTGCTATGCCCCTGGCTGGTTGCTGCTGTGCTAGATTTTTGGGATTTATCTGAAACCACAGTATACTGAAATAAAAAGTCAGCTAGACAAAGCCTTAAATCCTATTATTAGGGATTCTGCATTGATCCAAGAGAAAATTAGGGCCCCTAGGAGTTTTTGAGAGAAGAAAAGAAGAGGTAATAAAAATGAAAATAGAGTTAAGATTATTCTACTCTTGTACTTTTAATAGATTTGAAATAGAAGGAGGGATTGGGCAGGGGTGCAGATTTGGAAACTTCTGCAGCAGTTGAGGGCAGGAGAAGGAAGAACGCATCACCACTGGTTTTTAACTTCCAGTAGTTTCAGGGGCCAGGGGGGTGGGTGGCGCTCTCCTGGGAGCTGTGGTGATGCCAGGAGTGTAAAATAGCCCCTTTCTCCCAGAGCTCATGGACCAGCAGGAGAGCCAGGAGGAGGTCCCGAGAGACACCAACCGGAGAGTGCCAGTTACAGAGCAGCCACTTTGCCCGGCTCAGAGGGCAGGTTCAGATTTGGGAACCCTGGAGAGAACGGGAGGGGCCTGGGGCTGAGGACAAGAGGGCGGGAGGACACGCCCCCTGATCTAGCCGTCCACTCACCCCCTGGAGCGGGTCCATCTGGTCAGCTTTGAGGATAGAGTGAGGGGTTGGGCACGTTGAGGGGGGTGTATTTCAGAGAATGGTCAGATTAATAGTTACTGTTTAAATGCCAGCTTTTGTTTTAAAGGTAACAGATTAAGTACTGATAAACTTTAAGTTAGAAGCCAGGCTTAGTTAGCATGATCACAAACTAACCCCATGGTCAGGAAACAGAAGGCCCTCGAAGCCCCCATGCTGCTCCCCAGCCCACTGCCCTTAGGGCTGTTGGTCTGGCCTGGGGTTGGGGGGGGCGGGGGGAGGGGCAGAGCACTCTCCCGTTCTCCGGGTGGCGCCTTTGTCTCTTGCAGCCGCTGCTTTGGGTCCAGTGCTCAGGGCTGTGTGGGATTCTCAGGACTTGTGTCCCACCAGAGGGGTATACTGTCATGTAAACTTGAGTGACATTTTAGCAATAATACGCAAGCGTTAACAGTGGTCTGAGGAGCCCTGGGATGGCTCCCCCAGCTGGCCTGTGCTGTGTCCCAGCTGCTCAGCTCTGAGTCCCAGCGGCTTCTTGACATGCAGACCTGGTCTTGCCCCTCTGCATGGTGTAGACCGTGGATTAGGACGCCTCGTGGCCAGTGTCTGAGGCTGGCCTGCCCATCATAAGGCTCTGTTTCTCGCTCACCATTGTCTTTCCTGTATGTGGCTCAATTCCTGGCACTCGAGAGGCTCATAATAAGTATTTGTGGAATGCACATTCGTTGTTTGCTTGGGTTCATCTTAGATTCTCCTCAACGAGATTTGAATGTGTACACTTGTACTTTCTGAGCAGTAATTATTGGTGCTCAATTTTAGTGGGAAGAATAGAGACTAAGTTGGTCCCAAGACCAGTGTCCAGTGCAGGGTGAGGACCACGCCTTTTGTGCACCTTGGACTCAAGACCCTGGGTCTTCCTCACTAATAAGTCTAGGGGGTAATGCCTGAGGTTGTTGTGAAAGCACTTTATCCAGGATGGGATCCCATCTTATGGAGGAGGGCCTGGATCAGGTGAGGGTGACTGGTGAGGGTGACTGGTCAGAGGTCAGGCTCCACTGTGACTTTGGGCACCAGGGCGTTGGTCTCCTGGGAGACCCTGTGTGACCCACGTGCATGGAGGTGCAGCAGAGGGAGTTTTTAGGGATCGTCCAGCACAAGTCGATGCGTGTGGGTTAGGGTCGTTGTGGAGGGATCATCTCAGTTGCTCCTCTAACAGGAAATAAGCCGTGGTGAGAGCTCTCCTGGGGAAGAAACTTCAGTGGCAATTTCCTTCCTTTGATTTCCCCTCTTTAGAAAGGCTGCCTCTTAAAGAGACAGAATTCCCTTGGAGTTTGAGGTCCAGAATCTTTTTGCTCATTGCTGTGGTTGGAAATCCTCTTTTAAGGGGACATACTTAAGAATTCTTTCATCATTTTGAAAAATAAAATTGTTGCCGGTAGGTTCACCACCCAAGTTAATGGCAGGAGAGTAAAATGTCACCGAAAGAGAATGTACTAAATCCTGAAACCAATGATGCTCAAAGAACTGCCCGAAAAGAACTAAGCACTGACCCGTGTGAAACATGGTACTGAGTGAAAGAAGCCCACACAAAAGGCCACACATTGTAGGATCCCGTTTATATGAAACGAACAGAACAGACAAGCCCATGGTGACAGGACGCAGGTTGGTGGTGGCCAGGAGGAGGGGAGCAGGGAGTGACCGCTGACGGGCACAGGGTCTGATGGGGTGATGGCGACATTCTGGGGCTAGACAGCACTGTGCATGTGCTAAATGCCGCTGAACTGTGCACTTCAAAATGGTTAATTTTATGTTGCGTGAATTTCACCTCAGTCCTTAAAGGGGGGGGGATGAACTGACTGCCTAAAAAGTGTTTACACTGAGTTATAAAAACAACTACAAATGTTTCATAAGTCCAGTTGGAGAAGAATAGTTTCTAAATGAAACATCTGGGCATAATTTCACATATCTCAAAAAGACCCAACTAGGGAATAGGGGCTCAGAAAGCAAATGCCGATTATTTAACCTTAACCATAAGGGTTATTTTGGGGAAATTAGGACATACCTTTAGTAAAATGGGCACCCCTCTAAATCAGTCATTACCTTTATTGTTCAATGAACAATCCTTAAGAAAACTATTGTATATCTATCTACCTAATCAGTGATAGAGACATTGACAAAGGGGAAAACCAGCAGATAACAAAAGGCCTGACACACCCACCAGGTTGATCACAGGAAGAGGAGGGGAGAGAACCGCAGACCTCCTGAAAGAGACCTTTGAGCTGTGTAGGCCAAGCGTTAACTGTTGTCAAGATTACTGACCTAATAGTGTTTCAAAAACTATCCAGCAAAAATAAATTCACCCTGTCCTCAGTTAGGTAAAGAAGTTCTGCTCTGACTGGTCCTTGCATGTCTCTCTCCATCAGTCATTCGTTAACACAGCACCTGGGTGTGGACGCAGGGATGAACTCACAGTTCAGTCTGACTTTCCAGTGGGGAAGCACTGACAGTCTAAGAAGATTTTTGCTGGAGTGGGTGGGGCTTCGCCGAGAAGGCCTTCAGGGTGTGACTTGTAGGTTCATCTGGTTGCTAGGCAGACACCCATGGAAGAGCACGTTCCCACCCATAAGTTCATTCCTGTTATCTTCTGACCAAAAATAGACTGTCATGCTGGAGCCAAGTGTTAATAAGCCTGGTGTCCTCGTGTCCTCCGTAGCAGTTAATAGAGCATTCAGTAAATACCTGACTAAGAAATGAAGTCTGAACCAAAGCAAACTGTGCCAGTAGTTCTTGGCCATATAAGAATTCTTTCAGTAGCAATCTCAGAAGTGGCTCAGGGCTACCCCCTTGCTCCACCACCTTCCCCCAGAGACTGGGGGACAGAGTAGAACCCAGTTCACTTGGGGTGATTTGGCTGTGTCGGCCTGGCTGACGCGAGGGGACTTGCTGTTCAGAAGCAAACCCAAAGCTTCTGGAGGGAGCGTCGCTGGTCACTGAACGGAGGCATCAGAAGGGAAGGTGGGGGCCTTGGAACCACTGCCCCTGAGTCGCATCTTGACCCTCAGTGGTCAGCATGACGAGTAGCTCTGCCTCCCCCGGGGGTTGGGTGGTTTGATGAGCTCACAAGCGGAAGCTGCCCTGCACACCCTAAAACATGCAGAAGTAGTGGTTCTTCCCTCCCTCCTCCTCCTCCTCTGTTTCTCTTTTCTAATTAACTGAAAAGTAAAACTCTGGCCAACATTGATGTAAGTCTTTCTTGTCTTGTTTTTACAAATAAAACAGGAAGAGAAAGATGAGTAACTTAGAAGAACTATAACTAGAAGTTGGGAGTGTTCCATTTTTTTCCAGGAAAGAAAATAAATCCAGTTGGAAATTGCTGGCCTTGTCAATTATCTGATAATAATGGGAGAGAATGGGTAATGAAGCCAGTGGAGTTAAAAAGTACAGAGAGATTTAGTTAAAACAGGGATCAAAGAAACCAGAAGGAAGATCTGCTGATACAAGAACATAAAAGCAACTGCCCCCGTCCCTCCAGGTTAGTAATTTATCTGGTGGATTTACCTGGCAGCACTGGTAAGTCTGGAATTCAGCAAATGGGCAGGATTTTTTTTTTTTTTTTTGCTTTTTCATTCATTCCTTCTCTTACAAATCTCAATACTCCCCCTCTCCCTGCACTGTTCTCACAAAAATCATAATTACCTACCAGTAGGGGACCAGTAGTTTTAAAACTTTTGAACTTAAAAAAAATAGAATCCAAAGAGGAAGCTCCGTGTTAATAACAAACCAACGTGGAGCTATTCTGTTCAAAATTGGGAGGTGGTGTGTCGGGCCACCCAGCCCCCAGCCAGCTCCTAGGGCCACGTGGTTGGAAAGTAAGCATTGAGGACTGATTGCAGCTCTGAACATTGCACACATCAGTAAGGTTCTTTCTCTCCCTCTCTCAGGGTAAAAGCCTGTGGCAGTAGCGTTATTGTGAGGGCCCTGGGTCATGTGATTCAGAAGCTAGGTGGGGTGTTCCTTGTTAATCTCACATATGAAGTGCAAATACTTAATTATGCTTTCATTAAGTGCCTTCTCAAATTTGCAGAATCTTATGCATTTTTATCATAGGTAGAATACTCTTAAATCTTTGTAAGTTTGCCAGTGAAATCCTGTCTTTTCATGTGGGACACGGAAGTGGAAAGAAAAGAAGTTTCACTGTCACTGTAGCCCCTCTTTCCTTTCCTTCAACTCTCCAACTAGATGGCAGATTAGGTGGTGGCATCGTTCACTACAGGCATCACCCGTGATGCCACCACCAAATTCAGGACAAAATAAATTAGTCTTTATTGAAAAACAAATTATTGTGTTGTTAAATAAAGACCCTCAGGCTCCTGAAACTAAGTAATAACTTGGCTGCACGTCTGTGAGGTGGGCCTGGAGCCCGGTCCATCAGAGTCCAGCGCCTGCATCTTTGGTGCTACAGCCTACACGTAATTACTTGCAGTTTTAGGGGAATTCATTTCTGTAAATTTCCCATTTGCTTTATAGTCATAATCCCCGGCCCTCAAATCAGAAATCTGACCATTTCTTGTCAGGGGTGTTGATGTTAGATTCTTGGTGTTTTCCATTGTTTTTGTTAAACAACAGCAGCGAGCCGTCTATGCTGGAATTATCTTGAGTGGCCAGGAGGAGCATCAGATCCGTTGGAAATAATGACACTGGGGGCCTCAGGTCCAGTTTGGCATTTTTCTTTTCTGTTTACTTAGACACTTATTAATGAAAATATGACTTTTAAGAAAGATCATTTTCATTACTGTTTTTTTTTTTAAAAGCAAGAGAATTTGCTCCTCTCCCTAGAATCACTGACAGTGGAGAGGATGGTCCCGAAGGCCCCTGGACCTGGACCGGGACTGCATGTTGTGAGCAGCCTCAGATCAGGCATTTCAGCATTATGTGCAAGGGAGGTCGTAGTACAGCCGCTGCTTTCACTGGTTGCTGCTGTAAAAATAAGTCACACAGAGAGTAAAGGGAATTTAATACTCCCCTCTCCACTGGTGTTCACTCCACATCTTTCTCATGAACGTAGGCATGTCTGTAAACAGAGAAGAATGGTTGCTTTTCCCTTTGGTATCTTTAAGGGTGTCCCTTTCCAGTTTCTGCCTCTTCGCAGCAACAGACATCAGTGTGTGCACACCTGTCTCCTTCTTTACGGTTCTTTATGGGGAAACACGACAGACGTATGGGCGATCCCCAGTTGCAGAGTGCAGTGAACGACTGTAGGGCCACCCATGAAGCCACCACCAAATTCAAGGAACAAAATGTGCTGGGTGTCCAGGCATCACCCCCAGCGTGCTCCTCCTGGTGACGCCCCGTCCCCCCAAGATCACTGCAGTCCTCTGGTTTCCTCCGTGGTTTTCTTTATAGTTTTCCCAATGGGAACAGCAGGCTGTCTTTGGAAGAGTGCATGAAGGGAGGCTACTTCACATGTGAACTCATGGTAATAGAATAGACTGAGAAGGCAGGTTTGTCTCAGGTATCAGAGCGCACTGGTGATAGCGTTTGGTCGAAAGTATACGCATCTATCAGAAAACCTGGGCTGACAGATTTTATGTGGAATGTGGCTGTTCCTGCTTCCACACTGGTGAGTAGATCATGTGACACTTTTGAAATGATAAGGACCACCTGGGAATGAGACCAGCCTAAGAACTGTCTGCAGTTCCAGATAGCAGCATGCAGCAAGAATTCCTTACTTCCCTTGTAACTGAGTGTGTGTGTGTGTGTGTGTGTGTCATTTCCTGCCGAGGTAGAACAGAAATGTGCAAAGAACTTGTTTTATGGGCTTCCCTGGTGGCGCAGTGGTTGAGAGTCCGCCTGCCGATGCAGGGGACACGGGTTCGTGCCCCGGTCCGGGAAGATCCCACATGCTGCAGAGCAGCTGGGCCCGTGAGCCATGGCCGCTGAGCCTGCGCGTCCGGAGCCTGTGCTCCGCAACGGGAGAGGCCACAACAGTGAGAGGCCCATGTACCTCAAAAAAAAAAAAAAAAAAAAGAAGAAGTTGTTTTATAATACAAAGTTGCGCTAGTTAATATTTTTATATCCTAGATCTTGAGGAAAGAATCTAGATTAGGAAAGATATTTTTTAATATTACTAGCAGATAGCCTACAAAATGTGAGGCCTTCCAAAGTTACAAATTTATCTTTCATAGTTATATAATTTAAGCAGTGGTTCAAAGAAATAGTGCAGAAGGCTTAATTTCAGGTGTGTCTTTAATTTCCTTTCTTCAGTTTCTGTATCTGTTGAATAAAATTTGAAGAATATTGTCCTGAAATTCATGGAACTAGCCTTGGAAAATGTTTAGTAATTCCCCACATCTATAAGGTATTTGTGGGATATTCTTAGCAGAGAGTGGTCTCTGAGGTCAGAATGCCCGACCGACATAATGCCATCACTGTCTAATTCAGAAACAGTGTCATCACCCCCAAAAGAAACGCCTTCCCCATGAGCAGTCACTCCCCACCCTCCAGCCCCTGGCAACCACTAATCTGTGCTCTGTCTCTGTGAATTTGCATATACTGAACACTTCGTATGAAGGAACCATCCTGGCTTCTTCCACTGAGCATCATGTTTTCGAGGTTCATCCATGTTGTACCGTGTGTCAGTACTTCACTCCTTTTTATGGCTGCCTGGTACTCTGTTGTGTGGATGTACCAGCCTTACTTATCCATGCATCAGGTGATGCACATTTGGGTTGCTTCCATGTTATTTTCTGGCTGTCATGAACAGTAATACTGCTATGAACGTTCACGATGCACATATGGACGTAAGTCTTCAGTTCTCTTGGGTAGATAGCTAGAAGTGGGATTGCTGGGTCGATGCCAAAGTGTTTTCCAAAGTGACTGCCCCATTTTCCTGTCTCACCAGCATAATGATGTAGTTTAGTCACTGATTATCTAACCTCCTCAGGATCTCAAGGTTGCCATGGCTCCCATCAGTTTGCTCATGATCTCCTGGGCCATCTGGTAGTGTCTGCTCTGGCAGCCAAACCTCTGAAGGAAATGCATTGCAGTATCAAGGCAAAAGTTTGTTTAGTTGATTCGAGGTTGTCTCGTGTGTGTATGAGGGTGACATAAAAGGATGTAAGGTGGCACAAGCTACCTTCTGGAAGACAGTCGAGGGCACAGAGGGAGACGGAGGGAGGGAGGTAGATGGTAGAGAGTGGATCTTGAGTGGCGCGCTTCCAGGCTTCATGGTCTCAGGACCCCTTAATACTCGTCAAAATTACTGAGACCCCCAAGGAGATTTTTTTAATGTGGTTATATTGATCAATAACTACTATATTAGAAAATAAAATGGAAAAAATTAAATATTTATTAGTTCACCTAAAAATCCTAAAAATAAACCCATTAAATAATAACATAAATAGAATTTTTATGAAAAATATTTTCTAAACCAAGACAACCTTAGTGAGAAGAGTAGCCTTATTTTATGTTTTCTGCAGATCTCTTTAATGTCTGGACTAACAGAAAACGATGGATTGTCATCTCTGCTCTGCATTCAGTCAGTCCTGTATTGTACATAGTGTAGCCTCTAGAAAACTCCACTGTACACTCATGAGAGAAGGGGAAATAAGGTCTCAGGACATAGTTCTGGCCTTGCGGGTCCCTTGAAAGGGTCTTACAGACCCAGGGGTCTCTAGACCCCACTTTCAGAATCCCTGGTCTGAAATATTCCATCTCCAGGTAATCTGTCTTATTAGAAAGCCATGAGTACTACATAACAGTAGGTACAGAGAAATCAGCAACTGCACGGAAAAATTTTAGGAACATTTTACAACCAATATAAATGCTTCGTTTAAAAAAAATATTCTGAGATCTCTGAGGATGAGTTAATAACTCAGTGAACAGGTTGCGTCCCATCTTGAGGGTGACGTCACCATTGTGGTTTAAATCTTCTGCAGCAAATTCCACTCCACCCACACCCAAAAGAAAGTGATTCAGGCAGTCTTAGATTACCCGGTGAAGATTTGGGAGTAGTTAGATGAGGCAGTATCAGATGGAAAAATAACTCTAAAATAACATAGAAAACAGGCCTGGTGAGCAGGCGTGTCGGGGAACAACCTGGTGAGCTCAGGGAGAGCTCTCCGCCGTGCTTCCTCCCCATGGGCTGCAGCCGGGGACCTGCTTCCAGGCGACACTGGCCCTTGCCCTCGGTACAGGGAGGCTGCGCCAGTCTATAAAATCAGTGTGAAATATGTACATTCAGCATCCTTTCGGGTAGTGGTGAGGCCAGAGCCCCTGCTCCTTCCCCGTCTATCTCTGATGTTCCTAAAACTCCTCTTGCTGTCGTCCTCAGGCACACTCTGTTCTCGTGGCCTCTTCTTTGCGCCAGGCAGCCCTGCCGTGGCTGCCCCAGGACTAGCCCCGGTCCTCTTCCTCTTGTCAGAGCAGCTGAGAGCGTCGGGGTAAGGGTTAGAGGCTGCCTTTCTCAGCCAGAAATTCAGCAGTTGATGTGGGGTCTCGGCTCGATCGTTTTCCCTGGAGGGCAAACCTGGGCTCTCGTCCGTCCAGGAGAGACACCTGCATGTGGGCATCATTTCAGACTCTTATGCTGAATTTGTGAGACTTTCTTCGGAGCTGGCCTCAAGTTGGTCTCCTCCCTTCGTGACTCATTTGTGTATTTTCTACTTAGATTTTTACAGCTTCCAGAATATCCCACAAACAACAAAATGCAGGCAACAGAATGGGTTTTCTCATTCTAAGAAATCAGTAACTTTGCTCCAGGTAAGTATCTCTATCTGTGTACTAACCCTTAATAATCTTTGCAGCACTTTTTTCTCTCTTAGGGAGCTGGTAATTATTAAAACAACAAATCAGGGCTTCCCTGGTGGCACAGTGGTTGGGAGTCCGCCTGCCGGTGCGGGGGGCACGGGTTCGTGCCCCGGTCCGGGAAGATCCCACATGCCGCGGAGCAGCTGGGCCCGTGAGCCATGGCCGCTGGGCCTGTGCATCTGGAGTCTGTGCTCAGCAGTGGGAGGGGCCGCAGCAGTGAGAGGCCCGTGTACCACAAAAAAACCAAAAAACAAAAAAACAACAAATCAGAAAATGTTTTTGAAGTTAACTACAGTGCTCTGTATTTGTAATTTTTTTACTTGCAAATGAGTTGGAAAATGTTGTCTTGTTTTGTTTTAATCAATACCCCAAGGCCTTTGCGCATGAACAAAGTATTCAGCCAGCCAGGCTTGTGTCTCAGCCTGTAGAAGGCATGTGTCCCAGACGGCTGGCTGTTTCTAGCTACCTCGTGCTGCTGCACCCTCCCAGAAAGCCTGCGCTGCTCCCACCCGCCTCAGCCGCTGCAGGTTTAGAAGTGGGAGAATCAGAGTCCTGCAGGGAGCACAGCAGGGCCAGGAGGTTTCAGGGCTCACCTGCAGTGCAGATGAAGGCGTCCGCTCTGCGCCCCATCAGGCTCCAGGCCCCTCAGAGCGAACACCCAGCTCCAGAAGCACGGGGAGTGGGAGCCCCGAGGCCTGGCCGTGAGAAGCAGTATTCCCGCTGACCTGCCACCTCTGCTGCGGTCCCAAGTCTCAAGCAGTCCGGCTAGATTCAAAGAGTATGGTGCGGCCAGCCTCCTCCTGCTCCCCTGGGGGGTCTCCCCAAGTGAAGATGTGCGAGAAGGCACCTCTTAACACTTGCAGCAGCTGGTCACACTCAGAGGCGGCCTTTGCCTTGGAGAGAGTGGAAGAGCTGAGCCCGCCCTAGAGGAGGCCCTGGGTCCTGGGCCACAGGGACTGTCTGGGGGAGCGTGCTCGGCTCCCTCCAGGTCACTCTAGTCACCAGCTGCGTTTGCCTTCGCAAAGGTCACTTTTCAAGTTTACCCACCTTTCCCACTAGGAAAGTTCATCTTTAGGTAATTTTTCTAAAAGTCTAAGACTTAGTGAAGGCAGCGGCAGTAAAAGCCTGTTGGCAGATAGATTATGACCTGTTTCTTGAGGAAATTAAGGTACCCTTTCTCCATTATTTGCTCACAAGGTTATATGGAAGACAAAGAGTATTTGAAATTTAGACTTTCCCAGACTTAGCAAATAGATAATAAAAGTCTGACTCTCTCTCAGTAGTATTCTACCACTTTCTGAAGTCACCAAGACGGCCAGCCCAGTTGGTAAAAGCAGGCGTTTAGCTTCAAGCAGATGTGCACAGAATGACAAGGGGTGTGTTTGTTTTTTCTCTGCAAGTCCACCTGGATTAGTAGTTTTTGTGGTCCTGGCCCAGCTTTTCTTTGAGTAGTTTCATCATCGGGCTGGGGGGTGGGGAGAAAGACGGAAGAAATGAGAGAAATTGGTCTGCACGTGACCTTTAAGTGTCAGCCCTTTTCTCTTCATCCAGCTTTGCCAGCGTTCTGTCGCCAGCATCACACCCTGACGCTCTCCACATGCTGTTTATCGTATTTGCTGTCCTGGATGTCCTCTCAGAGGTTTTTTTCTATATCAGCGTGTTTGAAGTTAAATGTTAGATTCTGGTAGGGTACTTTAAAAGTACTAAGTAGACTAACCATCACAATAAGGCAAGGAAAAGGAAAAAGACAGAAAAGAAGAAATAAAACTGTCTCTACTTTGGATGACATGATGGTCTATGTCGAAAATCCCAAGGAATCTACAAAAGAAAAAAAAAAAATTCCTAAAACTAGTACGTCAGTTCAGCAAAGTAGCAGCATACAAGATTAACATTCACAAGTCAGTCACATTTCTATATACTGGCAAGGAACCCTTGAAATCCAAAATTAAAAATACAGCATTTACAGTTGCCCAAAAAGGAGTATTTAGGTATAAATCTAACAAAACACGTCAAGACTTGTATGCTGCAAACTACAAAACACTGATTAAAGAAATCAGAGAAGATCTAAATAAATGGAAAGGTGTCAATGTTCGTGGAGTGGAAGACTCAACATTGTAAAGATGCTATAGTTCTCCCCAAAAGATGGTATAGGCTTGACGCAAAACCCATTAAAGTCTCAGCAAAAATTTTCGTAGATATATCCAGGCCTATTCTAAACTTTTTTTTTCTTTTTGAAATTTAAGGAAAAAATTTATTGAAGATCTGAAAAACAATTTCTAAAATATTGACTTTTCCAGAAAACTAGCTACACAATGCATTGTGTCTATCATGTTAAAACGTGATTAGACACAAATATAAAAACCATGAAACAAGCCACCATTCTTTGACAATCTGAGCAAAGATAAAATGCCTAAGGAACAACATGAATGACTTGCAAAGGATGGGCTCTTCACTGTAAGCCCCATAAAAAAGCGGGGAGCACAAATGGATGAGTGTTTCCAGTTATACACATGGAATTGAACTTTTGGCACTAGGAATCAGAGCATTTTGTCATATAGCATTAACACATATTGTGAAAGTGCGTAGTGTCAAAGGAATAGAAACACCAGCATTCAAACGCAGCTTTGTCAGCTAAGCAGTGAAACACTCTACAGTACGTCTCTCTGTTGTCTATCATTGAAAACACTGGTAGCAACTTTGAAATAAAAAAAAAAAAGAAAAAAAAAGGAGCTGTAACCCCTTTTATTTTCTGTTTAAAATCAAACAGAAAACAAACATCATTTCTGTTACACACTAACGTTTCCAAAGTACATCATTTGTACAAGAGAAGGACTAACAAAAATGTGTTTACAGAGATCCAAACATGAGGGCGTACAAGCACCTCGCACAGGTTTCCACTCGTACTCAGGAGGAGCCACTTCATAATCACTGGCACTAAACAGAGTTCTTTGCCAGGTGTTCTAGGAAATCATGAAGATAATTCAGTAATAAAGCAAGGCTCTTCTCATCCAGAGGTGTGTAGGCCAACATTGCTCCAATACGTACAAATAATCTCAGTAGATGTGGCGCTGCATGCACCTTGGACATGGCGCATCAGGGTGATCTGCAAGGATTTCAGCATACCGCGGTCTCTCATGTTTGCAGAGCAGCTGAGTGCCCAGCATTACACTGAAGTATTCCTTGATCCCTGCCACAACTTCATTAACAGCATACTCCTTATTTTCTGTGTTTCTTCAAGATGTCTTGTAGTTTGCAGAATCCTCTAGAATGGAATCCACATTCTTCTTGTCAGGAAGATAAAAGAGCTCTTCTTGCCAGGTAATTAAGTCCCGGTCTTCAACAAGCCATGGTTTTAGTTCTTCAGGAATCTTTACTTTAACTTCAGCTGTTCAACTGTTCATGAATGTTTCCTCATTTTCAACAGTAGAAGCTACTCGGGCCCTTTCCTCGCGAGGAGACTGAGGTGTCTCACTCGTACTACCACCGTCTCCATTTCCAGGTGTTTTCTGTTTGTTCTTTTTTGTTTTCACTTCAACATTTTTCTGTTGCAAACCAGAAGTCTTCCTTCCGGGGCGGCCCCTCTCATCTTGCCCTCTGCGTACTGCTCCTGATTGGCTTTGCTTGGAAATGCAAAGGAACTTGAGTAGATAAAACAGCTTTGAAAAAAGGATAAAGTGGGAGGAATCACACCCAATTTCAAAACTTATGATATGGCTACAAGAAACTGCGGCATTGTTGGAGGGATGACTCTCTGATCAGTGGAGAGAACTTGGGAAGCGGCCTGTGGGATTATGGCCAAATGATTCCTGACCAAGGTGCAAACAAAGCAGTCTGGTGGAGGAAGGATAGTCTTCACCTAACTGGACATATATGGGCAAAAAATTAATCTCAGCCTAAATCTCATACCTCACAATAGATCTTAGGTTTAAATATAAAACATAAAACTATAAAGAAAACCTTTGGGACTTATCGAGTAAAAAGTTCTGAGATGTGACAACAAAAGCAAGACAAGCTACAGACCGTGAGAAAATATTTGCAAACCTTATATCGTAGACTATATAATGAAGTCTCAGAACTCAACAGTAAACACACACACACACACACACACACACACACACACACACACATAATCAGTCCAGTTAGAAAATGGGCAAAGGACATGAAGAGACATTTCCAAAGAGGACATCACATGGCAGATAAACACATGGAAAGGTGTTCGACGTCACTGTTATTAAGAAAAAGCACGTCAAGACCATGGTGAGATGTTACCATGCTCCTAAACAACTAAACGTGAAAAACTAAAGTGAACAACAGTGAGAGCACCGGGTGCCAGTGAGGATGTGAAGAAACCATCTCTCATATGTTGCAGGTGGGCGTGTAAGGTGGTGTGGCCCCCCAGGAGCAGAGTTGGCAGTTCCTTTAAAAACTGAACATACTTATCAGAGCAGCTGCACTCCTGGGCATTTATCCAGAGAAACAAATACCTGCATTCACACAAAAATCTGCACCAAGTGTGTGTAATAGCCACAAACTGGAAACAGCCCAGATGTTCCTCAAAGGTGAATGGTAAACAAGCTGTGTCACATCCACACCATGGATAGCGCTCAGCAGTAAAAAGGGACAAGCTGCTGGTGCCACAGCAGCTTGGATGGATCTCAGATACATTGTGCTGAATGACAAAAGCCAACTCAACATGCCAGGCACCACACGACTCTGTTTATGCAAGGTTCTCAGAAGTTGTGTGGGTGTGTATGAGACTGTATGAGTGCTGGTTATCCGTTCACCGAGTCTCCAACCCCTCATGTGGGCTGGCGCTTCAGTGCCTATCCTTCAGCGAGCTGTGTGGAAAGAAACAGGATGTTCAGGGCAGGAGCGGGTGGACGATCCCCGGAAGAGAGGCGCAGCGGGCCCCCAGCGTCCACCCAGTGTCCAGCCAGCTGCCTCTGAACCTCAACTGGCCCTGGTCGCCCAGCCCTGTCCAGTCACCCACACAAACAGCTTCTGTCAGGAGACGGAGAGAGTGAATTTCCCTCGTGTGTCCCCCTTCGCTTACCGCTTTTGTGCTTGATTTGGACCCAGAATCTTGGTGTTGGCTGTAGGCCACGCCCTGCGGGCCACGATTCTGTTGTGTTTGGTGTGAGGGGCTGAAAGACCGTGGGAAGCTTTGAGTCTTGTTCTCCGTGATGCTGAGACCCTCATTCTCAGTTCTGAGTGTTTCGACTTTGTTAGCCGCTGGATCCTAAGCACTTAAAATAGTACTTGCTCTTAGGGCTTCCCTGGTGGCGCAGTGGTTGAGAGTCCGCCTGCCGATGCAGGGGACACGGGTTCGTGCCCCGGTCCGGGAGGATCCCGCATACCGCGGAGCAGCTGCGCCCGTGGGCCATGGCCCCTGAGCCTGCGTGTCTGGAGCCTGTGCTCTGCAACGGGAGAGGCCACAGCAGTGAGAGGCCCGCGTACCGCAAAAAAAAAAAATAGTACTTGCTCTTAAATGTTGAGAGAAATAAGAATATGTAACATTAATTATTAAGGCCACAAGCTTTTTAAAAAGTAAACAACATTATTATATATAAACATTGTTAAGGGATTTCCCTGGTAGTGCAGTGGTTAAGAATCTGCCTGCCAATGCAGGGGACACGGGTTCGAGCCCAAGTCCGGGAAGATCCCACATGCCGCGGAGCAACTAAGCCCGTGTGCCACAACTACTGAGCCTGCACTCTAGAGCCCGCAAGCCACAACTACTGAGCCCACACGCCTAGAGCCCGTGCTCCACAACAAGAGAAGCCACCGCAATGAGAAGCCCGCGCACCACAACGAAGAGTAGCCCCCGCTTGCTGCAACTAGAGAAAGCCACGTGCAGCAACAAAGACCCAACAACGAAGACCCAATGCAGCCAAAAATAAAAATAAATAAATAAATAGATTAAACATTGCTGAAACTTAAGGCAAAGTCTAAGAAGTCTTTATGATGTATATTCTTTTTTTTTTGCAACTAAAACAGGATTTTTTAAATTGTGGTAAAATGTGCATGACATGAAGTTTTCCACCTTAGCTATTTTTAAGTGGCACTAAGTACCTTCACACTGTTGTGCGACCGTCACTACCATCCACCTCCAGAACTTTCTCATCTTCCCAAAGTGAAGCTGTGTCCCCAGGAAACACTGGCTCCCCAGCCCGTTAACCACTGTCTGTCTCTGTGAATTTGTTTGGTGTAGGGACCTCGTATAAGTGGACTCATACACTATTTGTCTTTTTGTGTCTGGCTGTATTCTTTATTTTAGATAACTTATTGATAACTTTTTTATTCTATGAGTGACACATATCTGTTTTGCACAATATAGGAAATACATAAACCAAAGGAAGAAAATAAACGTCACCTTTAAGTTCTACTCAGATAACCACTAACATTTTTTTATCTTTTAGAGAGAGAGAGACATTATAATTTGTTGTCTGCTTTTCACTTAGCAGGGTATCATGAATATCTTTCCGTGTCCTTAAATATTTTCTGTGTAACCATTTCTCTTCCGCCTCTCTTCCGGGGATCGCCTCATAATTTTTTATAGTTTTTTTAGTTGAAGTGTAGTTGATTTACAGGGTTTCAGGTGTACAGCAAAATGGTTCAGTTATACATGTACAGATATATATATATTCTTTTTCAGATTCTTTTCCATTATAGTTACTACAATATACTGAGTGTAGTTTCCTGTGCTATACCATAGGTCCTTGTTGTTTATTTTATATATAGTAGTATGTGTCTCTCAGTCCCAAACTCCTAATTTATGCCTCTCCCTTTCCTTTCTGGTAACCGTAAGCTTGTTGTCTATGTCTGTGAGTCTATTTCTGTTTCGTAAATAAGTTCATTTGTATCATTTTTTTACATTCCACATATAAGTGATGTCATATGATATTTGTCCTTCTGTTTGTGACTTACTTCACTTAGTATGTTGATTTCTAGGTCCATCCACGTTGCTGCAAATGGCATTATTTCATTCTTTTTTATGGCTGAGTAGTATTCCATTGTATACGTGCACCACAGCTTCTTTATCCACTCCTCCATCGATGGACATTTAAGTTGCTTCCATGTCTTGGCTATTGTAAATTGTGCTGCTGTGAACATTGGGATGCATGTGTCTTTTCGAATTAGAGTTTTCTCCAGGTATATCAGAGGCATCGTAATTTAATGAACAGTCTCCTTCCTGCTCTCGTGCAGTCAGGTTCCAAGGTCTGTCTGTGTGCCCCTGACTTCACCGTCCTGAATGGTGGCTCCTTGGCGTTTGGCCTGGTGTCTGTGGAGCAGGTCTGCCTGTGAGCAGCTCACTGACCAGGCATCTCTTCTTTTTCCAGGATGACAGAGCTTTTCAGTTTGATTGACACCATGTGGCCTCCAGTGGCGCCTCTGAAAGCACCAGGCCATGGGCCAGCCTTCGAGGTAAGCCCAGCATTGCAGCGTCCCCCAACCCCACACCCCCCATCGCACCTGCTCTGTGGCCACCAGGCGCTGAGCCAGTGCCAGCCCACAGTGCACATCCCCAAGAAGCCCAGGTCCAGAGGGTAGGAGCCGGTACAGAGATCCAGACCCACTCGCCTCGCTCACAGGCTGCGGCCTGGCTGCCTTCCACACGGTGCCGCACGCATGCCTCCTGAGGTTACTTTACGCGACGCCTCTCGACCCCCATCGTCAAGGGCCACTGTGCACTGAGGGTCTCAGCCTCGCACCGAACAAGAAGCAGATGGCTTCCCCGCCACCTTCCTGTCAGTAGTAGAACCAACACTTAGTCACCAATTAGAGCAAAAACTCAGTAAACAAAACCATGGGTATCGGTTCAGCCGCCAGCTCAGCCAGGGGTTTCCCTTTCCTTCCTCATCACATTGCTTATGGCAGCCAGTTGCTCACAGGTAGCAAAATCGAGCGATGAAAATGTGCCCCTGCTCCCCGCCCCGAGCCCTGTCCAGCGGGCTGGCAGCGGCTGCTTTGGGCTTTAGTCCCCAAGCTGAGAACTGGGGCTGCCGTGCTTGTATGGTAGCTGACTTCCTAGCACAGGCCGAGACAGTGGCTCTGTCCTGTGCTAGACCAGCAGCCTAGTGGTCAGGAATGCCATTTCTAGATTACTTCCAGGAAAGAAGTTTCTAAATGGTGTCTTCAGTGTACTCTGAAGAATAAACTTCTAAAATGAAGTCTTGAGTTGGTAATAAACTCAAAAGCACAGACGTTCTTATGCTTGTTTCCAGAGAGAAACAACATAACCCGTCTCTTACAGAGCCTTGCAGAGAAACAGCCTGCATCTGTGAATAAAGAGGTCTTTATTAAAGAGTAGATTTATATTAATAGTGTATTTGAGTCTTTTAACAATACATTCGCCTTCATTTTAAACAGGAAAAAACTCATCTGCCTCCTCCTAGCTTCTGTTACATCCTCACTGCTCATCCAAACCTGGGACAAATTGATGCAATTGAAGAAGACTCTATTTCGAAGCTTTACCAGCCTCCGATTCCCCGCTCCTTAAGAGAAATTCTCCAGGTGGCGTCTTTGTTTGTACCCTGGTCTCAGTTACTTTGCTGTGTCCGTGAGCTTGGGGAGACATTCCTCTCTGTTTTCAATACCTTTCCAGACTGATGGCCCCTGTACCCGTTGCAGTTTCTATGCCAGAGTGATTTACCAAAGACCACAGGTAATCCATCTCTCTTTTCTCAAATCGTGTTGCGAAACTGCTGCAGTACCAAAAGAGAAAAACACTGTTGAACTTGAGCTGTGTGCACTCTGCTGACACGGTGGTCAGTCCATTCCTTGTGCAGGCGGGGCTGCTGCCCCTGGTGAAGCGCTGGGTGTGCAGCCGCCAGGGGGAACCCGCCCGGCTCTCAGACCGGGCATGTCGACCCCTTTCTGACACAGGCAGGCTGTAGAAAGGAAGGAGCAGCTGAAGCCTCCTTTCCGGGGTGAAAGTAGGAGTTTCAGGATGGAGCTCAGCCATTTCTAAGGTCTCTTTCTTCCACAGTCGAGAGGAGCCTGTGGTCGCTGGGAGGCCTTAGGCAGCTCTCTGGGGCAGCACCCAAGTCAGAGGGCCGAGGCCAGGGGAGGGGTGCTCTCGGCCCACGAGTGCGTACCCTCAGTCCTGCAGGAGCCTCCACTGGACCTTAACTCAGAGCTGGACAGCCGCGTGTCACAGCCACTCCCTGTTCGCTTGTAGGCACTTGAGAGAGAATCAGCACTGTCCCGGAACTCGACGGCTCTCATTTTCCTCCCTGTAACTTTCTCTAACTTCCTGTGTGTAATCACCCTCTCAACCACGTGAGCACTCTCCCCCACCCAAGTCACAGCTCCTGACCGTGCCGCCACCTCCTCCGCCCGGTCGTGTCAGCCGCCATGCCATGTGGGATCCGTAGCCTTCCTACAGGGGCCATCCCAGCCAAACCCTTGTCCCCATTTGCATCTACTGGATCCTAATGGCAGAGTGGCATTATGTCCTAATCACCTCCCGAAGGCCCCATCTCCCATTACCATCACATCACGTTGGAGTGTAGGACTCCAACATATGAACTGGTGGGGCGGGGAGAGGCAGAGGAGGGGGGACATAAACATTCAGTTCGTAACTATTCCTAACCCTTGGGAAGCTTGTATCTAGCAGGAGAGAAGAGTGTGTGTGCTGACGGTAAGGCAGTGTGATGATATGTGAACACGTGGCATTGGGAGGAAGTGCATGGCTTCTTCCTGGTGGGTCAGAGGGCAAGCAGAGTGGAGCCAGGGATGGGCAGGTCTCCCCCTGCAAAGGAGCCCTTAAACCAGCTGCAAGGTGGGAGCTCACAGGGCTCAGCTGTGTCCTGGGGGCTGCTGACCAAGACACACAAAGGCTATTGCATGTTTTGAAATACTTATTGAAATGATATCAGAAATTGTTAGTGTTAATAATAATCATCTAAGATTATTGCTTTTAAAAAATAATTTTGGCTCTAAGAAAAGCTTCTAAGTTAACAGCCTGACTGTGTCTTTGAATTATAGGTAAACAGTTCGCTTCTGGAGCCAAGGGAGCTGTGGCTGGTGGTGACCGATGTTACTCTGCAAACACAGGACGAGGGCTCGGGTCTCCCCAAAACCATGCCTGTGCGCGTGGCCCCCTCATGCGTGCTGGGCCAGGAAGTCCGGGACACGCTCTCTGAGGCCACCTCCAAGAGCTTCTTCTTCAGGGATGCTCTCCGAGACCAGGGTATGCTTTCCTCTTACTGACGGCTCTGATGTGGTGACTGAGAGATGCCAGAAAATGGCTTTGTGGATTCTTGATGCCTCTGTCTTGCTCTGGAAATGCAGGCCCCATTCCGAAGTCCACTGCGGACAAGACCCCTGTGATGGCCACATGGACAGAACCAGAACCCCCTGCATGCAGTGCCGGCACAGCAGCAGGAGATGCCAGTGGTCACTCAAGGGTGGTCTGTTGGGGTCACACTTTACAGGTGCAGAAGCCACCTGAAGCCACTGCCTGGCGCATCACTTTTTAAAACAAATGAAAAGCTAGAACATTTAAACACGTGCTTTCGTCCCTCAGTATCCACCCCTCTGCGGACAGCAAGACCTGCAGGTGCTCAGGTCCCTTCTGTAAAATGGTGGTTATCTGCATATGAGCTGCACACATCCTCCCTTTTTTTTTTAAAAAAATAAATTTATTTATTTATTTATTTTTGGCTGTGTTGGGTCTTCGTTGCTGTGCATGGGCTTTCTCTAGTTGCGGCGAGCGGGGGCTACTCTTTGTTGGCATGAGTGGGCTTCTCATTGCGGTGGCTTCTCTTGTTGTGGAGCACGGGCTTTAGTAGTTGTGGCACATGGGCTCAGTAGTTGCAGCACACGGGCTCTAGAGTGCAGGCTCAGTAGTTGTGACCCACGGGCTTAGTTGCTCTGCGGCTTGTGGGATCTTCCCGGCCCAGGGCTCGAACCCGTGTCCCCTGCATTGGCAGGCAGATTCTTAACCACTGCGCCACCAGGGAAGCCCTCGCACTTTAAATCTTCTCCAGATCACTTACGATACCTAATACGATGTCAGTGCTGTGTAAATACTTGCCGGTGTGCAGCAAATTCAGATTTTGCTTTCTGGAACTTTTTTTCCAAATATTTTCCATCCACCGTTGTTTGAATCCGTGCTAGTTTGAATCTGCAGATGCAGAACCTGCAGATACAGAGACCTAACTGTATGCTTAGATTAGTCAGTACTTTTTTCCAGGAATCAAAGTAGGATCCTGCCTAGACTGTATATTTTTCAGTGTATATAACTTGCATGACACAGGATTTGCCTTTATGAATGGAATTTGAACGCAGTGTTTGTGTGCTCTTACAGCTTAGTGCACAAGGCTTTGGGCTTCCTTTCTGCACGGTGCCGTGTCTCTGGACACACAGGGGCCGCACAGTGGTGCCCTTGGCTCCCCCAGTCCCCCCAGCTCCCAGGTGGCTGGCAGGGGACACATCTCTATTGGCAGGAGAACTCACTTGTTTCAAACCTCAGAGCTGCAATAATCTGAAGTGTCTCTGTTGGCAGGTCAGCTTGTTTGTATTGGACGAACTGTCCTCCTGCTTCCAAAGCCCCACCTGGGTGTGGCCTCTGGTGTCTGGGAGCTGACGAGCCCTGTGAGGCTGGATGAGCTGGATTCTGTCACTCGGGTCAACTCCATTTGCAGCGTCCAAGGTGGGTAGTCGATTTTGATGGAAGAGTTATTTGTATTTCCTTAAGTATCACACTTACCTTATATTCATTTGCTCATTTGTTCATCGAGTATTTGTTGCGTGCCTGACATTGGATGCGTGACAAAGACGCGACCAGAGACAGGACGGCAGCCTTCCGTGCTCCGAGTGCCTGTCACCAGGACCTCACCTGTAGGAGGCACGGACAGGAGCCCTGAGCCGAGATGGCAGGGGAGGGGGGGCTGGTCAGATGCAGGGTGGGGGCAGGAGGAGAGCAGGGCTTACAAAGGCTGCTGACAGGGCAAGTGGATAAGCGCCAGAGTCTGGGAAGAGGCTGCAGGGGCATCTGGAGGGGCCGGAGGGGCTGCGGCCTCAGGTGGCACCCAGGGTGGGGGGCGAAACAGGGCAAGGAAGTAGATCTGCAGGTGGATTAGTCAGGAGGGAAACTGACAGGTAGGGTAACAAATTCAGTACAGGGGAGCGAGACATGGACGGAGGGCAGGAATGTCTGTGAAAGCAATTTGCTGAATTAATTTCCAAAAAGTACAGAAATTCCAAAAGTAACATTGAGGGCCTGTCTCTTCCACCCTTGGACCACTAGATTCCTGAACCCCACTGTGGTTTTTATGAACAGCAAAAGCTGTGATGCCACTGATGCTTGAATCCACAGTCCCTGTGTGCTTGTGAGATTGAGCACGTGTTCATTGTGTTGAGGCCGTTTGGATTTTCCCTTCTTTGCGTTTCCTTTTACCGTTAGTACCGAAACATAACTGCTACAGCCTGGTGGTCCTGAAGAAGTCAGGCTCTGTCACCTGTGTCCGGGTCCCCACTTTCTCATCTCTGCAACAGGGATAACAGGACTGACCCCAAAGCCTTGCTGAGGAGTAAATGAGCTGGTGGCGAAGGCGGACATTCAGTGCTCCGTGCTCCGGACGGCAGGCGGCTGGCTGGGGGCTGGAGGCAGTGACGGCAAGGGTGGGGCGCCAGGGCCCTCAGGATTGCTCTGGCAGAGTTGGTCAAGGCCTTGCAGACAGGAGAGGGCACGTGGAGAACGCCGGGCAGCCGTGAGAGCTTCGTGTGCTGGCGGAGCGGGGCTGTCGTGGGCAGGCTGGCCCTGTGCTGTTCTGCCGTCCCCGGCTGTGTTAACGAGGTGGGATGGTCAGATTTTTGTCTTAAATGAAGCGATTCTTTCAGCACCACGAATGGATCGACTGTGGTGCAAAGCCGGGGCTGGCTGTTGGCAGGAAGATGATTGCGCTGCTGTTTGGAGGAGCACGGGGGAGGGTGGCCGCGAGGCTGGAGGCCGAGAGGGCCAAACTCGAGCAGTCTCAGGCAGCCTGTCCACAGCCTGTGGTTTCCAGCTGGCCGCCGAGAGGCTCCCATCCCCTCACCTCTCTCAGAGCGGGGTCGCTCCCGGGCGCAGAGCAGGGAAGGATGAGGAAGCAGCCCCCAAGTGACAGTCCCCACCCCTCCCACTTTGGCTTTAGGAGACCGCAGGCATCGCCACCACCCGAAGCACCATTTTAGGAGAAAGTGCACCTGAAGAGCTGGCTTCCTGAGGAGGGTTTGGAACCTGACCCACTCTTACCTGCAGCCAGGGAGTAAGAAGCACAGAGGTGCAAGCAGAGGAGAATGTGTAGACACTTGTAGGGACAGAGAGAAGACCCGAGTTTTCTGAAGACCCTAATATTTTTTGTTTTTGTTTTTTTGTTTTTTGGGGTTTTTTTTGCGGTACGTGGGCCTCTCACTGTTGTGGCCTCTCCCGTTGCGGAGCACAGGCTCCGGATGCGCAGGCTCAGCGGCCATGGCTCACGGGTCCAGCTGCTCCGCGGCATGTGGGATCTTCCCGGACCGGAGCACGAAGCCGTGTCCCCTGCATCGGCAGGCGGACTCCCAACCACTGCGCCACCAGGGAAGCCCCTAATATTTTTTAAAAATAATAATTTATAGTGAGATTTACAGAACACAAACTTAACCATTTTAAAGTGAGAAGCTCAGTGGCAGTCCATTTATAGGGTTGTGCAACCACCTCCTATTTTACATTTTGGCTTTTGTCATCTGAGTGGCTTTGGAAACAAAGTGGCAGTCTGTTTTTCAATCACAGTGTCATTGAGATGAAACTCACCCTTTTAAAGTGTACAGCTCGCTGTTTCTAGTGTGTTCACACAGTTGTGCAAGCACACCCACTGACTAGCCCCAGAGAGGAACCCGTGTCTGTCCGCAGTCATGCCCCGTCCCCGCCCAGCCCCTGGCTTCTGCTTCCCTACCTTCAGTCTCGTGGACACTCACGCACATGAATCCTGCACTGTGTGCTCCTTGGTTTCTGGCTGCCTTCACTCAGCAGAACATTTTCGAGGCGTTTCTCAGGCTGCGTTCCCTTCTGTGGCTGAGCATTCCATTGTATGGGTAGACCCTGTTTTGTTTAAACATTCATCAGTTGATGCACGTTTTTTTTGATACTGTGATTCATGCTGCTGTGAATATTCATGTAAGGCCTTTGGGTGGACATGTATTTTCCGCTCTTTGGGTGTATTCCTGTTGTTTCAGATGGTGTTCATGTGGGCCATGATCATAAGTAGAGAGCAGCGGCAGAACCAGGAAGAAGCTGTGCTCCCTCCAGAGAAGGTAACCCTTCCGAGGGACAGAACTGAGGCTGAGATTGGGCCCTCCCGGCACAGACAGCATGACCACAGGGCAGTGTCGGGAAGCGTGGCCCACGGTGAGAGATCCAGTGTCCACTGTGGCCTCTCTGGAGAAGGGCAGTGTTGATGGAGGGTCTCTGGCCAGCAGCACCCGTGGAGCGACACCTGGGCAGTGGAGGGAGAGCTGGGCCAGCAAAGTCCTCCTCGTGCCCCCAGAGCAGAGCTCTGCGACAGGTCGCATCCCCTGTGCTTCATGTCCTCACCAGCATTTGGTGTTCGCAGGGCTTTAGATTGTCAGCCATTCTGACAGGTGTGTGATGGTGCCTCATTGCTATTTTAGTTTGCGTTTCCCTGACCACATGTGACGTGGAGCGACTTTCACGTGCTCATTTTCCATGTGTATATCTTCTGTGGTGAGGTGTCTGTGAAGCGCTTTGGTCCATTTTTTATTCAGGTTGTTCATTTTCTTATTGAGTTTTAAGAGTTTTTTCATGTGTTTTGGGTAACAGCCCTTTGTCAGATAGGTCTTTTGCAAATATTTTTTCCTGTCCTTGGCTTGTCTCTTCATTTTCTTAACAGCGTCTGCAGACCAGTTTTAATTTTAATAAGTCCAACATCAACTTGTTTTTTTCATGAATTGTGCTTTTGGTGAATCTAAACACTTGTTGTCTGATCCAAGGTCACCCAGATTTTCTCCTGTTTTCTTCTAGGAGTTGTATAGTTTTGCATTTTACACTTAAGTCTATGATCCATTTTCAGTTAAATTTTGTGAAAGGTGTAAGGTCCTTCTGGATTCATGTTTTTCCCATGTGTTTTGTCAGTTGTTCTGTCACTGTTGAAAAGGCTGTCCTTTCTCTATTGAAATGTCAAAGATCAGTCGACTATATTTATGTGGGTCTATTTCTAGGCTCTCTATTCTGTTGCACTGACTTATTTGTTCTCTCACTGCTACAACACTGTCCTGATTACGGCAGCGCTGGTGTGTGTAGTCCTCCAGCGTGTTCTTCATTATTGTCTTGGCTATTCTAGGTCTTTGTCTCTTCCACATAAACTATAAAATCGGTTTGTTGGGGGCTTCCCTGGTGGCGCAGTGGTTGAGAGTCTGCCTGCCGATGCAGGGGACACGGGTTCGTGCCCCAGTCCGGGAGGATCCCCCATGCTGCGGAGCGGCTGGGCCCGTGAGCCATGGCCGCTGAGCCTGCGCGTCCGGAGCCTGTGCTCCGCAGCGGGAGAGGCCACAGCAGTGAGAGGCCCGCGTACCGCAAAAAAAAAAAAAAATCGGTTTATTGGTATCCACAGAATAATTTGCTGGGATTTTGATTGGGATTGTGTTGAATCTGTAGAGCAACTTAGAAAAAATGTACATCTTAACACTGTTGAGTCTTCCTGTATGTAAACATGGAATATCTCACCGTTGATTTCTTTCAGCAGAGTTTTGTACTTTTCCTCATATAGATCTTGTACATATTTTGCTACCCTTATACCTAAGTATTTCATTTATTTTAGCTAATGTAAATGGTGTTGTGTGTTTTTAATTTCAAATTCCCTCGTTTATTGTTAGTATATAGGAAAGCAGTTGACTTTTGTATTTTAACCTTGTATCCTACAACCTAGCTACAAACATGTTTGTAGTTCTAGATTTTTTTGTTGTTGATTCTTTGGGATATTCTACAGAGAAAATTGTCATCTGTGGACAGGAGAGTGTTTTTCTTCATTCCCGACCTGTATACATTTTATTTCCTTTTCTGGCCTCTGGCATAAACTGGGACTCCCAGCACCAGGTTGCATAGAAGCAGTGAGAGGGGACTTCCTTGCCCTGTTGCTCCTCTTAAGGAGAAAGCATCAACTTTCTTTCTCACCATTAGGTAATGATGTTAGCTGTAGGGGGTTTGTTTGTTTGTTGTCTTTTCTGCTAAAGATAATCTCTTTATTCCACACATTGAAGGAAAAGAACCCTGCTCTTCTCCTACTGCTCTCTTCCTTCCCCTGCAGTTGGTTCTGTGTGTTGCTAAGGTCAATACTGTCCTGTAGCCATAAAGCCTTGCACTTTGTCTACAGGTTGATCCTCAAAGATGAAAATCAATAAATGGTATTTTGGGACTTCCCTTGGTGGTCTGGTGGTTAAGACTTCGCCTTCCAGTGCAAGGGGTGTGGGTTCAATCCCTGGTGGGGGAGCTAAGATCCCACATGCCTCACTGCCAAAAAAACAAAACGTAAATCAGAAGCAATATTGTAACAAATTAAATAATGACTTTAAAAATGGTCCACATGAAAAAAAATCTTTAAAAATGGTATTTTCATTATTATGATTATATAAATACTTTTAGCTGAACTAGTCTACACACTCTAGTTCCTTTCTTCTATGGTTTTTTTCATGGAGCTTTACGTTGACTTTTATTTTCCTAGCACTGCCTGCCCTACACCCTAATTTTCTCCCAAATTCTCAAAAAACGGTGACAAATCTTTGGAGTCATCCTTTTCCTTTGTAATCTCCCTCCTGGAGCCTTCTGTCCCTCTGAACCAATCTTGACTAGTTGCTCTGTTGTCAGCTATTGTCCTGGGCCTCCCTTCTATTTATCTTTAGGTTCGATTCATTCTTTCCTAAATCACATAACTTCTTTATTGGTTTATTCTGTCTGTAGGTTTTTTGTAAATTTCTTTACCAAGTTGTGGAAACCCCCTCTAGGCTACTGAGAGTTTTTATCATGAATGGGTGTTGGATTTTGTCCAGCACTTTTTCTGCATCTATTGATATGATCATATGATTTTTCTTTAGTCTGTTGATATGATAAATTACAGTAATTGATTTTTTAAATACTGAACCAGCCTTATAAACCTGTAATAAATCCCATTTGGTCATGGTATAATCCTTTTTTTATATAGTTGGATTAGATTGCTAATATCTTGTTAAGGGCTTTTGTAACTATGTTCATGAGAGATATTGGTCTGTAGTTTTCCTTTCATGTAATGTCTTTATCTGGATTTGGCACTAGGTGAATGCTGTCCTCAGAGGACGAGTTAGGAAATATTCCTTCTGCTACTATCTTCATGGAAGAAATTATAGAGTATTGGTATAATTCCTTTCTTAAACGTTTGATAGAATTTATCAGTGAACCCATCTGGGCCTGGTGCTTTCTGTTTTGGAAGGTTATGAATTATTGATTCAATTGCTTTAATATAGGCTTACCTTGTTTTATTGAGCTTGGTAGATCCTGCATTTTGCACAAATTGAAGTTTTGTGGCATCCCTGTGTCAAGCAAGTCTTTCAGTGCTATTTTTCAATGGCATTTTGCTCACTTTGTGTCTTGGTGTCACGTTGTGGTAATTTGTGCAGTGTTCAGATTTTTCACTATGACTACGCTTGCTGTGGCGATCTGGTCGGTGGCGTTTGACGCTACTGTTACAAAACAGCATGGCTGCTGAAGGCTCAGGTGATGCTCGGCCTAGTTTAGCAATTAAGTATTCTTTAATTAAGTGGGTGTTTTAGACCTAATGTATTTATTGCACACTTAATAGACTACAGTATAGTGTAGACATAACTTTTATATGCACTGGGAACCTCCCACATTCATGTGACTCGTTTATGGCAGTATTCGCTTTTTTGTGGTGAGTGGTCTTCCGAGCCCACAGTATCTCTGAGGTGTGCCTGTAGGTCTCGGCCTATTCAGATCACTAGTTTCTTCTTGTGGGAGTTTTTGCAGACTGTGTCTTTCAAGGAATTGGTCCATTTCACTTAAGTTATTGAATTTGGGTGCATAGAGTTATTTCTGACATTCCTTTATTATCCTTTTAATTATTCCTTTATTGTCCTTTTATTACTGATCCATGGGATCAGTAATGATGGCCCCTCTTTCATTTCTGATATAAATAATTTGTTTCTTCTCTCTTTTATCCTTGGTTATCCTAGCTAGAAGTTTATTAATTTTTATTGACCTTTTCAAAGAACCAACGTTTGGGTTTCTTGATTTTTTCCTACTGATTTCCTGTTTTCAATGTCATTGATTTCTGCTCTAATTTTTGTTATTGCTTATGTTCTCCCTACTTTGTGTTTTAGTTTGCTTATCTTTTTCTTGTTTCTTAAGATGAAAGCTTAGACTATCTATTTTAGATGTTTTCAAATATTTACATTTAGTGCTGTAAACTTCTCTAAGCACTGCTTTTGCTGCATCCCACAAGTTTTGATGTGTTTTTGTTTTCATTTAGTTCAAGGTATTTTTACATTTCTCTTGAGATTTTTTCTTTGATCCACATGTTATTTAGAAGTGCGTTGTTTAATCTCCAAATATTTGGGGGGTTTCCTTTCTGTTATTGATTTCTGTTTAATTCCATCGTGGTTTAGGAGCATATTTAGTATGATTTTTATACCTTTAAATGTGTTAAGGTGTGTTTTGTGACCCAGGATGTGGTCTGTCTGGATGAATGTCCCATGAGAGCTTGAGAGGAAGGTGTGTCCTTCTCTTGTCGGATGGAGGTGTCTGTAAACATCAGTCAGAACCGGGGAAGGTGCTACTCAGTTCAACTATGTCTTTATGATTTTCTGCCTGTGGATCTGTCGGTCACTGGTAAGGGGACTTGAAGTCTCCAAACACAATATATAAAATACAGCCATGGGCTTCCCTGGTGGCGCAGTGGTTGAGAGTCCGCCTGCCGATGCAGGGGACGCGGGTTCGTGCCCCGGTCCGGGAGGATCCCACATGCCGCAGAGCGGCTGGACCTGTGAGCCATGGCCGCTGAGCCTGCGTGTCGGAGCCTGTGCACCGCAATGGGAGAGGACACAACGGTGAGAGGCCCATGTACCGCAAAAAAAAAACAAAAAAAACCAATAAAATACAGCCATGGGTCTCTTTCTCTCCTCGCAGTTCTGTCAGTTGGCTTCACGTGGTTTTAGCAGCCTGTTGTTAGGCAGACACACATTAAGGACAGATACGTCTCCTGGGAGAACAGACCCCTTTCCCATGAGGTAACGCCCCTCTCGATCCCTGATGCCTTTCCTTGCTCCGAAGTCGGCTGTGTCTGAAATTAATGTAGCTCCAGTTTTCTCTTATTAGCATGAGCATAATATACCTTTTTCTGTCCCTTTGCTTTTCATCTCTGTGTGTCTTTGTGTTTGAAGCAGATTTCTTGTAGACACCGTAGAGATGGCTCACAGTTTTTGTCTGCTCTTAAGAGTCTGTTTCTTATATTTAGACCATTCACATTTAAAGTGAATATTTATATCATTGGGTTAAGATCTATCATACGTATATTTGTTTTCTGTTCCTTGCTCTTGTTTCTTTTTTTGTTTTCCATTTTCTTCCTGCCTTTTCTCATCTTTTTCTCCCCCTTGGCTGCACCAGGCGGGATCTTAGTTCCCCGACCAGGGATCAAACCCAGGCCCTCGGCAGTGGAAGTGCCAGGTCCTAACCACTGGATGCCAGGGAAGTCCCTGCCATTTCTCATCTTAATTGAGCATTCTATGTGATTCCATTTTCTCCTCTCAGTATGTCAATTATACTTCTAGAAAAAAATTTTAGTAGTTGCCCTAGAGTTTGCAATGTACACTTAGAACCAGTCAAATCCACTTTCAGATAACACTGCCTGCTTCAGGGTGTAGCCACATTATCAGTCTCTCCCTCAGTCCCTTGTAACAGCTGTCATTCACTTCACTTACAAGGCATAACACTGAACCCATCATTGTTAGAGATCAGTTTAGAACCACAAAGGTTAAAGATTTTACTTTACCCCCATTTATTCCTTTTCCAGTGCCCTTCTTTTCCTTTATGTAGTTCCAATTTCTGACCTGTATCATTTCATTACCTTCATTACCATTTTAACATTGAGCACTCTGTGGGTCTCTCTGAAGCTGTCCTGCAGGCGTGCAGGTGGGTCAGATGGATGTGTACAGACTGTTACCACAGTGCAGCCAGGTCCTCCGAGAAGGCCCAGCTAACTAGGGATTAAGAGAAGACGAAGCCCAGCTGCAAAAACCAGGGATTGGCCCAGCCTCCCACACAGGAGCCACCAGCCAAGGCAGAGGCCATGCAGGAACCAGCTCCCAGATGGACACAGGGACGGGACCCCCTGCCCTCCAGCCAGCCGTGGGCTGGCCCAGACTGGATTCCATCAAATCCAGGATAGCCCCTCAGCCGTGCTGTGCTCTGCCCTGCCCAGCCTGCCCCAGGAGGGGCTCTCAGTTGGCCTCAGGGTCTCCCTCGGCCGCCTGGACCTGGCAGGACAGCAAGCGTGTTCCCTGAGCAGAGCTGGGATGGACGCAGGGAGTGGCCTGTGCGTCAGTCACTCGCTGAGAACCCGCAGCACCTGCCAGGAAGATGTCTCCAGGAGGTGACGGCGCCCACGGCCTCCCTGCCCGAAAGGCGGCTCCAGAGCCGCGGGGACTTCCTCCCAGTCTCTTTTTGGGGACAGCTTTGCAGTTGGTTTTATCTTCCTTGCCCCACTTGACACTTTGTATCTGCCGCTTGCTGGTGGGTGGTGATCTTCCCTGCACTGTGCAGGGGGTGCGCTCACGCAGGGGGCAGAGTCCTGTCCTCAAACCGGGTGTCGACCTTGACCTAGAAGAAGGTCCTGAGCCCCAACTTCTTTCAGCCAGAAAGAAGGGCGGGGACAGTGTGGCAGAGAGCTGGCCACCCACGAAGGATGGGCCGGAGTGCTTCCCGTAGGACCCTCAGGAAGGACCTTTCACAAAGTCGTTTTCATAAACATGGGATACACCTTTCCAAGCCTAATTACAAGAGGTTTCTGTAAATGAGACAAAGAATGTAAAGGCTTTTAACAGCAAACTGCAGCAATTTGCCATATTTCTCAAACCCTAACAACAGTTGTTGTTTTCCTTCTGATGCTTCTTTAAGTGAATGTCCTAGATACTAAAGGTTAATAGTACAATTCCCACCTGTCCCCTGGGTTGCCAGAAGGGATTGCCAGTGGTGTGGAGACCCCAGATGAAATGTATTTCCTCAGACTGTGCCTCGTTCCCTAATTGGAAGGAAATTGCTTAATCCCATGTAAGTGTAAATGCTGTTAACACCCAAAGATATTCTAGGGTAAAGGAAACTGTGGTTTGTAGCAGTCTTCTTTTTCTTAATTCATTTAGCAGACCTGCCAAGGACTGTGTGAGCCTCTGTGCTGACACCCCCTGGGGTGGGAGCCCTCCCCGCAACCTGGACTCTTGACATTCATGAAGACACACCTTCGGCTGTATTATAAGCTCTTATTGGCTTAACTTTTCATTGCTTTGACTCAATCTTGATTAGATTTGCAAGAACAATGAAATTAGCTGGGCAGCCTTTTAAAAATCAAGCTGTATTATTTTCATTTTGCAAAAGCCATTCAAGGATGCATTGCATGAATGCATTTTGATAAATTGAGCCTACTTAGTTCTCATCATTCTGTTTTATCCTCTACAAATAAATTTTCTCCTAATGTTTGTTCTAGTGGAGAATGAAATTCTTTGCTCCAAGAGTGTGAAGGATGACTCTTCTATCTTTCTGGAAACCTAGGTCACATCTTACTTTTTTTAAAATGTCTAATTTCACCACTTTTCAACAAGGATGGTCTGTGATTTGCAGTGAATCTTGATGGTATGTACAATGCTTCACATTCCAAGAAAATCAGACCAACTCAGTCCCCTGTTTAAAATTCCTTTCTGTCTCATCCCTTCCAAGACCAAGTCTGGAATCCCCAGCGAGACCCTGGATGGTCCTGGCCTGCCAGCCTGCGGACTTCACAGCAGTCTCACCTGCCTCTTCTTTCTGCCTGTTTGGCCTCCAGGCCCACCTCAGGGTGAAGAGTGGGCCTGTGCCTCTCCCTACGTGCAGCCCCTCCTCGGGTCCATTCTTTCGGGAAGTCTTCCCTGACACTTAGGCCAGCCTAGAGGCCTCTCTTTTGCACCTCTGAGGGGTCTTTTCCATTTCTCAATTTAGCATTTATTTCATGGTTTTCTTTAATAAACTGATTTTTTTTAGAGCAGTTTTGGGTTCACAGCAAAACCGAGCAGAAGGTACAGAGCTTTTCCGCGTTCCCCAACCCCCATACACACACAGCCTCGCCCGCTGTCAGCATCCCCCCTGGATAGTTGATGACCGTGATCGACACGCCATCATCATCCAGAGTCCATAGTTTACAGCAGGGTTCACTCTTGGTGTTGTCATTTTATGGATTTAGACACACTTCGGACATGTAGCCATCATTACAGCATCATACAGAACAGTTTCCCTGGCCTAAAACCCTCTGCGCTCCACCTCCTCGCCCTCTCTCCCGCTTGATACCCGGAAACCACTGATCTCTTCACCATCTGTATAGCTTTGCTTTTTCCAGTATGTCCTATAGTTGGAATCATACAGTGTGTATGTAGCCTTTTGAGCTTGGCTTTTTTCACTTAGTAATATGCATTTAAGGTCCCTTCACGTCTTTTCATGGCTCAAGAACTCAGTTTTTAAAAATCATTGAATAACATTCCACTTTGTAGATAAACCAGAGCTTATGTATCCATCCAGCTACTGAAGGACATCTTGGTTGCTTCCATGTTTGGTAATCCTGAATAAAGCTGCTGTAAACATCCACGTGCCGGTGTTGATGTGGACACACATTTTCAGCTCCTCTGTGTAAATACCAAGGAGCGAGATTGTTTGATTGTATGGTAAGACTGTGTTTAATTTTGTAAGAAGTTGCCAAACTGTCTTCCAAAGTGGCTGCACCATTTGCGTCCCCACCAGCAATGATGAGAGTTCCTGTTGCTCCACATCCTCACCAGCATTCGGTGCTGTCAGTGTGTGGGCTTTGGCGGTTCTCATAGGTGTGTCGCGGTGTCTCATTGCTGTGTTTATTTGCATTTTCCTCAAGACGTGATGCTGAACATCTTTTCACATGCTTTTCTGCTGTCTCTGTATCTTCTCTGGTGAGGTGTCTGTTCAAGTCTTTGGCCCAATTTTTAATCAGGTTATTCTGATTCTTATTGTTGAGGTTTTTCGTTGTTGTTGTTTTTTGGGGGGTGGGGTGGGGCTGTGCTGCGCGGCATATGGGATCTTAGTTTCCCAACCAGGGCTCGAACCCGTGCTCCCTGTATTGGAAAGAGGATTCTTAACCACTGGACCGCCAGGGAAGTCCCTTTACTGTTGAGTTTTTAAAGTTCTAATATACTTCGGATGGCAGTCCTTGATCAGAGTGTCTTCTGCAGATATTTTCTCCCACATTTCGTGATCTTTTTACTTGTTATTTGTTTATCTGCTTTTCCAGCCTGACTGTGGCGTCCATGAAAGTGTAGATTGTGGCATCTACCCTATGTTCAAAGTGCTATGTGTATATCCCACACTAAAGAGCATTGTATGTATTTGTTTGTTGAATAAATAAACCACAAACGCTGGAGTAAAAAAGAAATGAGGGAACCAGAGAAATCACATAAGAAGAGATACTGACAAACCAATAAGCATATTTCTCTTTCCGTACCGAAGAAGCGGAGCCTAAGCTGTGGAGCTCGAGCCTTACCGTCCGGCAGGCAGTGCTGCCTGTGAGCGTCAGTGCAGTGGGCGGGCGTGGGCGGCAGGGGTCGGAGGTTCTGTGGGAAGCGCCTCTGAAAGGGGTTCCGCCATCTCTGTGCTCACGCGCTTGGACGCAGTAACCCCACTCCATGAGCGCATCCTAAGAGAAGGGTCCAGCACGGAAGGAGCCAGGTAGACAAATGCCCACCGCCTCGGGCTAGGGCAGTTTGGAGGCCTGGTGTCCAGTCAGGAGAGTGGCCGAGAGAACCGGGACCTAAGGGGACAGCCATGCAGCAGCCTAAGGGCAGGACGAGATGGAGCAGGGATGGGGTGCTCGTCATGGCCTCAGAACATGCACGTTGGAAAAAGGCAAAAACGAAAATACTTGGTTAGTAATATGCCTGAGCTTTAAAACCTGCTCTTTGTTGTAATTTTGTGCCATGAATGGAAATTTTAAAAAGCTTAGAAACATTTATATAAACTCACAAATGAGAAGCAAACCTGGGGCACCTCATGTTACCGTCTGTGACCTGAGGGGCAAAGAGAAGTTGGGGGACAGAGCCGCCTCTGAGCCCGGGTCTGCTTCCCTGGGCCTAGGCGCTGTGGTCGCCGTGGACGAGAGCACCGCCTGCTCGTGGCCTGCGTGTGACCTGTGTGGCGGTGAGAGACTGGAACGGAGGCCGGAAGACAGGTAGGGGCAGCGGCAGCAGCAGCCCGGGACCCCATTGCCTTGTGCCTCGGGCCAGGGGCCGGGCCCAGGGCACACGGAGGAGGCCGGGCACCGTGTTTTCTCTCCTCACGACTGGGGTTCTGCGGTTCCCCGAGGCTCTTCCTGTCTTAAAAGAGAGAAGAGCCAGGTTTCCTCAGCTTCTTTGTTATCAGGCGGGAGAAAAAGAACTCGGGGCTAACACGAATGTGAGACACACTTGGTGACGGCACAGCCGACCTCTGCAAGCAGACATCCCTGCCCAGCCTTACCGCCCCCCCACCCCAGGGCCCGTCCTCGGCGCCAGTCCTCCGGCCCCCCCGTGACTGTCGGAGGCACGTGCACAGGGCGTGTCATCACGTTCCTGCTTCTTGACGCCTCACAGGTGGTGGCCTGGACAGGCCTTCCTTGGAAGCAGGAAGGAGCAGAGACACTGGTGGTGGGAGCAAGTTTGCCGTCCGGCCCTTCCCCTTGTTGGCTGCTTGGCTCAGCCGGGGGGGCCCCCACGCTGGGCGCTGCGACCTCGGAGCCCAGGCTGCTTGGGGCCTGTTCCAGGAGCCGGGTTTCTGAGCGCCCCCCCCCCCCCCCCGCTAACACGGCAGACGGACACTCACTCACGTGCAGGAAATGTCTGTGTGTCTGCCCGCTGCCAGGCTCCCACGCTCTGTGCCTTCTTGTTTCCAAACAACAGGGGCGCCTTCTCCTGTGGGGACTGCTCCCGCGTGGTCACCTCTCCCCTCCTCAGAAGGCACCTGCAGGTCTTCCTGGACTGCCCCTTGCGACCCCAGTGCACAGTGAGGGTCAAGGTAGGAACCGGTGGGAGCTCGTGCATCCGCATCCACCTACTGTGCGCCCCCTTCACCCGCGGCTGGGCCAGGGTTGCATCTCCTGCTCTTTTCCTGGGAAAGGGGGCAGGGCTCCCCCGAGGGGCCGCAGCCCTCCCCTGTCTGACTCTCCAAGGCTCTGCGATGGAAGCTGGTGGCTTAGAGTCACACGTCAGGCCTCGGTGGGGGATCGTTCCGCGTGAGCGGGGTTGGGGTCCTGACCCCGCCCGTGACTATTCTTGCAGCTGCTGCAGCACAGTATCTCTTCGCTCCTGAGGTTTGCCGCCTGCGAGGACGGGGTAAGTTGGGGCACCCAGCCCAGGTGCGTGTCCTTACTCTCCTCCCCCGTGTCCCTTGGCTGCAAGGGCCCTCCATGTGCCACGTGCGAGCTGAGAGTCCGGACTCTCCCGAGACTCGGCTAGGCCTTCTGCTCCCTCTTCTGACTCACGCCCGAGTCTGCTAACAAGATCCTTTCCCTTTTGGAATCGAGGTTATTTTCTGATCGGTCTTGCAGTAGACGTACGAATCTGTCCCCCAGCTTTGCTTATGGTAAGTCGGTCTTGAGGTTTCAGGTTAAACCTCCTGCCATGGTTTCACGTTAATAGGACAACTACCTGAGATGCACGTTTTTATAAATTGCTGGGTCTCTAGTCTGAGTGCCTGGAAACTTGACTTTCACTTCTCAGATCTGCCCTGTTACTGTGGTGAGCTTTGTAAAGAGGTGTGAGGTGTGCTCCTCAAAGAAAGCACCACCTGAGCACACATACCTTACCTTTGGTCCTCATAAACGAGAGAGGTCTGTCCTTGTCAGAGCCATTTGAAAGCCCTGCAAGTGGCCTGTGGAATCGCTGAGCCCTGGAGAGAGTGCTGTGTCTGTGCCCTGCTGGGATCCACATCCAGGTGGCAGATATGGGCCAGCTCGTGAGACTGTTGTGAAAGGGGAGGCTCACACTTGCAGAACTTTCTGATGGGTTCCCGAAGCGAAATGCCAGCTCTGATGCCAGCCCGAATTTGGAAGCTCCCAGGCTGCTCTCCCGGCCACTTGCCAGTCCTGTCCCAGCCCGTCCTGGGCTTGGGGTGTCGGGGGAGAAGCAGCCCTTAACACTCTTTCATGTGCACCGGATGTCAGAGTTTGGAGTAAATTGGAATGTGGACAGATCTGTGCACAGAACCTTTAAGGATCCCTGGTCTGACTGTGGTTCCAGCTCTGATTCCTGGCCTCGCGCATCTCTTGAGAGCAAGTCAGTGACCCCCGCAGCGCAAACCTTTGTACAGGGGGCTGCTGCGCGGTGGGGATTGATGTTTGAACCCTGCTGTAGGAGGGCTTATAGACACATGTGCCTGACTGTATGACAGTCCGTGTCAGTAAGCGTGTGTGATGCCCGGGCACCGTGCTGCCCGCTGTCCCCATGCTGCCTCACCTCCTCCCCAGCATCCCCGTGGGCGCAGCCCATGCTGCCCGGGAGGCGTCGGGGTAGGCCCGCGGTACGCTCCCTGCCGGATTCAGAGACACTGCAGAGCGGGGCCATCGCTCTGCTCACCACCCGCAGGGTAGGGCCCGCAGGGGCCTTGTGTGTGTTGCGCTCTCGTGGAGTCCTGCGTTTCACGGGTGGCGAGGCCGCGGTTCCTGGGACTGCGGGTGCTTAGGTGAGGCCGATGGAGTGGGTTCCAAGGTGGGGCTGCAAACAGGCACTAAAGCCGGCAGATCCGGGTCATCGGAGAACACGTTCCTCTGGAGGATGCTGGGGGAGTGCTGCTTAAGGAGAACAGAACAAAACGAACCCAGCAGAGCGCATGGCTGAACGCCTGGGGACAGCACCCAGAGCACCTGCCGGCCCTGCGGTTACTCAGGCGCCTGCCTCCCCTGGGCCCCCGGCTCCCAGGAGGGTGGCCCTCAGCCACCTGCTCCATCCAGGGACCTGGCAGGAACCTGCGTTCACGTGTCGCTTCGGGTGGAGGCAGGCTGTGCCTCCCCCACAGTAAACTCCCGCTGCTCCTAGAGACACAAGAGGCGGGCGTGCAGCCCAGTTGGCGAGCGCCTCGGTGACGCTGCGTGGCTGCTCTGCTGTCAGAGGCGAGGCCGGTAGGACTGGGGGGCGCCGAACTCCTAACCCCCCACTACCGCCCCCCAGTCTATGGCCGGTGGATTCTCAGGCTTTACGCTGACCTGGAGGGAAGCGGACACCTTCCTTCCTACCTGTAGGAGACCTCCCGGGGGCATCGGCCACGAGGCTCATCTGGATTCTGTCGGTTTTCAGGGTGAGAAGGTACATTCGCCAAAATCCAGAGAATCAGATGAGGACTTTACACGAGAACCGCGGCTCCACTCCCGGAACAAAATGTGCCGCTTCCGGGCCGGCACACACACGTGCCTTTAAAATAGAGGCACATTTTACACATGCGCGTTCGTATGACTGGCACATGTGAGTTTACTGGTGTGATTGTTTTAACTTCTCCGTCTTAACTTCCCCCAAATATAATGTATAGTGTAATGTCCATTTATAAACGAGACAGTTATTATCGAAAACTGTAGCTGCCAACCCTGACACTTTAAAAAGAGGGTTTCTGCGGACTTTTCTTCCAATGCCAAGGCCCGTGCTCGTACCCAGCCGCCTGGGCCCACACCCACGCGCAGGTGCAGCCCTCAGAGCCGACACAGCGCATCCAGCATCACGGCGTCCTCCCGGCCCTGGGTGGGGACTGCCCTCCCAGGTGTCACTGTCGCCTTCCTGCTGTTGTGGGCTCCATAGAAGCCCTGGGAGTGACCTTGACGTCTTGGCCGCGGGAGGCCTCCCCACTGTCCAGTCGCATCCTCTCCTTCCCTCTCTCTGCCTGCCTGGACCGGCGACTCTCAACCCTGCTTCACCTGGCGTGCCACCAGGAAAGCCGCAGCTCCCTGCGAGCCACGGTGGGGAGGCCGTGCCTGTCTCGTAGGCGGGAAGACAGCCACGGCAGTGAGCTGGCTTTAGGGCAGCGTCCACATCCCAGACCGATCTGGACACTTACTGCTTCAGAATGAGCCGTCTCAAGGCTCGGTGCTTCCACACCGAGTCTGCACACAGACCTGCAGTCTGGACGAGGCTCCATGGGGCAGCAGCTGGTGCCCCAAAGCTGGGCTGGTGTCCCAGGAGGCCCTTCAGTCCCCGGCTGGCTGCTGTGCTCCTGTCGGCTGGGACCTTCCCGGGCTCTGGCCAGACATCCACACGGCCTGGACGCCCTCACAGCATGTGACTGGGTCCCGAGCCGGGCAGAAGATGGGCCCCGGTCCTGACAGAGCCTGGGACACACTCAGTGCCCCTCCCCTCCCATTCTGTTCACGAGAAGCCAGTTGGCCTCCCAGCCTGGACCCAGGGGGAGGGCAGCGAGGTGCCTGTCAAGGAGCTACAGACGTGCCAGCTTTGGCCATGTTGTCTGACACCCGCCCCCCCCCCCCCGAGTCCCCTCTGCCAAGACACTAATGGTGGAGGGGTGAGTTAGCAGTGAGCTCAGTCGCCACAGACGCCCGTCAAGTGTCTGGCACAGAGGAGGGCTGAGAGGTACTCCTGACGTTACTCTGCAAGTGGCAGCAAAGGAATTTCCGAAAGAACACGTGACCTTCTAGGGCTTCAGTCTCCAAAGACCAATAAACCTCTATTTTCAGCCCCACCCCCAAAAGAAACTGTTCTGAGGTGTGATCCACGGAGACCAGGAGGGCACAGCCCACCTTCCCAGCCTGCTCACCTGGGGCCCCTGCCGCCCGTGGTTCTACATTCCCATGTAGAGATGAAACTTGCCCACAATTCACCAGTTCCCTAAGACAATTCATCCAACAGTGTGAAGGAAAGGCTTTCTGTGGCATAGGAAGAGGTGTTCAGCTCAGCGCAACTCTGGGAGAAATGGGATCCTGTTAACGAGGGAAGTTTGGGGCAAAGGAAGTCCTTCGACCAGAAGTGTTGCTCAAGTGGGGAAGTGGGATGCAGCAGCAGGCGTGATGTGTGCCTCCTGCTGGGATGCAGGCCATGGCCCTTCCCATGTGTTTCCCCCCCAGTTTCTCCTAGGACGGCCAGCTGGGAGATGCACATCCTTGCACCCACTAACAAACATCGATCACAGATACTTTTAATGTTCTTGTGTAAAAACTAGCTCGGGGGCTTCCCTGGTGGCGCAGTGGTTGGGAATCCGCCTGCCGATGTGGGGGACACGGGTTCGTGCCCCGGTCCGGGAAGATCCCACATGCCCCGGAGCGGCTGGGCCCGTGAGCCATGGCCGCTGAGCCTGCGCGTCCAGAGCCTGTGCTCCGCAACGGGAGAGGCCACAACAGTGAGAGGCCTGCGTACCGCACAAAAAATAATAATAATAATCGGCTACCAGAAAAAAGCACTTCCTTCCTTTGCTTTTGCTGCAGCCTGTTCTCTCCTCTGGAGAGGGGTGGAGAGGGGTCATGGGCCGGGGAAGGGCCTTATGCTCTGTCTTTGGTGTCCTGAGCCGATGGGCACAGCAGGCCCAGGGCTGTTTGCTTTAACCAGCCTGCCTCTTATCCCTGCAGAGTTACGAGGTGAGGAGTGTCCTTGGAAAGGAGGTGGGGCCGATAACCTGTTTCGTCAGGTCCATCACCACCCGCCCGGCCAGCTGCGTGGGATTGGAGGAGGTGGAACTCCTGAGCGAGGGGGGAGCCTCTTCAGCACACCGGTGGCAGCCGCAGGATCCGTGAACTTTACAAAGTGGCTGCCAGTGGTGGTGGTTCGGTAGTTATTTGTTAACTCTAGGCAGAGTGAATGTACTTTATGATCTTGAAGTGGAACTTCGATTGGGGCCAATGTTAGTAAAATGGCTTTGTAAACTGTAAATCAAAGTACTTCCTTCTGCGATGATATATATTTTTATTGCCTTTCTGCAAATTTAGGAACACGAGAGAGCTTAAATAAGCTTGAGGTTTTCATTTTGTATTTACCTTAGACAATAATATAGTAGAAAAAGTTATTTTGTTCTACTGTAATTCTAAAGTGTTCAAATTTTACAATGATTCAACGTGTTTTTCTTATATTTCTTTTAACATTTCCCCAAAGAATTACCCTGCCGAGTGTAAACCTTTGTCCTCTATCGTCATATTACTGCTCTGCACAGTGTCCAGCCTAAGCTTAGTTCTGCAGCTCAGTATTTTTTGGAAAATGTTCTGGGGAACTGTGTCAGAGGTAAAACTGTTTCCCATAAAGTAGAGATAAAGTGACTGGCCTGATGGTAGCTCCTTACAGAGAGACTGACAGGTCTGGTTAGTCCTGCCGGGCACTGCGCCAGGACTACGCTGCTGCAGGAGAGCTGGGGAATCGCTCTCCTTGTTGGCAGAGATCTGAGTTAAAACTAAAACCACGGATTAATCTGGACACTGTAAAGATTTCGCGTTTCCTCCCTTATGACAGTGTAATAATGACAGGCCACGGTTAACTAATTACATAATATAGACGTAGCAGCCAAGACCAAGGGAGGCTGCCTAGTACCCACTCTCATGGGGGAAAGGCAACGGCTTTATTTATTCGTCCAGATTCAGCTTTGAAGCATTACCAGTACCGGGAAGGTAGCCGATTTTAAGTAGCTTTGTGACCGTCCTTTCCATCTCCTATATGACTTCTGTACTTTATGCACTTTGAAAATCTACTTGAAGCTGTCTACAGGACTGAGGGAAGCGAAAGCAAATCCCATGAAAGCCAGAATGAGTGGGACTGGTTTTCGGATAACCTGAGCCCTCCTCTCCTTGCCCCCGACTCGAGGTGGGACCCGCTCCGGCCGGTTTCCGACACGTTCCCGGGGCGCCTTCCACCCGAGCGGGTCTCGCTCGGCAAGTTAACCGGCACGTCCGCAGGTGGAGTTTGGCCTGTTGGAGAAGCAAAGCGACGGTCCTTCCAGGAACCCGGCCCCGGGGCGCACACCAGCCAGACGCGCCCTCGCGCCCTCCCCGGCCAGTCCGGAGGGCCGCGAGCGCAGGAATCAAGGTGGGTCTAACACGCCTTTATTCTTACAAATACTGTAAAAATCAGTATAAAAAAGTGAGCATGCTCAGTCTTTTCCTCGTATCTACAGTACAAAGGTTTGTCCGAAAAGTCTCTTTAACGAATGTACCTTAGCTGCCTCCTCGGGCGTAGGATGCAGAGAAGCTGCCGTCACAGTAACTTAGGGTCCACGCGGCAGCTGTCCGAGTCCCGGCCCCGCCCGGGGGTCCGGCCCGGCGGTTCCAGGCACTGCGGCCGCAGCCCGCACGCCCCCCGCGTCACCGCGCGTCCGCCGCCCCCGCGCCGGGCAAAAAGGGCGCGCCGGGCAGCTGCTTGAAGAAGCGCCGCAGGCCGGCCAGGTCCCGCGTGAGCTGCTCCACGCGCTGCTGTAGCTTCTCGTTCTCGGCCGAAAGCTCCACCAGCTTCTGCTGCATCTCCTGGTTGCGCCGCTTAGCCTTGTCGCGGCTCTTGCGCACGGCGATGTTGTTGCGCTCCCGCCGCTGCCGGTACTCGGGGCTGCCGCGGTCCGGGCCCCGCTTGCCCGCTGCCTTGTCGCGCGCCGCCCCAGGAGCTGGGGGCGCGGGGCTGCGGCGCGGCGGCTCGGGCGACGCGGGCGGAGTGGGCTGCGCGGCGGCCGCCAGGCTCACCACCGTCTGGGCGCACGCGGCCACCTGCGCGGGCAGCAGCGAGCCGGGCGCGTCGCCGTCGCCCCAGTCGGGCTCGCGCTTGAGCGGTCGCGGCGCGGGGCCGGGGCCCGCGGGGCGCGCGGGGCCCCCGGGCAGCAGCTCCAGGGCGCCCGCCTTGTGGTTGCTGTTGAAGAGGTCGGCGAAGAGCTCATCGTGGCACAGCTCCAGGGTGGGCACGGCGGCCATGGAGTCGATGTAGGCGCTGAAGTCGATAGCGCTCTCGTCGTCGTACATGGCGGGCGCGGCCGGCTCGGCTCCGCGACCCAGCTTCCCTGCGCGGCCGGGCTCGTAGAAGGCGGCGGGCTCCGCAGTCCAGGGCGCGCCGCGCGCCGGGCCGTCCAGGCTGAAGAGCGCGGCGCTCATGGCGGCGTCGGGCCGACGGCGAGCGCGGTCCCCGGGCGGGCCGGGCGCCGCCTTTTCTAGCCGGACTGACGCGCACGCCCCGCCCCGCCCCGGCCGCGGACCGCGGGACCCCCGCCCGCGCGCCTCCCCCGTGCTTCCTGCCCGCCGGCCCGGCCCGCGCAGCGCTGCCGGGAACGACCCTCCCTCGGCCGCGCCTCCTCCTTCCTGCTGGTGGGTCGGGGCCTCTGCGCCCGCGGAGTCGAGGCGGAACCAGAACGGGGCCCGGGCCAGCGCGCGGACTAGGGCCCGGGGGCGCTCCCCCGCGGCTTCAGGGAATTAGGGTCTCGCGGCTTCCGGATGGCGGGGTTGGAGACGCTGCCCCGCGGGTTCCGCCGGGTCCGTGGGGCGCTCTCCAACCTCGCGCGCCTAGGGCCGGGGGAAGCCGGGAACCACGAGCGCGCGAGAGCTCCGCGCCCCCGGAAAGCCCACGAACTCCCGGGAGCTCCACACTCAGAGCCCCGGGAGCCCCGCGCCCCCGACGCTGCTTCCAGGGACACTAGAGCAGTGCCATCTTGCGGTGATGTCTTACTTCAGCCCTGTCTTTAGTTCTAGGCTCTTTTTTTTTTTTATGCTGTTCAGTATTCCAAAAAGAAGTGCCTTTGGATCCAAAGCAGTGGGGTAGGTCCCCTTTAGGAGAAAAATAAGGTTTATACTAGCAGCTCTGACAAGGTGTTAACTTGCTAGCTCTTCACATTGTAAAATGCAGGTAAAGACTGAACTGGCTTTGTTGGTTAACGTTTCCTACAATTTGGGTCAGGCATTTCGGGTCAGTTCTATTTTTCACATCACCGTCCCTGTTCAGACCTGGTCTCTGTCCACATCCTTTCTCATTTCGTTGCTTCCCAACACCAAACGCTCCACAAGCTCCACAGTATTGCAGAGGTGACTTCTGATGACGGCACCATGGGATACTGAATAGGTTTTCTAGAAGGACAGACATAATACGCTAGAATTACTCAGGGGCCGTGATGTGGATGTCACACGATTAATTATCTATTAAAGGTAAAACCCAGGAACACTTAGAGTGTGGTTCATGCACACCCAGAGGAAAGACATATCTATTTTGGAAGCCATAAAAACACTACTAAAGCCCTCCCCAGTCAGGGAATGCAAAATAAATACACAGAGAACCATATTCTCATGAAAATGATTCAGTGAGATGATTAGTAGATTCAGATGTCAAATTGGGATTGAGCTTGAAAGAGATGCTACGCCCATCTTTTTTTCAATGTATTAACTAGTAATGATAATGTTTAGATTTAAGAGTTTTCTTCCCTTTTACTGAAAAAGAGAAAGGAGAGGTCGTAGACCAACAAAGTAGAGATTTGTTATGACGTTTAACGGCAAGTGAAAGACTATTAAAAATACAATAAAACAATTTAAAGTTTAGCTTCTGTGACAGCAGTTGTCCACAGTCATTTCTTGAATGTCTCCACTTACTGTCTTTTCCTAACTCTACTGTTAATTTATCCGAGATAAATACAAAGTTGGTCATGATTCCTCACTGTTAGGAGTCTTGAGCCTGTGTTCTGAGAACTGTCTAAAGGAAGCAGTCAAATAAGAAAGTATTCCTTAAAAACGTCGGAGCCTTGGATTCACCCGTGTTTATGAGGACGTTGCTATGTTGAGCTTAGTTGAGTTATTCAAATGCAGCACTTCACGTGGACTTTCTAAACACATCCGTCCTTTAGAAACTCAGGAGGCTGGATGTGCTCCAGCTGTGGGACACTGTTGGGGTTAGGAAATCGGGCCGGCTCACTCATAACACGAAGGGGCCATACCTCAGTCCTCACGAGGGACCACTTTCGGATGCTTCATACGGTGCAAGATATGGGGCAACAACAGTTCTCCAAATGAAAGTCTGGAACAGTGAAAATGTTTTTGAGCAATGCCAGTGTCAAGAGGAGGGAAATTGTGACTCTAGCGCCCTCTTCAGATGATGATTCTCAACTATCGGATTAGATACTTTGTTCATCTTCTGGCTCAGGAATAATTTTAACTGTATGATATGTTCTCATGTGTTTTGTGTCAGACAATAGTGAGGTTACAAATATAGGCTTTTCAGATAAACCTGATTTCCAGTATTTTGTGTGTGTGTGTGAAAGGAAATATGAGGGCCAAAAGAATAAAGCCCCTGGGTATTAGGGTCACACATCCTTGGCAGTGCTTTATAAAGCCTGTGTATTTTACTAAAAACCTACTGTGATGGGTAGAAAGTTCTGCATTCACTTCAGCCTCTGGAATTTAAGAGACAGATCTCCCAGATTACAAAGTAGCCAGAGCTGAAAACAGTTATTTGATTCTGTGAGTCAGGTGTCCAACCTGCCATACACTTGCGCATGTTCCCAGTAATAAAACACAAGGAGGAGCGATTTGCCTTCCCAGCCTGTTATTCCTGTGAAGTGGATTCAGTCTCTCAGGCACACCTGTCAGCCCTGCCGCAGCTCACTGGTATTTTGATAGGAATGGCGCTGAATCTGTAGATTGCCTTGGGTAGTATGGTCATTTTAACAATACTGATTCTTCCAATCTGAGAACAAGGTACATCTTTCCATCTGTTTACGTCATCATCACATTCTTTCATCAACGTCTTACTTTTCAGATTATATGCCTTTTGCCTCCTTAGGTAGGTTTATTCCTAAGTATTTTATTCTTTTTGATGTGATGGTAAATGGGATTGTTTAATTTCTCTGAGATTTCATTGTTAGTGTATAGAACTGTAGCAGATTTCCATACATTTATTTTGTATCCTGTAACTTTACCAGATTCTTTGGTGAACTCTAAGAGTTTTCTGGTGGCATCTTCAGGATTTTCTCTGTATAGCAAATCGTGTCATTAGCAAACAGTGACAGTTTTGATTCTCCCTTTCCTATTTGGATCCTTTCTTTTCTTTTTCTTCTCTGATTGCAGCGGGTAGGACTTCCAAAACTATGTTGAATAAAAGTGGTGAGAGTGGGCATCCTTGTCTTGTTCCTCATCTTAGAGGGAATGCTTTCATATTCTCATAGTTGAGTGTGATGTTAACTGTGGGTTTGTCATATATGGCCTTTATTATGTTGAGGTAGGTTCCCTCTATGCCCGCTTTCTGGACAGTTTTATCATAAATGGGTGTTGAATTTTATCAGAATCTTTTTCTGCATCTACTGAGATGATCGTATGGTTTTTCTTCTTCAGTTTGTTAACGCGGTGTACCACGTGGATATTGAAAAATCCTCGTATCCCTGGAATAAATCCCACTTGATCATGGTGTATGGTCTTTTTAATATATTGTTGAATATGGTTTGCTGGTATTTTGTTGAGAATTTTTGCATCTGTGTTCATCAGTGATACTGGTTTTGTGATGTCTTTGGTTTTGGTGTCAGGGTGATGGTGACACCGTCATAGAATGGGTTCGGAAGTGTTTCTTCCTCTGCAATTGTTCGGAATAGTTTCAGAAGGATAGGTGTCAACTCTTCTCTAAATGTTTGGTAGAATTTGCCTGTGAAGCCATCTGGTCCTGGACTTATTTGTTGGGAGTTTTTATTTTTTATTTATTCATTTTCTTAAATCTATTTTTTTGGCTGCATTGGGTCTTTGTTGCTGTGCTAGGGCTTTCTCTAGTTGCAGCGAGCGGGGGCTACTGTTCATTGCAGTGTGCAGGCTTGTGGTGGCTTCTCTTGTTGTGGAACATGGGCTCTAGGCGCATGGGCTTCAGTAGTTGCAGCATGCGGGCTCAGTAGTTGTGGCACGTGGGCCTTAGAGTGTGTGAGCTTCATTAGTCGTGGTGCCTGGGCTCTAGGGCATGTGGGCTTTAGTAGTTGTGGCTCACGGGCTCTAGAACACAGGCTCAGTACTTGTGGCGCACGGGCTTAGTTGCTCCGTGGCATGTGGGCTCTTCCCGGATGAGGGATCGAACCCGTGTCCCCTGCATTAACAGGTGGATTCTTAACCACTGGGCCACCAGGGAAGTCCCTGTTGAGAGTTTTTAAATCACAGTTTCAATTTCAGTACTTGTGACTGGTCTGTTCGTATTTTCTATTTCTTCCTGGTTCAGTCTTGGGAGAATTTATGAATTCTGGGTTGTCCATTTTATGGCCGTATATTTGCTCATTGTAGTCTCTTACGATCTTTTCTATTTCTGTGGTGTCAACTGTAACTTCTCTTCATTTCTGATCTTATTGATTTGGGCCCTCTCCCTTTTTTTCTTGAGGAGTCTGGCTAAAGGTTTATCAATTTTGTTTATTTTTTCAGAGAACCAGCTTTTAGTTTCATTGATCTTTTCTGTTCTTTTTTTAAAAAATATTTTTATTGGAGTATAATTGCTTTACAATGGTGTGTGTGTTAGTTTCTGCTTTATAACAGAGTGAATCAGTTATACATATACATATATCCTCGTATCCCCTCCCTCTATCCCCTCCCTCTTGCATCTCCCTCCCACCCTCCCTATCCCACCTCTCTAGGTGGTCACAAAGCACTGAGCTGATCTCCCTGTGCTATGTGGCTGCTTCTCACCAGCTATCTGTTTTACATTTGGTAGTGTATATATGTCCATGCCGCTCTCTCACTTCGTCCCAGCTTACCCTTCCCCCTCCCCATGTCCTCAAATCCATTCTCTATGTCTGCATCTTTATTCCTGTCCTGCCCCTAGCTTCTTCAGAACCTTTTTTTTTTAAAGATTCTCTATATATGTGTTAGTTAGCATATGGTATTTGTTTTTCTCTTTCTGACTTACTGCACTCTGTATGACAGACTCTGGGGTCCATCCACCTCACTACAAATAACTCAATTTCATTTCTTTTTATTGCTGAGTAATATTCCATTGTATATATGTGCCACATTTTCTTTATCCATTTATCTGTCGATGCTTCCATATCCTGGCTATTGTAAATAGAGCTGCAATGAACATTTTGGTACATGATTCTTTTTGAATTATGGTTTTCTCGAGATATATGCCCGGTAATGGGATTGCTGGGTCATATGGTAGTTCTATTTTTAGTTTCTTAAGGAACCTCCATACTGTTCTCCATAGTGGCTGTATCAGTTTACATTCCCACCAACAGTGCAAGAGGGTTCCCTTTTCTCCACACCCTCGCCAGCATTTATTGTTTGTAGATTTTTTTGATGATGGCCATTCTGACTGGTGTGAGGTGACACCTCATTGTAGTTTTGATTTGCATTTCTCTAATGATTAGTGATGTTGAGCATCCTTTCATTTGTTTGTTGGCAATCTGTATACCTTCTTTGGAGAAATGTCTATTTAGGTCTTCTGCCCATTTTTGGATTGGGTTGTTTGTTTTTTTGATATTGAGCTGCTTGTAAATTTTGGAGATTAATCCTTTGTCATTTGCTTCATTTGCAAATATTTTCTCCCATGCTAAGGGTTGTCTTTTCGTCTTGTTTATGGTTTCCTTTGCTATGCAAAAGCTGTGCCTATTTCCTCTTCATTTGTTTGGTCTGGTGGGTTTTTACCTTGCTCCTTCATCTGCTGTGTGTTTCTCTGTCCTCTCATTTTGCTTAACTTACTGTGTTGGGGGTCTCCTTTTTCCAGGCTGCAGGTTCATGCTTCCCGTTGTTTTTGGTGTCTGCCCCCAGTGGCTAAGGTTGGTTCAGTGGGTTGTGTAGGCTTCCTGGTGGAGGGGACTAGTGCCTGTGTTCTGGTGGATCAGGCTGGATCTTGTCTTTCTGTTGGGCAGGACCACGTCTGGTGGTGTGTTTTGGGGTGTCTGTGAACTTATTATGATTTTAGGCAGCCTCTCTGCTAATGGATGGGGTTGTGTTCCTGTCTTGCTAGTTGTTTGGCATAGGGTGTCCTGCACTGTAGCTTGCTGGTCGTTGAGTGGAGCTGCGTCTTAGCGTTGAGATGGAGATCTCTGGGTGAGCTTTTGCTGTTTGATATTACATGGAGCTGGGAGGTCTCTTGTGGACCAATGTCCTGAACTTGGCTCTCCCACCTCAGAGGCACAGCCCTGACGCCCAGCTGGAGCACGAAGACCCTGTCAGCCACACGGCTCAGAAAAGGGAGAAAGAAAGAGAGGAAGGGAGGAAGGAGGAAGGAAATAATAAAGTTATTAAAATAAAAAATAATTATTAAAAAATTTTTAATAAAAAAAAGAAAAAACAAACGGACAGACAGAACCCTAGGGAAAATGGTAAAAGCAAACCTATACAGATAAAATCACGCAAAGAAGCATACACATACACACAAAAAGAGAAAAAGGAAAAAAAAAAAAAATATGTATCATTGCTCCCAAAGTCCACCTCCTCAATTTGGGATGATTCGTTGTCTATTCATGTATTCCACAGATGCAGGTACATCAAGTTGATTGTGGGGATTTAATCCGCTGCTCCTGAGGCTGCTGGGAGAGATTTCCCTTTCTCTTCTTTGTTCTTACAGCTCCCAGGGCTCAGCTTTGGATTTGGCCCAACCTCTGTGTGTAGGTCGCCGGAGGGCGTCTGTTCTTTCCTCAGACAGGACGGGGTTAAAGGAGCCACTGATTCGGGGGCGCTGGCTCACTCAGGCCGGGGGGAGGGAGGGGTATGGGTGCGGGGTGAGCCTGCGGTGGCAGAGGCCGGCGTGACGTTGCACCAGCCTGAGGCGTGCCGTGCGTTCTCCTGGGGAAGTTGTCCCTGGATCCCAGGACCCTGGCAGTGGCGGGCTGCACAGGCTCCCGGAGGGGAGGTGTGAGAGTGACCTGTGCTCGCACACAGGCTTCTTGGTGGCGGCAGCAACAGCCTTAGCATCTCATGCCCGTCTCTGGGGTCCGCGCTGTTAGCCGCGGCTCGTGCCCGTCTCTGGAGCTTGTTTATGCGGTGCTCTGAACCCCCTCTCCTAGTGCACCCCGAAACAATGGTCTCTTGCCTCTTCGGCAGGTCCAGACTTTTCCTGGACTCCCTCCCGGCCAGCCGTGGTGCACTAACCCCCTGCAGGCTGTGTTCACGCCGCCAACCCCAGTCCTCTCCCTGCACTTCGACCGAAGCCCGAGCCTCAGCTCCCAGCCCCGCCCGCCCCAGCGGGTGAGCAGACAAGCCTCTCGGGCTGGTGAGTGCTGGTCGGCACCGATCCTCCGTGCGGGAATCTCTCCGCTCTGCCCTCCGCACCCCTGTGGCTGCGCTCTCCTCCGCGGCTCTGAAGCTCCCCCCGCCAACCCCCGTCTCCACCAGTGATGGGGTTTCCTAGTGTATGGAAACCTTTCCTCCTTCACAGCTCCCTCCCGGAAGTGCAGGTCCCATCCCTATTCTTTGGTCTCTGTTTATTCGTTTTTCTTTTGCCCTCTCCAGGTATGTGGGGAGTCTCTTGCCTTTTGGGAGGTCTGAGGTCTTCTGCCAGCGTTCAGTAGGTGTTTTATAGGAGTTGTTCCACGTGTACATGTATTTCTGATGTATATGAAGGGAGGAAGGTGATCTCCACGTCTTACTCCTCCATCTTGAAGGTCTCTTCTGTTGTTTTCTTCGTCTCTGTTTCATTTATTTCTGCTCTGATCTTTATGATTTCTTGCCTTCTGCTGACTTGGGTTTTGTTTGTTCTTCTTTCTCTAGTTGCTTTAGGTGTAAGGTTAGGTTGTTTATTTGAGATTTTCCTTGTTCTCTGAGGTAAGCTGTATCACTATAAACTTCCCTCTTAGAACCACTTTTGCTGCATTCCATAGGTTTTGGATCGTTGTATTTTTGTTTTCATTTGTCTGTAGGTATTTTCTGAGCTCCTGTTTAATCTATTCAGTGATCCATTGGTTGTTTAGCAGCATAGTGTTTAGCTTCCACATGTTTGTGTTTTTTGCAATTTTTTTTCCTGTAGTTGATTTCTGGTCTCTGTAGTGTTGCGTTTGGAAAAGATGCTTGATATGATTTCAGTTGTCTTAAATTTACCAAGGCTTATTTTGTGGCCTAGCATGTAATCTATCCTGGAGAATTTTCCATATGCACTTGAAAAGAATATGTATTCTGCTGCTTTAGGATGGAATGCTCTATATATATCAATTAAGTCCATGTGGTCTAATGTGTTATTTAAGGCCTGTGTTTCCTGATGGATTTTCTGTCTGGATGATCTGTCCATTAATATAAGTGGGGTGTTAAAGTCCCCCACTAGTATTGTGTTACCATCAATTTCTCCTTTTATGTCTCTTAATATTTGCCTTATATTTAGGTGCCTCCCATATGTATATACAATCGTTGTATCTTCCTGGATGATCCCTTGATCATTATGTAGTGTCCCTCCTTGTCTCTTATAACAGTCTTTATTTTAAAGTCGATTTTGTCTGATATAAGTATTACTACTCTGGCTTTCGTTTGATTTCCACTTGCATGGAATACCTTTTTTCCACTCCCTCACTTTCAGTCTGTATGTGTCTCTAGATCTGAAGTGAGTCTCTTGTAGGCAGAATATCAAGGGGTTTTGTTTTTGTGTCCATCAGCCACTCTGTGTCTTTTAGTTGGAGCATTTACTCTGTTTACATTTAAGGTAATCATCGACATGTATGTTCTCACTGCCATTTTGTCAATTGTTTTGGATTTGTTTGTATAGGGTCGTTTTTCCCTTCTTTTTTTCTCTCTCATTTGATGACTAGCTTTACCGTTATGTTTGGTTTCCTTTTTCTTTTTTGGGTACATATCTGTTACAGAGTTTGGGTTTGCAGTCACCGTGAGGTTTTGTATAGCAGTCTGTATGTATACGTGATTGTTTTAAGTTGCTGATGGCTTAATTTCAAATGCATTTTGAAAACCCTGCATTTGTACTCTCCTCTCCCCCCCAATTACTGTTTCTGCTTGCATATTTTATGTCTCATTGTTTTGTGTATCCCTTAACTGCTTATTGTGGAATAGAGACAGTCTTACTACTTTTTTCTTTTAACCTCCCTACTAGCTTGGTGTGTGGAGATTTCCTACCTTCACTGTATGTTTGCCTTTACTGGTGAGCTTTTTCATTTCGTAATTTTCTTGTTTCTAGTTGTGGCCTTTTCCTTTTCACCTAGAGAAGTTCTTTTAACATCTGTTGTAAAGCTGGTTTGATGGTACTGAACTCTTTTGGCTTTTGACTTCTCCATCAAATTTGAATGAGGGCCTTCCTGGATAGATTATTCTTGGTTGTATTTTTTCCCCTTTCATCACCTTAAATATATCCTGCCCCTCCCTTTTGGCCAGTAGAGTTTCTGCTGAAAAACGGGCTGACAGCCTTGTGGGAATTCCCTTGTATGTTATTTCTTATTCTCTTGTTGTTTTTAATATTCTCTATCTCTTTGTCACTTTATTTACAGTGTGTCTTGTTGTCTTACTCTTTGGGTTCATCCTGTGTGGCAGTCTCTGTGCTTCCTGGACTTGGGTGACTTGTTCCTTTCCCAGGTTAGGGATGTTTTCAGCTATTATGTCTTAAACGTATGTTCTCAGGCTCTTTCTCTTATCTCCTTCTGGGGCCTCTATAATGCAAATATTAGTGTGTTTGATGTCCCAGAGGTCTCTCAAACTGTCATTTCTTTTCATACTTTTTTTTTTCTGTTCAGTGGCAGTGATTTCCACTACTCTGTCTTCCAGCTCACTGATTTGTCCTTCTGTACTACTGATTTCTTCCAGTGTATTTTTCATTTCAGTTATCGTATTCGCCATCTGTTTGGTTACTCTTTATGTTTTCTAACTCTTTGCTCAAAACTTCTAATTTCTCACTCTGTGCATTCTTTTCCCAAATTCTTTGATCATCTTTATGATTCTCACTCTGAACCCTTTCTTGGGTAGATTGCCTGTCTCTACAACACTTAGTTTTTCTTCCGGGGTTTTTTATCTTGTTCCTTCATCTGGAACATATTCCTCTGCTACCTCATTTTGTCTAAGTTGCTATTTGTATTTTTATGTTTGTGGTAAGTTACGTACATTTCTCAACCTTGGAGAAGTGGCCCTCTGTAGGAGACATCTTGTGTGTCCCAGCAGTGCACTGTCCTGCAGTGTCCTCCCATTACCTATATGTTCTAAGGGTTCCCCCTAAGAGGGCTGCATGGGTCCTTCTGTTACGGTGGGCTATGTGGCTGATCTGGTGGGCTTGGTTGGCCCCTAGTCCGGTTGGTTGCCAGGACCTGCCTTGTGTAGAAGCTGCTGGCTGCTGTTTAGCGGGGCCTGGTCACGAGGCAGCTGGCTACAGAACCCTAAGGGGCCCTGAGGCTAGTGCTGGCTCAGTGATGGGTATAGTCGGAGTCGCAAAGATTTAGGCCTGCCCATTGGAAACGGGCAGAGTTCACCCAATGGCAGGTGAACCCAGGTCCTGAGGTTAGTGCTGGACTATTGGGGGGGGGGAGGGGGGCTCCTGGTTCCTCACACAGTTAAGTGTGCGGTGCAGGGTATGCATTGGCCTGTTGGTGGACAGGGCTGGGGCCAGTTGGTCTCAGAGTACGGTCTGGCCTGCTGTGGGCAGGCTGGGTCTGCAGGATTGAGGTTTTCTTTTGTCTGCCCCGTGGTGGATAAGGCTGGTCAAGAGGCTGGTGCAGGCTTCCTGGAGAGAAGGCCTAGTGTCTGCCTGCTGGTGGTGGAGCTGGGTCTTGGCCCTCTGGTGGGCAGGGCCATGGTTAGGCATGGCTGTGGGCTCAGGAAGTCTTCAGGCAACCTGTCTACTGATGGGTGGGGCTACGTGCCCACCCGGTTAGTTGTTTGGCCTGAGGTGTCCCAGCACTGGAGCCTACAGGCTGTTGGGGCCAGGTCTCGGTGCTGATGAGCCAATATGGCAAGCAGCAGCAGCAGTTCACATGGTAGAATGTTCCCAAATGTCTGCCACCAGTGTCTGTGTCCCATGGTGAGCCACATCCACCCCCCACCTCTCCAGGAGACTCTCCAAGACCGGCAGATTGGTCTGACCCAGGGTCCTATCCGATTACTGCTTTTGCCCTGGTATGTGTGAGATTTCATGTGTGCCCTTTAAGAATGAAGTCTCTGTTTTCCCCAGTCCTGTGGGGCTCCCAAAATTAAGCCCCTCTGGTCTTCAAAGCCAAAATGCTCTGGGGGCTTGTCTTCCTAGTGCAGGACCCCTGGGCTGGGGAGCCTGATGTAGGGCCCAGAACTCTCACTCCTGTGGGGGAACCTCTGTAATATAATTATTCTCGTTTGTGGGTCGCCCACCCAGGTGTGTGGGATTTGATTATATTCGTGAGTCCGTCCCTCCTATCCATCTATCTCATTGTGGTTCCATCTTTGTCTTTAGTTGTAGAAGATCTTTTTTAGTAGCTTCCATTCTTCTTCATTGTTGGTGGCTCTGCAGATAGCTGTGATTCTGGAGTGCTCCTGAGAGGAGGTGAGCTCAGGGTCTTTGTACTCTGCCATCTCGGCCAGTCCCTCTACTGTAGTTTTTTGGTTTGTAGTTTCCATGGGGTTCATATATGATGACCTGTAACTATACTTATTTTAAACAGGTAGTCCTTTTAGAGTTCATACGTGTTCTAAAACATCTACATCTACATCCTTCCCCCACACTTTTTTTTTAAGATTATTTATTATATTTTTATTTTTGGCTGTGTCAGGTCTTAGTTGCGGCACATGGGATCTTCATTGAGGCATGTGGGGTCTTTTGTGTGGTGCACGGGCTTCTCTCTACTTGTAGCGTGCAGGTTTTCTCTCTCTAGTCGTGGCGTGCCGGCTGCAGGCTGCATTGGCTCTGTAGTTGTGACATGCGGGCTCCAGAGCACGTGGGTTCTGTAGTTTGTGGCATGTGGGCTCCAGGTGAGGCGTGCAAGCTCAGTAGTTGTGGCACGCGGGCTTAGTCGCACAGCGGCATGTGGGATCTTAAATCCCTGACCAGGGATCAAACCCGCATCTCCTGCATTTGTAAGCGGATTCTTTACCACTGGACCACCAGGGAAGTCCCAACACTTTGTGTTTTTGATGCCATATTTTACATCTTCATTTTTATCTCTTTAATGATACTTGATTTTACAAGTTTTTGTCTTTTAATCTTTGTACTAGCTTATTTAAGTGATTGATCCTCAGCCTGTAAATATATATTTGCCTTCACTAGTGCGATTTTTCCTTTCCTATAGATACTTACTCTTGTTATATGGCCTTTTCTTTCCCACTTAGAGAAGACCCTTTAACATTTCTTTTAGGGTTGCTTAGTATTGGTGAACTTTTTTAGTTTCTGCTTCTCTGGGAAGTGTTTTATCTCTCCTTCTGTTCTCAATGACAGTGTTGCTGGGCAGAGTATCCTAGGTTGCAGGTTTTTCCCTTTCAGCACTTTAAATGTATCATGCCGTTACCTTCTGGCCGCAGTTTCTGCAGAAAAATCAGCTGATAACCTTACGGTGGTTCCCTTGTATGTGCCTCTTTTTCTATTGCTGCCTTTAGATCTCTCTAACTTATTCCATTTCAATTATGGTATGTCTCGGCATTAATCTATTTGTGTTCATCTTAATTGACACACACTGTGCTTCCCATAACTGATTATGTTTCATTTCTCAGGCTTGTGAAGTTTTCAGCCATAATTTTATTAAGTGCATTTTTGACCCCCTTCTCTCTCTTGCTCCTCCTTCAGGGGTGTGACCTGTATAATGTGAATGTTGGAAACACTTGATGTTATCCGAAATTCCCTTTCGGGTTTTTCTTTTTGTTGTTCTGATTGGGTTATTTCCATCTTCCAGCTCACTTATGCATTCTTCTGTATCACCTAATCTGCTGTTCATTCCGTTTTTCCTTTTAGTTACTGAATTATTAATTTCTCATTTTAAAAGATAATTTTCTAGTTTCTTGTTAAAATTCTGTGTTCATCTCTTCTTTTTCCTTTGTTAGCATTCTCTTTTTTGTTGGTTATCTGTTTTATACACACATCAGTGTATACATGTCCATCCCGATCTCCCAGTTCATCCCACCACCACACCCACCCCGCTTTCCCCCCTTGGTGTCCATACGTTCTCTACGTCTGTGTCTCTGTTTCTGCCCTGCAAACCGGTTCATCTATACCATTTTTCTAGATTCCACATATATGCTTTCATATACAGTATTTGTTTTGCTTTTTCTGACTTCACTCTGTATGACAGTCTCTAGGTCCATCCACATCTCTACAAATGACCCAATTTCGTTCCTTTTTAGGGATGAGTAATATTCCATTGTATATACGTACCACATCTTCCTAATCCATTTGCCGTCGATGGGCAGTTAGGTTGCTTCCGTGACCCGGCTATTGTAAATACTGCTGCAGTGAACATTGGGGTGCGTCTTTTTGAATTATGGTTTTCTCAGGGTATATGCCCGGGAGTGGGATTGCTGGGTCATATGGTAGTTCTATTTTTAGTTTTTTAAGGAACCTCCATACTGTTCTCCATAGTGGCTGTATCAATTTACATTCCCACCAACAGTGCAAGAGGGTTCCCTTTTCTCCACACCCTCTCCAGCATTTCTTGTTTGTAGATTTTCTGATGATGCCCATTCTAACTGGTGTGAGGTGATACCTCACTGTAGTTTTGATTTGCATTTCTCTAATAATTAGTGGCATTGAGCAGCTTTTCCTGTGCCTCTTGGCCATCTGTGTGTCTTCTTTGGAGAAATGTCTATTTAGGTCTTCTGCCCATTTTTGGATTGGGGATTTTTTTTTTTTTTAATATTGAGCTGCATGAGCTGTGTATGTATTTTGGAGGTTAATGCTTTGTCCGTTGATTCGTCCGCAGATATTTTCTCCCTTCGGTAGGGCTGTCTTTTTCTCTTCTTTAGAGTTTCCTTTGCTGTGGAAAAGATTTTAAGTTTCATTAGGTCCCACTTGTTTATTTTTGGTTTTATATCCATTACTTTCGGAGATGAGTCAAAAAAGATCTTGCTGTGATTTATGTCAGAGAGTTCTATGTTTTCCTCTAAGAGTTTTATAGTGTCCGGTCTTATATTTAGGTCTCTAATCCACTTTGAGTTGATTTTTGTGTATGGTGTTAGAGAGTGTTCTAATTTCATTCTTTTACATGTGGCTGTCCAGTTTTCCAAGCACCACTTATACAAGAGGCTGTCTTTTCTCCATTGTATATCCTTGTCTCCTTCGTCATAGATTAGTTGACCATAGGTGTGTGGGTTTATCTCTGGGCTTTCTATCCTGTGCTATTGATCTGTATTTCTGTTTTTGTGCCAGTACCATATTGTCTTGATTACTGTAGCTTTGTAGTATAGTATGAAGTTAGGGAGTCTTAGTCTTCCAGCTCCATTTTTTCCCCTCAAGATTGCTTTGGCTACTTGGGGTCTCTTGTGTCTCCATACAGATTTTAAGATTTTTTTGTTGTAGTTCTGTAAAAAAAAAAAAAAAAAATGCCATTGGTAATTTGATAGGGATTGCACTGAATCTGTAGATTGCTGTGGGTAGTATAGTCATTTTCACAATATTGATTCTTCCAATCCAAGAACGTAGTATATCTCTCCATCTGTGTCATCTTTGATTTCTTTCATCAGTGTCTTATATTTTTCTGAGTACAGGTCTTTTACCTCCTTAGGTAGGTTTATTCCTAGGTATTTTATTCTTTTTGCTGCAATGGTGAATAGGATTGTTTCCTTAATTTCCCTATCTGATCTTTCGTTGTTAGTGTATAGGGATGCAAGAGATTTCTGTGCATTAATTTTGTATCCTGCAACTTTACCGAATTCATTGATTAGCTCTAGTAGTTTTCTGGTGGCATCTTTATGACTCTCTACGTATAGAATCATGTCATCTGCAAACAGTGACAGTTTTACTTCTTTGTTTCCAATTTGGATTCTTTTCATTTCTTTTTCTTCTCTGATTGCCGTGGCTAGGACTTCCAAACCTATGTTGAATAATAGTGGCAAGAGTGGACATCCCTGTCTTGTTCCTGATCTTAGAGGAAATGCTTTCAGTTTTTCCCTATTGAGGATGATGTTTGCTGTGGGTTTGTCGTACATGGCCTTTATTATGTTGAGGTAGGTTCCCTCTGTGCCCACTTTCTGGAGAGTTTTTATCATAAATGGGTGTTGAATTTTGTTACAAGCTTTTTCTGCATCTACTGAGATGATCATACGGTTTTTATTCTTCAATTTGATAATATGGTGTATCACATTGATTGATTGGAGTATACTGAAGAATCCTTGCATCCCTGGGATAAACCCCACTTGATCATGGTGTATGATCCTTTTAATGTGCTGTTGGATTCTGTTTGCTAGTATTTTGTTGAGGATTTTTGCATCTATATTCATCAGTGATATTGGCCTGTAATTTTCTTTTCTTGTAGTATCTTTATCTGGCTTTGTTATCGGCGTGATGGTGGCCTCGTAGAATGAGTTTGGGAGTGTTCCTCCCTAGGCAATTTTTTGGAAGAGTTTGAGAAAGATGGGTGTTAACTCTTCTCTAAATGTTTGATAGAATTCACCTGTGAAGCCATCTGGTCCTGGGCTTTTGTTTGCTGGAAGATCTTTAATCACAGTTTCAGCTTCATTACTTGTGATTGGTCTGTTCATATTTTCTATGGTACAGTCTTGGAAGGTTATACCTTCATAAGGATTTGTCCATTTCTTCCAGGTTGTCCATTTTATTGGCATAGAGTTGCTTGTCGTAGTCTCTTAGGATGCTTTGTATTTCTGCGGTGTCTGTTGTAACGTCTCCTTTTTCATTTCTAATTTTATTGAGTCCTCTCCCTCTTTTTCTTGATGAGTCTGGCTAATGGTTTACCAATTTTGTTTATCTTCTCAAAGTACCAGCTTTTAGTTTTATTGATCTTTCCTATTGTTTTCTTTGTTTCTATTTCATTTATTTCTGCTCTGATCTTTATGATTTCTTTACTTCTGCTAACTTTGGGTTTTGTTTGTTCTTTCTGTAGTTCCTTTAGGTGTAACGTTCAATTATTTATTTGAGATTTTTCTTGTTTCTTGAGGTAGGCTTGTATAGCTATAAACTTCCCTCTTAGAGCTGCTTTTGTTGCATCCCATAGGTTCATTGTCATTTGTCTCTAGGTATTTTTTGATTTCCTCTTTGATTTCTTCAGTGATCTCTTGGTTATTTAGTAATGTATTTGTTCAGCCTCCATGTGTTTGTGTTTTTTATGGTTTTTTTTCCCCCTGTAATTGATTTCTAATCTCATAGCGCTGTGGTCAGAAAAGATGCTTGATACGATTTCAATTTTCTTAAATTTACCGAGGCTTGATTTGTGGCCCAAGATGTGATCTATCCTGGAGAATGTTCCTTGTGCACTTGAGAATAAAGTGTAATCTGGTGTTTTTGGATGGAATGTCCTATAAATATCAATTAAATCTATCTGGTCTGTTGTGTCATTTAAAGCTTGTGTTTCCTTATTAATTTTCTGTCCACTGGTGTAAGTGAGGTGTTAAAGTTACCCACTATTACTGTGTTACTGTCGATTTCCTCTTTTATAGCTGTTAGCATTTGCGTTATATATTGAGGTGCTCCTGTGTTGGGTGCATATGTAATTGTTATGTTTTCTTCTTGGATTGATCCCTTGATCATTATGTAGTGTCCTTCCTTGTCTCTTGTAACATTCTTTATTTTGAAGTGTATTTTATCTGATATGAGTATAGCTACTCCAGCTTTCTTTTGATGTCCGTTTGCCTGGAATATCTTTTTCCATCCCCTCACTTTGTCTGTATGTGTCCCTAGGTCTGAAGTGGGCCTCTTGTAGACAGCATATATATGGGTCTTGTTTTTGTATCCATTCAGCGAGCCTGTGTCTTTTGGTTGGAGTAATTAATCCATTCACACTTAAGGTAATTATTGATACGTATGTTCCTATTACCATTTTCTTCATTGTTTTGAGTTTGTTTTTGTAGGTCCTTTTCTTCTCTTGTGTTTCCCACTTAGAGAAGTTCCTTTAGCATTTGTTGTGGAGCTGGTTTGGTGGTGCTGAATTCTTTTAGCTTTTGCTTGTTTGTAAAGCTTCTGATTTCTCCGTCAAGTTTGAATGAAATCCTTGCTGAGTAGAGTAATCTCGGTTGTAGGTTCTTCCCTTTCATCACTTTAAATGTATCCTGCCACTCCCTTCTGGCTTGTAGAGTTTCTGCTGAGAAATCAGGGGGTAACCTTATGGGACTCCCCTTGTATGTTGTCATTTTCCCCTTGTTGCTTTTAATAATTTTTCTTTAATTCTTGTCAATCTGATTACTGTATGTCTCAGCATGTTTCTCTTTGGGTTTGTCCTGCCTGGGACTCTCTGCGCTTCCTGGACTCGGGTGGCTGTTTCCTTTCCCAAGTTAGGGAAGTTTTTGACTATAATCTCTTCAAATCCCTCTCCCTCTCCCTCTCCCCCTCTTCTCCCTCTCGCCCTCTCCCTCTCTCCCCTCCTCCTCTGGGACCCCTAAAATGCGAATATTGGTACATTTAATATTGTCCTAGAGGTTTCTCAGGCTGTCATTTCTTCTCATTCTTTTTTCTCTGTTCTGTTCTGCGGCAGTGATTTCCACCATTCTGTCTTCCAGGTCACTTAGCCTTTCTTCTGCCTCAGTTATCCTGCTATTGATTCCTTCTAGTGTATTTTTCATTTCCGTTATTGTATTGTTCCTCTTTGTTCTTTAATTCTTCTAGGTCTTTGTTAAACATTTCTTGCATCTCCTCCATCTTTGCCTCCATTCTTTTTCTGAGGTCCTGGATCACCTTTACTGTCATTATTCTGAATTCTTTTTCTGGAAGGATGCCTATCTCCACTTCATTTCGTTGTTTTTCTGGGGTTTTAGCTTGTTCCTTCATCTGGTACATAGTCCTCTGCCTTTTCATCTTGTTTATCTTTCTGTGAATGTGGTTTTTGTTCCACAGGCTGCAGCATTGTAGCTCTTCTTGCTTCTGCTGTCTGCCCTCCGGTGGATGAGGCTCTCTAAGAGGCTTATGCAAGCTTCCTGATGGGAGGAACTGGTGGTGGGTAGAGCTGGGTGTTGCTCTGGTGGGCAGAGCTCAGTAAAACTTTAATCCCCCTGTCTGCTGATGGGTGGGGCTGGGTTCCCTCCCTTTTTTTGGTTGTTTGGCCTGAGGTGACCCAGCACTGGAGCCTACAGGCTCTTTGGTGGGGCTAATGGCGGACTCTGGGAGGGCTCATGCCAAGGAGTACTTCCCAGAACTTCTGCCGCCAGTGTCCTTGTCCCCACAGTGAGCCACAGCCACCCCCCGCCTCTGCAGGAGACCCTCCAACACTAGCAGGTAGGTCTGGTTCAGTCTCCCCAGGGTCACTGCTCCTTCCCCTGGGTCCCGATGCGCACACTACTTTGTGTGAGCCCTCTACGAGTGGAGTCTCTGTTTCCCCCAGTCCTGTTGAAGTCCTGCAATCAAATTCCGCGAACCTTCAAAGTCTGATTCTCTGGGAAATCCTGGTGCTGGACCCCCAGGTTGGGAAGCCTGATGTGGGGCTCAGAACCTTCACTCCAGTGGGTGGACTTCTGTGGTCTAAGTGTTCTCCAGTTGGTGAGTTGCCCACCCAGCGGTTATGGGATTTCATTTTATCATGATTGCACCCCTCCTACCATCTCATTGCGGCTTCTCCTTTGTCTTTGGATGTGGGGTATCTTTTTTGGGGAGTTCCAGTGTCTTCCTGTCGATGATTGTTCAGAAGTTAGTTGTGATTCCGGTGCTCTCGTGAGAGTGAGTGCGCGCGCGTCCTTCTACTCTGCCATCTTGAACCAATCTCTGTTAGCATTCTTGTTCTTGATGCATTGAATTCTTGCTCTTTCTTTCAACTGAGATAAACTCCTCTGCTCATTTTGCTCATCTTTCTCTGTCTGTCTCTATTAAATTAGGCGAAACGGTTACCTCTGGCGGTCTTGAAGAGGTGTCTTTATGTGGGAAGCGCCCCTGGTACAGTTTGTGTGTGTCCAGTGGCTTTGGTGGGGGAGCTGAATTTGACTGGAACCTAAGCCATGTACTCTCTCAGCGTGTGCTTAGCAGCTGTCAGCTTTAGGTGGTGGGGCTTGAGAGAGAGGAGCTGGAGCCGGAGCCAGGGGTGGGGTGAGGCCTGCGCTGGCTCAGCTCCCACTGAGTGCTCTTTCCCCTCCCAGTACTGGTACCCTCAGTCCCGGACGGGACCAGTGTGGACCAAGCAGGGCTGGTGTGTGGCGGGGGGCGGTTGGCAAGGGCCAGGGCATCGGGTGTGTGGTCTGGCTGCCGTCAGAGATCTGGTCTGCGTCTGATGCGCTGCCTTGTGCAATTGCCAGTAATGGCTGCCCCTTCCCTGCTCAGATGCCACTTAGGGTTTGAGCCACCACAGCAGTTTGTTGGCCAGGCTTCTTCCTTGGTCATGGCAGCTCTCACTCCATTGTGGAGCTGCAACACAAGGCAGATGCTACTGGAGTGTTAGCTTGGTTCAGGCTGGGGTGCACACTGGGTTGGTCACAGGAAACCAGTGAGCCAGCAGTGCAGTTTCAATCTGCCGTCTCTGCCCAGCTTTGGGAGCCAGTAAAAATCCATGCACTCCGTACCAGCAGAGTTCCAGGCTTCCCACAGCCTTCCAACCAGCCAAGGAGACTCGTCTTCCTGTTGTTGGACCCCAGGGCTGGGCACCCAGTATGTGGCTCCAACTTCTCACTCCCCAGGGAGGGTGTCTGCCCGAGTAAATCTCCCTTTTCCTCTGAGTCCCCTCCCACGGGCACAGGTCTTCACCTGATCACGTCTCTTCCCTTCCCACCTGAAGAATCATGTGGATCTTTCTTACAGACTTACTTGGGTTGCACAGGAGTCTTTCTGCCAGTCTCCAGCTAGTTTTCAGTGATAGCTGTTCCACATGTAGATGCATTTTTGATGTGTTCATGAGGGGAGGGGAGCTCTGTGTCCTCCTAGTTCAGCATCTTGATTCGAGTCACTAGTATCAGCTTAATGTACTGTTCTACCTCTGAGATGTTTTATGTAAGCCCCATGGTAACCACAAAAGACAAAGAAAGAAAGGGGAAACAGAATATACCACCACAGAGAATAACAAATTTACAAAGGTAGGCAGAGATGGCTGGGGGGTGGGGGTGGGGGGGGTGCACGGGGCGCCGGGAGAGAAGCAGCAGAAATACAAATCAACCAGAAAGCAAATGTTAAGGTGGCAGGAGTTAAGTCCTTACATATCAACAAATACTCTAAATGCAGATGGGCTGAACTCACCAATCAAAAGGCACCAAGTGGCTGGATATATTTTTAAAAAGACTCAACTATATGCTGCCTACAAGAGACCCACTTGAGCCTTCAGGACGCACGTAGACTCAAAGTGACAGGACAGGAATAAGTATTCTGTGCAAGTGGAAACCAAAAGAAAACAAGGGTATCTATACTCTTATCAGACAAAACACTTTATGACAAAAATGGTAACAAGAGTCAAAGAAGGTCATCATTGTAAATGCTGTAAAGAGATCAATCCATCAAGTAGACATAACAGTCATAAGTATAAAGTATATATGCACCCAGCATGGAAGGACCTGAATATGTTAGGCAAGTACTAACAGAAATGAAGGGAAACCAGACAATAATACAATAATCATAGGAGACCTCAGTACCACACTTTGAACAAAGGATAGATAACCCAGAAAGAAATTCAACAAGGAAATGATGGACTTGAACCAAACATTAAGCCAAATGGACCTAATAGATAGATAGATACCTATAGAATATTCCATCCAACAGCAGCAGGATACATTCTAATCAATGGCACATGGTACCCTCTCAAGGACAGATCATGTGACAGGGCATAAACCAAGTCTTAGAAAACCTAAGATGACTGAAATCGTATGAAGTATGTTTTCTGACCACCATGGTACGAAACTAGAAATCGAAAACAGGAGAAAAGCTGAAAAATCTAGAAATATGTAGAAACTAAACAACACACTCCTGAACAAAGATTATCTCAAAACAAATGAAACACAGCATACCCAAACCTACGGGGCACTGCCAAAGCATTTCAGTGAGGGAAGTTTAGTTAAAAATGCATATATTAATATTTTAAGATCACAAATAAACAGTACAACTTTATACCTTAAAGAACTAGAAAAAGAATAAATTAAGGGCAAAGTTAGCAGAAGGAAGGAAATAATAAAGATCACAGCCAAAATAAAAGAAATAGAAATGAGTAAAATGATAGAAAAGATCAATAAGGGCTGGTTTTCCAAAAAGATAAAATTGACAAATCCTTAGTGAAACTAAGAAAAAAAGGGAGAAGACTCAAAATCAGAAATGTAAGAGAAGAAATTCAAATGGACACTAAAGAAATACACAGGATCATAAGGGACTACTAAAAACAAGTATACACCAACAAATTGGACAACCTAGAAGAAATGGGTAAGTTCCTAGATTGATTCAACTTATCAAGACTGAACCAGAAAGAAAAAGTCTGAACAAGCCAATAATGAGTAAGGAGCTTGTATGAGTAATCAGAAATCCCCCAATACAGAAAACACCAGGACCAGATGGTTTCATTGGAGAATTCTACCAAACGTTTAGTGAAGAATTACCACCTACCATTCTCAAACGCTCCTGAAAAACTGAAGAGCAGGGAGCACTTCCAAACACATTCTGCGAGGCCCAGCGTTGCTCTGATACCATAGCCAGATAAGGACACTTCAAGAAAAGAGAACTCTAGACTAATATTCCTCGTGAACACAGATGCAAAATTCCTCAACAAAATATTAGCAAACCAAATTCAAGAACTTATTAAAAGGATTATAAACCATGATCAAGTGAGATTTTTCCCTAGGATACAGGGCTGGTTCAACATACACAAATCAATAAATGTGATAAAACCACATTAACAGAATGAAAGGGAACAGTCACACGATCATCTCAACAGATGTAGATAATGCACTTAACAAAATATAGCATCATTTTATAATAGTAAAAAGCTTCAGCATATTGGGGGTAGAATGAAAATACCTCAACCTAATAAAAGCCATATGCAATAAACCCACAGCTAAAATTATGCTCAATGCATAAAAAAAAAATTAAAGCCTTTACTCTAAGATCAGTAACAAGACAAGGGTATTCACTCTCACAAATTGTTCAACACAGTACTAGCAGTCCTAGCTAGAGGAATCAAAAGCTATCCAAATCTGAAAGAGAACAGCAAAATTATCACTGTTTGCAAATGACATAATCTTATCTATTAAAAATCCCACAGACTCAACTTTAGAAACTACTGATATAATAAATGAATTCAGTAAATTTGCAAGATATAAAAATCAATACATAGAAATAAGCTTCATTTCTATACACTGAGAATGAAACATCAAAACCAATAAAATGCCTAGGAATAAATTTAACCAAGGAAGTGAATGAAAGATGTACAATGAAAATGAAAATTACAACTTTGCTGAAAGAAACCGAAGACGACACGAACAAGTGGAGGGACATCCTGTGTTCATTCATCAGTTGGAAGAGTTCATATCGTTAGAATTTTCATGCTACCCAAAGCCATCCATTCATTCAATGCAATCTCTATACAAATCTCAATGGCATTTTTCACAGAAAAAGGAAAAGATCCTAAAATTTGTATGAAACCACAAAAGACCCCAAGTAGTGAAAGCAGTCATGAGAAAGAAAAACAAAACCAGATGTATCACACTTCCTGATTTCAAAGTATACTAGAAAGCAATAGTAAGTAAAACACTATGGGGCTGGCATAAAAAGAGACACACAGACCAGTGGAACAGAATAGTGACCTCAGAATTAACCCCCCACATATATGGTCAACTAATATTTGATAAGGGAGCCAAGAATGTCCAATGGGAAAAGGAAAGTCTTTTCAACAAAAGTGTTGAGAAAAGTTAACAAACACAAAAGAAAAATGAAACTGGAGACCTATCTTACGCCACTCACAAAAATTAACTTGAAGTAGATTGAATACTCAAATATTAAGACCTAAAACCATAAAACACTTAGAAGAAAACATAGGTGGTAAGCTCCTTGACAGCAGTCTTGTCTTGAATTTGGCGACAAAAGCAAAAATAAACAAGTGGAACTACGTTAAACTAAAAAGCTTCTGCACAGCAAAGGAAACCATCAACAAAAAAAGAGGCAACCTACCAAATGGGAGAAATTATTTGCAAATTATATATTTGATCAGGGGCTAACATCCAAAACATGTAAAGAACTCATACAATTCAACAGCAGAAGAACAAACAATACAGTTTAAAGTGGGCAGAGGGAACCCTTGTGCACTGCTGGTGGGAATGTAAATTGGTGCAGCCACTGTAGAAAACAATATGGAGCTTCCTCAAATAACTAAAAACAGAACTACCAAACGATCCAGCAATTCAATTCTGGGTATTTATTAAAAGAAAATAAAACATTAACTTGAAAAGACGTACACACCCCCGTGTTTATCGTAGCATTATTTACAATAGCCAACACATGGAATATCCCATTAATGGACAAATGGATAAAGAAAAAGTGGTACAGGTACTCCCTGCTTTCCAAAAGTTTGCACTATACCACTTTGCTTTTACAAAAGACTTACATCAGTACAGTAATGGCTTTTTTCATAAAGGCGAAAATCTTCTTTGGATTTCTTTTGGTTAGTGAAAACAGGTACTAATGTAGGACTTCTGTAAAAGTGGCATAATTTGAACTTCAGAAAAGCGGGGGATGCTCTTCTCTTTATACCATTTTGCTTAGGAAAGTTTTCACAGGAACGCTCTACTTTCGGGTAGCAGGGCAAACTGTGTGTGTGTACGAATATTATTCAGCTATAAAAAAGGAAATCTTGGCATTTGCGACAACACGGATGGACCTTGAGGGCATTACACTAAGCGAAATAAGTCAGACGTGGAAAGACAAATAACCGTATGACCTCACTTATATGTGGCATGTAAAACGAAACAAAACCAACTCATAGGTCAAACAAACACAGATTTGTGGTTGTCAGAGGTGGGGATCAAGGGATGGGCAAAATGGGTGAGTGGTCAAAAGGTACAAACTTCCAGTTATAAAGTCAGTCAGTCCTAGGGATGTAATACATAGCACGACAATAAATAACACACATAAAACAAGGTTATATACTGATCAGTCAATGAAACTACTCTGACCAGAGGCCCCCAATAATCTAAATTATTTCCCCCTGGAGCACTGGTTCAGTATTCACCAGTTCAGCGTCTGTGTTGATGTTACAGAACGTCACTAATGTGAAGAACAAGAATCAACTATAATTTAAATAACTTAAAATCCAGGTGTTCAGTCACATTAGCCACATCTAAAGGGCTTGATGGCCACATGTGGCTGCCATACTGAACAGATTTAGAACATTTCCATCACTGCACTAAGTGGGTATCAAGCAGTGCTGTTTTAGCGCGTTATTCCAGAGAGTAACTCCTGACCCTTTGGGCCTGGGCACAGGCAGCCTTTTCCTAGCGCCCTTGGGGTGCTATTTCTCTCACTGTACACTGCGGATCTTCATATACAAACATCACCTTCCCTTCTCAGCTTTAAAGTCCTCATGGTTGGCCTCTCATACAACGCACGTCTATGCCTTGCCCACAGGTCTGCAAATAGTAGTTACACACAGGAACTCTAGAAGTTCCTGACAACCATGAGTCAAAGAAGATCATCTGAGCGATGTCATGGAGGACGGCAGAGTAGGGCCCTCTGAGAATCAGTACCTCCACTGAAGCTACCAATAAGCTGGCAAAATAACGGCAGAATCAACGTCTTTGGAATGCTGGATTCAAATCAGATACTTACAGAAACCAGGGGAAAGATGCTGGGAAAACTTGGTGAGTGCTGTAGCACTGTTCTGTACTTGCCTGCCACCCCAGCTCCCAGCTGTCAGCGGTGACCGTGCTCCTGGTGCGGGTTGCCAGTTCTGGGCACAAGGGGTGGGGTGGCCATAGGGACCTTGCTCTTCTAAAGCTGTCGTTGTGCATTTGACCTGTCTGGTAGTGACCTGAGGGGCCGGCACAGAGCCTTCCCTTTGCTTTGCTCTTTCAGCTCCAGCCACTTCCAGGAGGCACGAATCAAAAGCATTTAAAGACTATCCATGCTTCCATGGGCAGATGGGGCAAGCAGCAGACAGAACCAACAACCTAGATGGGAGGAGGCTACGGAGGAGGGTCCTTGGGGGAACAAGGGCTTCAGAGGGCTGCCTAGTGCATTTGCATGCCAAACCCTGACGCGAGCTCAGAAGAGAACTGACAACACTGAGACTCACAGCACTCCTTGGGCTCCAAGGTGAAGCTGGAGTGGAGTCGCAGGCAGCCCGGCTGAGCACTGAAGGAGCACCCCAAAGCCAACCTGCAAAGTGCGGGAGGAGATCTTTTTGGTGCTGGGTGTTTAAGGAAATCTCGGTAACTATATAAATAAATCTTGGTATGTTACTCCTCTTTTTATTTATATGATTTAAAAGACAAGTGCATAAAACTAATTATAAATCTAGTGTTAATGGGGATACAGTATTCTAAGATGTAACTTGTGTTGGCAACAATAACAGCATCAAGTGGGAGAGAGGACAGAGCTGTACAGGAGCAGGGTTTTTGCGAAGCTGTTGGAACCAGTATCAATTCAAACTATATTGTTATCAATTCAGGATGTTAATTATAGTCATCAGAATAACCACTAAGAAAAAACTTAAAAACACAGAAAAGGAAACAAGGTGGGAATTGAAATGATACATTAGCAAAACCAAATCAAACACAAAAGGAACAGTTTTGGAAGAAACTGGGGGGAAAAGATGAAACTCGTACAAAACAAATGGAAATAAGATAGAAATAGGTACTCCCTAATTTAGAAGTTGCTTTATATTTAAGCAGATTAAATTCACCAGAGGTACTGGCAACATGGATTATAAAAGCATAAGCCAATTATACACTATCTACAAGCGACTCATTTTAGAGCCAAAGTCACAAACAGATTGAAAGTACGGAAACATGTTTTCCATGCATTAATAACCAGGAGAAAGCTGGCATGATATGTATATAGCTGATTCACTTTGTTATACAGCAGAAACTAACAAACACACCATTGTAAAGCAATTATACTCTAATAAAGATGTTTAAAAAAATAATAAAATAAAATGAAAACAAAACAAAAAAAGAAAGCTGGCATGGCTACTAGTATCAGGAAATAGACTCTTAAGTCACAACTTGTTACAGGAGACCAAAAAGGGGCATTATATACTGATAAAGTCAATCCATCAAAAAGACATCACAATTATAAAGATACACACACCAAACAGCAGGGCCCACCCCCACCCAAATACAGGAAGCAAAGCTTGACAGAACTGAAGGGAGAAACAGACCTACATTAACAGCTGAAGACCTCAACACCCCAATTTCAATAATGGGCACACAGAACATCTAGACAGAAGAATAAGGAAACAGAGGACCTGAACCCCACATACCAGCCAGACCTAACAGACACGCACACAACACTCCACCCACCACAGAGCACACTCCTCTCAGTGCACTGGAACATTCTCCAGGACAGACCACGTGTTAGGCCACCAAACAAGTCTCCAAAGATTAAAATCTTACGAAGTATCTTCTCTAACCAAATGCAATAAAGCTAGAGATCCATAAAGAAGGAAAAGTGAAAGATTCCAAATATGGGGAAATTAAACAACGTAGTCTTAAGACAACCAAATCAAAAATGAAATCACGAGGAAAATTAGAAAACACTTTGAGACAAAGGAAAACAAAAACACAGCATACCAAAATTTAAGGAATGTAGTAAAAACAATGGTCAGACTTGTTGACAAAAATTCAATTAACAATCAAATGAAGAAAGAAAAAAGGGAATTTTATTCAAGCCAAACAGGATTCTGAGAACTGTTCCACCTGTTTAGAAGTCCAAGGCACAGTCAGACATTTCTGAGACGAAGGATCGTGTATATAACAATGACATACTGGTATTTTATAGAAAACGTCACCACAATACATAGTCCAGGTAAGCACGTACAAAGGAGCAGCATGTCACCGTGACCCCAACAGAGCTGGGAAAGAGTGCTATTCTTTCAAGAAGTTACACTGCTAGCATCAGAAGGAAAGGAAACAGTGATCTTTGTGGTTGAGCGGCCGCTCCGCCTTTGAGGAGCTCTGGTTAATGTGCAATGCGACGCACACTGCACACTAGGGGGGCACGGAGGAGACCCGGACACACACACAAGAAGAATTTTTAAATCTTTCTTGTCCTGCCTTAAAATATAAATTTCATTTCACCACACTTTAGTGCCTACATTAAAAAAGAAAGATTGCAAATGAGTAACCTAACGCTACGCCTTTAGGAACTAAGGAAAGGAAGAGCAAACTCAACGCCAGTAAACTGAGAAAATAGTCAAGATTAGAAGCACAGATAAAACAGAGCACAGAAAAAGAGATGCAACAAAACCAAACACTGGTGCCTTGAAGAGCTCAACAAAATTGACACACCTCTTTCCAGACTGATTCAGAAAAAAAAAGAAAAAAAAAAAAAACTCAAATAACTAATATCAAAAATGAAAGTGGGGGGCTTCCCTGGTGGCGCAGTGGTTGGGAGTCCGCCTGCTGATGCAGGGGACATGGGTTCGTGCCCCGGTCCGGGAAGATCCCACATGCCGCGGAGCGGCTGGGCCCGTCAGCCATGGCCGCTAAGCCTGCGCGTCCGGAGCCTGTGCTCCGCAACGGGAGAGGCCACAACGGTGAGAGGCCTGCATACCACCAAAAAAAAAAAAAAAGAAAAAAGAAAGTGGGGACATCATCTACCTTACAGAAATAAAAATGCCAACTTATCAAAAGTTCCTAGAAACATAAATTACCAAAACCGACTCAAGTAATAGAAAATCTGAAAAGATCTGCAACAAGAGGCTTCATCAGTAATAGAAAAAACCTCCCCAAAAGAAAAGGATGGCTTTACTGGTGAATTGTACCAAACCCTGAAAGAAGAATTAACACCAATCCTTCTCAAACTCTTCCAGAAAATATCAGAGAAGGGAACACTCCCGAACTCGTTCTAATAACCCAGCATTACCCTGATACCAAAGCCAGACAGACAGGCTCCATAAGAGAATTATAGACTAATAACCCTTATGGGCACTGATGCAAAGATCCTCAACAAAATATGAGGAAATGGAATCCAACCTCAGAGTAAAAGGATTTCTCACCATGGCCAGGTGGGATTTGTCCCAGCACTGCAAGGGTGATTCAACATCTAGTATCGGGCTTCCCTGGTGGCGCAGTGGTTAAGAATCTGCCTGCCAATGCAGGGGACGCGGGTTCGAGCCCTGGCCTGGAAAGATCCCATACGCCATGGAGCAACTAAGCCCCTGCGCCACAACTACTGAGCCTGCGCTTTAGAGCCCACGAGCCACAACTACTGAGCCCACGCGCCTAGAGCCCGTGCTCTGCAACAAAGAGTAGCCCCTGCTTGCCACAACCAGAGAAAAGCCCGCGTGCAGCAACGAAGACCCAACGCGGCCAAAAATTAAATTAAAAAGAAAATCTAGTATCGAATGTTGTAATATACAACTTTAACAAAGGAGAAAAAACACATGTTCATCTCAACTGATGCAAAAAAAGTATTTGACAAAATTCAACACCATTTCACGATAAAAACACACAGCAAACTAAGACTAGAAGGGAACTTCTTCAGCACGACAAAGGACATTGCTGAAAACCCACAGATGACACCACACTCACTGGTGAAAGATGAAAACGTTCCCCTGAGATCAGAAACAAGACAAGGATGCCCTCTTTCACCACTGCTATTCAACACTGTACTGGATGTTCTAGCCAGAGCAATCAGGCAAGAAAAAAGAAAAAATATTCAAATTGGAAAAGCAGAAGTAAAACCATCTCTATCACAGACAACATGATCCTGTATACGAAAAGTCCCACAGATAGCTAATAAGTACTAGAGCCAATAAATTAATCCAGCAAAGTTTCAAGAGAAAAGATCACCACACAAAGGCAGCTGTGTTCCTCTACACCAGCAATGACAATCCAAAAAGGAAATTGGGAAACTCTGTAAATACATAATATCTACAAATATACAGCAGCATCCAAAAGAATACTAAGAATAAATTTAAACAAGGAAACTGAAAAGTAGAAACATCAAAAACCAGTAAAAATGACAAAACACTGCTGAAAGAAATGAAAGACAAATAAAAGGAAAGACACTGTGTTCATGGACTGGAAGCCTTAATATCGTTAAATAGCAGAACTACCTAAAGCCGTCCACAGATTCCGTGCGATCCCTATCAAAATTCCAGTGGCCTTTGCTTTTTTGAAAAGTCCTTAAACTCTTCAATTTCATGATGTTCAAAGAGAATAAGTACAAACCCCACAGCTGGGCTGTCACTTTAACATACAGACAATATTTCAAAGTTCACAAACACCTATCTTAGCGGAAGTTACTGGTCATTAATCAACAGTACTTCAAACATTCTTGCAAGTTGATGAAATAATTTTTATTTTAGAAAGTGTTTACAGTTTACATCTTTACTCTTTCCCCACGATTTTATTTTGTCAATTGGAAGCTGTGTGTAGGCGTCCCGTCCTAAGGGAACTTCGAATTTTTTTGTTTTTTTTCTTTAAATGTTTCAGCCACGCTGTGCAGCATGCTGGACGTCTCAGTTCCCCGACCAGGGATCGAACCCAAGCCCCCTGCAGTGCAAGCACAGAGCCTTAACCACTGGACCACTGGGGAAGTCCCCATAAACGTTTCTTATTAATGCCATAATGCATTCAACCTGTATCTATCAGAATAAGTTTGTCAAGTAATACAATGAAATAATTATAAGATGAAATGTTTGCTTGTGAAACTGCATAAAAGCTATACACTACTTTGGGAAAAAAACTTTTAATGTTCCTTAGTCTTAAGATTTACTATTTCCCAAAATCATACAAGAGTTTCTAACTAGACATGTTTGAAAAAACAGTAACAAAAAGCTCAAAGCCCACCTGAAATCGGCTCCGGGTGGGGACAGAGGCCCTTCGAGTGCAGACGAAGTTGCTTCTGTAACTTGGTCTGGCTGCTCTAGAACGCATGTTTTATCTCCAAATAAGGATTCATTTCAAACAGGGATTTCTTTTATTTTCCTAGAACCCGAATGCTTAGTGCTATCCCTACTTTCATACTTGGAATTTCTGAAGCTTTCCTGAGTCTGGGATGCAAAGCTCTTTCATCCACCTTCCCGTTGTGATCAGAGTAGCAAAAGTGAGTGCTGAGACCAAGGTTTTTCCCTCTCCTAAACACTTTCCCTTCTAGAGAACAGTTCTGTCATAAAATGTCAAAACTAGAAGAGAAAAATGTGAAAGGGAAAAACCTACAAAAATATCCTAAAATGTCAAATACAATCATTTCTAAATATAATAAGCCATAATCATAGCCTGACCTTATTCCTGTGTTGCTAATATGACTCTCACAGAGTCTCCGGGACGAAGTCTTCTGGGTGTGATTTCCATGGCGCCGTGAGACAGGTCGCAGAACGCTCACGTGCACAATGAACTACCACAGCTCTTGGTCCGCTCACAGCACTCGCGATCTGCTACGGTCTTGATTCCGTGCTCTGCACGAGTCTGCCCTTCTACATCCATTTTAACCCTAACCTGATCTATGATTATGGCCTAGTCATTCACCCATGCCAGCATTCACTTCTTCATCACGACCTGGATTAAACTCGGGATACAACTCTGGTGCTTCGGGACGATGAGCCCACTGATTGCTTGGATCAAAGTTTAGGACACTCTCTCCACACGCATGCCCTTTCTCTGCTGAATCCCCAGGACCTCACATCCAGGGCTCCCACCCTTCCCAAGTTCTGCCAAGGATGTTGGGGTCTGTCGCCTGGTCAATCAAGCACTTCACCTGGGCCTCTTCTGAAAGTCCACTGCTTGGCTCCTGGGCACGGATGTTGTGATCTCTGCTTCCTTGCGCTACAGCGATGTAATGCTCAAAGGCAGGCACCTTCTCATGGCCCAGAAGTAACTCATCACTGGAAAAAAGATTAAACAAACATGAAGACACAAACCACGTATGATTTTTCCTGTCCAAACCAGACATTCCCTCTCACCACGCAGAATATTTTGTTGCTCATAACCTAAAAGCCAAGAGATTCGATCTGCAGGAAACCAGAACATGATGGATGCTGGGAACGCCTGTCTTCACGTGTCTGTGTGGACTCACTTTTACTTCGCTTGGGTTAGTACCCAGAATGGAACGCAGGGTCCTATGGTACCCCACGTTTAACTCTTTGAGGAACTGCCACACCTCCCCACAGTGGCTGCAGCATTTTACCTTCCCAGCAGAAACACCGAGGGCTCCGACTTCTCCAGCCCTCACAACAACTCGCCATGTTCCATTTTTTGATTCCAACAATTCTAGTGGGTGTGAAGTGGAATCCCACTGCATTCATCTGATGACTAATGATGGCCAGCATCTTCCCATGTGCTTGTTGGCCATTTGTGTGTCTTCTTTACAGCAATGTCCGTTCAGGTACTGTGGTCATTTTTTAATTGGGTGGTCTTTTTCTTATTCAGCGGTAAGAGTTTTTTATGTATTCTGTACACAAGTCCCTTAGCAGCTGTATGACTTTCAAATGTTTTCTCCCATTCTGTGGGCTGTATTTTTACTTTCCTGATGGTAAGCACTAAAGTGTTCAATTCTGATGAATTTATCTGTTTTTTCCTTTTCTTGTTTGTGCTTTTACTGTTATACTTAAGAGTGCCAAATTGTCACTGCCAAATCCCAGGTCCTAAAGATTTACCCGTGTTTCTTCCTAAGTATTTTACAGTTTTAGCTCTTACAGTTGGGTCTTTGATCCACTTTGCATTAACTTTGTATGTGGTGGGAGGTGGAGGTTCCACCTTCATTCCTTTGCCATTTGTTGGAAAGACCACCAAATGGTCTTGGCACCTTTGTCAAAAAACAACTGACCACAGACAGCCTTTTATTGTTAATTAAATGGGAAAGTCCAACTTTTTTTCCTTCTTGTGAATCATTTCTACAAATTCCTGTTTCTTTTAGACCTCAACCAGAAAAATGGGAAAGCTACGTCAAAGGTAACCCGATTTGCACACTCGTTAACGAGCCGCCGCTGTGCTCTCCGCACCTCGGGGCCGTGCCGCCAGGGTCCCACTCGTCCTGAAAAAGGACAAGAGTAAGTTTAAAACCTAAATCTCCTCGGGCAGGTAAAGGTATTCATGCAACCGTCGAGGAGTGCGGTGCAGGGACCCCAGGCAGACTGGGAAGGGCTCCAGAGTTAGGACCTTGCAGGGCGGTGGAGAGGCCGGCCTCCTCAGGTGTCAGTGCCGACACCACAGGCCGAGGATGGACACATGGTGTTCACTGATTCTTCCGGAAACGCCAGTGTGTTGCTGTGTGTTTGTTTCTTCCACAAATAACGTCTTACCAGGTAATAACTGCTGGATTGGCACCTGCTAACTTTCTCTTGGCATGATGTATCTTCTGCCGGGGATACCAGTTTTTTTCAGTTACATTTATTTCTTGAATCCATGATCCTCCTTTTCTTAGCATTTTCTGTTCAAAATTCTAAAGGAAAGGAACATGATTTTTTTTCTCTGCTTAACAGTATACATGATCACATTCACACAGATTCACCAAGTAACGATCTTAAAATAAACAGAATCTCTAACTGGGGAGGGCGCCGCAGCTTTTCATGCAAACTCTCACGGCAGCACAAATAACAGTGACCACGACCGTGAGGGTCTTACCCTTAGGCTTAAAGTATCCCTCCCTGTGGAGGGTGCCATTGCTGTGCTCCCTTTTGGGGGCAGTATTGTGAAGAACCCTTGAGATTTAAGAAAGCACTATCTGTCTTTATGATCAAGGAAGACTTTGTGTGGAACAGATTTTAAACTAAAACTTTTCTCAGAGAAACCAAACCCACCATCACCAAAGGGTTAAAAATACTCTCAAGTCAGTTTCCTCCAAATAAAAGGAACGTCTCATCTGATTTTCAAGCCAAGCCAAATGATCCCAAGTGTTCATTCTGAGAAAGTGCTGTACAAAACAGTAAGTATTTTAGTAATAAACACAACATGACACATTCCCACCAGGTAACAGGAGATGTGGGTCCATCACAGGCACGCTGTAACAAAGGCACAAAGTGCGAAGAGACCACCGCACCTTCCAGTCAAAGGACGGCTCCTTCACAAACACGTCCATGGCGGTGGTGAGCAGGTCTGGGCGCGAGCGGAAAGCCCTCAGCGCACACACCATGGTGCTGCCCACGAGCCCCGTTTCTTTCAGTGGTAGCATCAGGGTGATAAACTGGCGAGTCAGACGGAAAGGCATCAGCTCAGGGACCGGCAGAAACTACAGAGAAAAGGACGTGTGAGAAGCAGTGGATGCGAGGGAGGGCCCTTCCACGGCTGTCGCTCACGCGTGGGGAGCACACCAGCTCCTGCCACACGGGTGTGAAGTCACTGTGCCCACGAGCAATGACACGGCCATGGAGAAGGAGATTTGGAGCTTGATGTCAGGGAGGGTGTGCTTCACATCCACGCAGGATGTTTCCATGACGGGGCTTCATAGAACCTCCTACACCTTTTTACAGGAGCACGTTTCTCTTAGCTCCGATTATCTAATCTATCAGCACACCTTCCACAACCTGTCTGCACGAGGCTGAAACACAGCTGAGATTTTCCCTTTCCACAAGAATGACAACGTCAACGACCATGCAAACCGACTGCATGCAGAGCGATCGCAAAGCCCAAGGGCAACTCCAGCCCAGAGTGGAGAAGGGCACACTCACCTGGGTGGCTGATCCGAAAGCATGTCCAAAGTCGATCCCGATCACGCCGCCCGTCTCCAAGCTCACCATGAAGTTGTTCAGGTGCCTGTCTCCGATGCCCAAGATCCAGTGGCTGACGCACAGGAGCGCGTGGGAGCTGGCAAAGTGGTTGCGGAGAGCCAGGAAGGCCTCGGGGCCGGTGCTCATCTTCAGGAAGGCCCGCCTGCAGGGGGACAGTCGTGTGGCCTCTGCCCTCTGCCCCCGCCCCCAGCCCCCGTGAGCAAAGTCGGGAATACCCTTACTTTAAGAGATCGGCCGGCACTTTACTTTCTCTTTTTCTAAAAGATGTGACTGTTTCAGTGCGACTAGCTCCCCTATGATTTAATAATAGGAAATGTCCGATTAGAACTTCTCATGACTTGAAATTTAAACCTCTGTGTTATATTGAAGCTCGAATATCAGACAACAGCTAGATTTTGATGATCTGAGACAACACTTGCTAAGAAACAAAAGTGAATACGCAACTTTGAGAAGAATGAACTGGTCGGTGCAACACATACTTGAACATGAGCGCGTAGGCCCCAGGGTCACACCTTCCCGACATCCTCCTCAGCCAGTCTCTATACTCAGACGCTGGTGCCCGGGGGTCACTAACAAGTAGGGAAAGAGAAATCAGCATTAGGAAGATGTCCAGGGTTGCTGATTTCAGAGGCAAACATCACCAGGAATTCACTGAAAAGTAGTGAAGAGTCAGGGAAAATAAACGTGACTTTAATCATATTTAATATTAGCACTGAACTCCTGCTACTCTGGGTCTAGGATTTCCACACGCCATTATCCATTCTTAATCACTCCTCAAGAACCATGGCTATCTCCTGTGCAAAAGTTCACGAGCAGAACCACCAGATACAATAAACGTCCCACTTCACACACAGGAACAAGATGAGCTGACGACGCAGGCATAAGGTCCCACACGCCTGACCCTGGGCGGGACCCCTCGCAGCAGGACAGCACCACGTGCAACTTGTTTAAAGCACGTAAATCACTAAAGAAGCAAAATGGCCACAAGCTACTTGTTGAAGACAGCCTGTCTGCTTCTGTCATTAAACACTGCCACGCTTTTTTTTTCTTTTAAACCATTTCCAGTATGCAGACACAGACAAAATCCAGAGTAAGTGCCAAAAAGTATCTTCTTAAATGACGATGGGTTTGAATTGAATTTGAAAAGCTTGTTTTCAATAATGCTTCACAGGCAAAAGGCAGTGTGGGGACAGGTGGAAACACTGTGTTACTTGTATGTTTAGCCACTTTTGCGTTTGCATCAAAAGTTTTAACAATTTTCCTTAATAATAATAATAATAATAATCACTAAAGACAGAACAACTTCACAATATGTTACTTAGTAGTTAAATCCCTTAAGGTGAATCTTTTCTGAGTTGCTACTACGTTAATTTCACAAAGAGACCACTCCATTTCCATCTAAATTCTCTCCTAGTTTCAACCGGATAAAAGTCTTTAGGTTGGAAAACTGCAACATGTAAATTAAGAAAAAAACAGCAATGATCTTAGGAATGGGGGCTTGAAGTGCCTTGTTTTAAAAAGGTAGTGGGAAGTAATGTATACAATTCCATATGTGAAAAGCACTTCATACTCCTTGGACACCTGTGTTTACCGGATGCCTTTCACTCTCTCCCATCTTACAAGTGGGAGGCGGGGGGCGGGGGCCGTGGGAACCGGGAAGGTCACTTGTGCGAGTGGCTCGGGCCCCCTGTGTGTCAGCACAAGCACAAGCGAGAGGGCGGACTCCTGGCCCCAGGGTGCCGGTCCTGCAGGGGCTGCAGGAACAACTTTAGGCAAAAGACTCAAGTGAATGGAAGTAACAGCTGGTAAACACTGCCCCACGTAGCAACTACTGCGCAGGCGCTCTCAGGAAGGGGCAGGAGTCCAGTAAGGAGAATCTCCTCGCCCGCCAGCCTAACGCTGGTCCCCCAAACGTGCCAACCCTTGCTTCAAAACGGCTGTAAGCCATGCTGTCCTTAGTTTTCTTTACAGAAACAAGGAACAAATTTTTTTTTTAAAACTTCCTGATTGAAAAATAACATGCTCATCGTAGGAAACCTGGAAAATAAAAAAGGATAAAGGAAAACAGAAAAAGCACCTGATTCATGACCTGGACCTGCTCACCCACCTGCGCCCCCTACAGGCCGGGGCAGCCTCACCTCTCCAGCCTCAGCTGCCTCGTCTATACAGAGGTGACAAGGATACTCACCTTCTTGCTTTTTGTAAGAAATAAATGACTTCATACACATTAAGAACTGAGACTAGTGCCACAGAAAATGTATAATTAAATGTTAGCTGCTAACCTTAATGTTTTATTATCCTCAAAGAGTCTTTTCTTCCCCAAAGTTAATCCTTTTTTAAAAATTGTGATAAAATATATGCAACTACTGTTTAGAACCCTGGACTCCATTTCCTTTGTTCACCCATGGAGAGGCAGATTGAAGTACAGGCCAGGCGGCGGCCAAGGGCGCCAATGAAAGGGCCTGAAAATTCAGGTCCCTGGAGGCGGGGTGGAGGTGACCTGTGGGCTGGGGCGGCCGGGCAGGGCCGGGGCAGGGCCCTGGGGCTCCAGGTCACCTGGTGTAGGCCGCCTTCTCCTCCCGTGACATGCTGCTCAGAAGGAGTTCCTTCAAGGTGCAGGTGCCTTCGATCCATTCAATTAGCCCCAACCTGAAAGGAGAGAACAGTCATGAACACCCCTGCCCTCGCTTCTCTAGAACACAGTTCTTCCCTTTCTCCACGAGGATGAACATCACAGGCTGAGCAGCGTCTGTGCTGTTGGCCTCTGTCCCGTGACACCTAGAACCCGAACCGTCACAGGACCCCCTCCTCGCCTTCCCGACAAAACCCCTTCCGGTCCTGTGCCCCCTGCGCCCCCATCGCCCGCAGGGGGCTCTGCGCACCTGGAGGTCATGGGCACCACGCGGTAGGTGGTCACCTGCAGGCCCCTCTGGCCACAGGCGGCGTCGCGGGCGAGCACCCCATTCATGACCTGCAGCAGCTGGCAGACGCGCTGGTCCTGCCGCAGGTCCTCCCCGCCCTTCACCAGGAAGGCGTACTCGCGCTCGTCGTGCCCGCGGACCACAATGCGCATTGGTCTCCTGAGCGAGGCCATCACTTTCACCTTTAAAGGTCAAACGAAACAGCGTTTTCAGATGGGCCCGTGTCTCATCACCAGACGGGAAACGAGGCCTGGGGCACGCCCTCCAGGGACACAGGAGGGCAACAGAGCAAAGGACAAGCGAGGGCACTGAGTCTCCTGGTCCCTGTTCCTGCCCGGCTGCAGTGCCAAGAGGTGCCAGGTTCCCGGTGACAAGTGAAGTGCTTATAAACATGCGTCCTCAGGAACAAGCCACACACGACATGTCCACTTGCTACAGACACTTAAGACTCATACGTTTGTCACACACACACACACACACACACACAGAGTTTATTCTTCGAGTTCACTAGGTCCTTAAACATGACTGATGTTGAAAGACTGGAAACATTATATTAAGGTCAGTAAATTCCCATCAGAAAACTTGTAACACAACCCTCAGAGAACCCCGTGCGCTTGAGACCGACATGCGGAGTGAGCTGCCTCTCCTGGAACCTGAGGAGCTGACGCCCAGCACCTACCCGCTCGTCGAAGCCGGCGATGCGGGCGTGGTACTCGGGCATCGGCTTCCCTCTGCCGTCGTACTGACCTGGGACAAACCACAGAAGCCTGACTCAGAGGCTGCACCCTGCATTTAAAACACACCCACTGGTCTAACAGGAGGGGAGTTTTAACTCGAAGTTTTCACTGGATGTATTTTTTTAAATGCTGCCATTTCTCAGTTTGACAGGCTAACGGACGCCGCTTCCCGTTCGGGTGGAGCAGACAAAGGCAAACAGGGACGGCAGCGCCCCGGGCGAGCACCCGTGCTGTTTCCAGCAGAGTCAAGCTGCATGTCAGGAGGCTCTGTTTTTGGTGGTTTTCTTGAAACTCATGGTATGTGATGCACAGCTGTTAATAATAACAAAGGAAATTGTTTCTCCAAATCCCTTTCTCCCCACTGGAATAAGGACCTAAGTGACCACAGTGAAACACCTGGTCTGGCAAATTCCACGGTGAAGACAGGGCGGGTCCTCAGTGCCACTAGCATCCCTCCTGCCGGCACGTCGTGTGCCATCACCTCGCTGCTTTAGGTGGGACCAGCGCACACCCCACAAAGCAGTGTGCAGGCACACCGCGTTTTACTGCACTTCTCAGATGCTGCAGTTCCTACCATGCGCGGGTAGGTTCAGAGGACATTACCAGCTACCGTTATTAGTAGGTGGACGTCTGAGCACTTGTCTTAACCAAGAATACGACTAGACGTTTAATAAGCATACTACTCACAGTAATTATAGATTTTCCTAATGATGAAGAATATGTGGAATTTAAAATTCTTTTTAAAGAAAGAAAACTGTCAAGATCCCGATTTCACCATCTTAGAATCAAAAGTGCCGGCTGCAGCACGATTCTCCTCCAAGCACCCTCCTGCCCACCCCCGCCGCGAGGTGAACTCACCAGGAACCTCTAGCTCGTCCCTCAGGAACTCCGCCCTGAAGCTGCTCATCCAGGGCGAGCACTCCTTCAGGTTCCCTGGCACCTTCGAGGCCCTGCTCATCCTCCCGAGCAGCAAGCTGGTGATGCTGCGGAAGTCCTGGAGCCTCATGCCAGGGAGCTTAGAGCCTCCTCTCCCGAAGTGTTCATCAAATTCTTTCCCAAAAGCCTGAAATTAATGATAATTTACCTGAAATATTAATGTTTAGTTGAACTTCTGAAAAAGTTCCAGGCTCACGAATCTTTATAATAAACAGGTGCTCAAGTTGTATTGGGTTTTTTCTGTGCTTTTAACTGACAGTTTCACTCTCCTTGAATGTTTCAACACTCTTAAAGCACAGCAGGCTGCCTTTGTGCGCCTTTGAGAAGATGGAAAGGATGACAGTCAGCGGTGACTTCTGAGCATAAGTTCTTAATAAGGGCTTTAAACACATGGGGAAATCCTTTAACCTCTGTGTCCGTTGTACAGCTGCTGATCTGCACCATCATGACAACGGGAGTAAGTAGGAACAAAGTACAAAATAAAGGACATAATTCAATGGAAATGAACAGCCCAGGGACCGCCCTGCTGGCGCGGTGGTTAAGAATCCGCCTGCCGATGCAGGGGACACGGGTTCGAGCCCTGGTCCGGGAAGATCCCACATGCCGCGGAGCAACTAAGCCCGTGCACCACAACTACTGAGCCTGCACTCTAGAGCCCATGCTCCACAACAAGAGAAGCCACCGCAATGAGCAGCCCCCGCTCACGACAACTTGAGAAAGGCCGCGCGCAGCAACGAAGACCCAAACAGAGCCAAAAACAAACAATTTTTAAAAAAATGAACAGCCCAAAGTTCTTCCTCGCAGCAAAGAGAAAAACGTAAGAAAAAAACACTTTCCCTTAGTGAGAGTCTTTCAAGCCGTTATTTTGGATCAAGAACCAGTACAAATAGCATTTGGGTAAGCTGTATTTCTAGAAGCGATTATTATTAGAAGTTCCCTATCCTGGAATATATTAAATCATTCTTTGTATTAGTTTCTACTCAAGTATTTATTTAAATTATAACCCTGATATCAAAATTTAAAAAACAAAACTCAAGAGTATTACTAACGGTGACCTAAGGTGTCAAGATTCACCTGATCATCTTTAATTAGAAATGTTTTCCCAAATGTAGAACTAACCCCACATCATGAGCCTGGTATCAATGAAATATAAGCTCTGTTTTAGACAATCCACTACAGGAAAATTAACATATATAAAACACAGTTCTTCCTTGGTCTATAAATGGACTGAAAGTATAGAAACAGTCTGCAATCCTTAGAATGAAGGGAAAGATCAATCTGCATTTCCCAGCATAACCAGAACCAACACTGATCCAGATGGCATAATGCCCCTAAGGGGCCCCTAGACTGAAACCTGAGGCAGTTCTGTTTTAGTGGACTAATATTTTAATTAATCGACGCAAATTATGTGCTGATTTGGTACAAAGCAGAAAGTTCCAGATGGACTGTCCCAGGTACTAGGAAGCAAGCTCCGGACAAACCACGGCTGCAGCTGTGGGGAGGTTTCTGCCGGGCTCGGCCCTGCTGGGCGAGCGGTGGGCTGAGCTTGGCCAGGACAAAGCCCGCCAGGCTGCGGTTTCCAGGGTGGGGCCAACAGGCAGGCCCCCACCCCCCCCTCCGCAGGAAGCTCACGGCGTCCCCTCTGCTGCCCTCTCGGTCGGCCCTGGGCCGGCCACGTGCTTAGCACAAGCGGCGTGGCTCAGAACAAGGCCTGGCGAGCCCCAGACCCTGGCCGATTTCACACGTCAAGCCTGTTGAGGCCGCCATCCCTGCTGCCCGCCCGCTGCCTGCCGGGGCTGCTCCTGCACTGTGACCGCAGAGGCTGGCGCGGCCCCAGCTGGGGACAGGGCGGACGCAAGCACCTTCCCACCGACGGTTCCCGCTGTGGCCGCGGGCCCGCCGCCCTTCAGTACCTTCTCAGGACGTGGGTTGCCCGCCGGGGACCTGCAGTCACTGGGCAGCAGTGCTGTGAGGCTGACCTGATAGGACATGGGGTCGAACATGCATCATAAAATGCCAGTACGTGCCAAGGTTTAGGGTTTTACTGTCACTTGAGACACAGCCCGGGACACATTAGGCAGCAGGTAGTCCTGTCTGTTCCCACATTCAGACAGTTAAGGGAAGCTCCCCGAAGCAGGGACGACTCCCCCAGCCCTCCCTCTGGAGGTCAGAACCGTCCCCCGCCCGCGTATCCGACAGAGACGCCAGCGGTGGGCTCCGTGGGCAGAGGTGAGTGGAGTCGGCCCTGCCCCCGAGTCTGACTCAGGAGGGCGCCCCGGAGTCACTCTGCCTACTGCACAGGAGCATCGCTCAGTGGACGAGGGACACACAGGCTGTGGAGCAACCCCCAGCACCCAGAGGGGAGGCACCGACACAGGCTGCAGCACGCGTGCCGCCAAGTGAAAGAAGCCGGGCCCCGCGGGACTTGTCCACGCGGAAGGTCGGGCAGGCGAGCCCCCGGGGGCCGGCAGGGCAGGGAGGGGCGGGGACGGGGCTGTTCTGGGGAGCGGCGGGAAAACAGCGAACCCTCGGGCACCGCACACTGTGACTGCACACTGTGACCTACGTCTCGCTGAAGCACTTGGTACACCCCCAAGGGACAAAGACGCTCCTCTGCACCAGAGACGTGCAACTGGTGAGCACCGGGGCTCCTACATGCTCTAAAGCTTCTTGAGGTTTCGTGAACAGAAGCGGTTTCACCGAACTGTCAAAACGAACTCAGCGTGACAAACGCAGGAGAGGTGCACACAGGTGCGGATGGAGGAGGCCCACCCCCGTCCCGGGGGTGGGGGGGCGGGGGTGGGGGTGGGAGGGGCCAGACGGGGGCCGGCGGGGAGCGCGGCGTGCGTTCTCTCCCTTCCAAGTCTGGAGCAACTTTGAAACTAGAGCTCACGCTGACGCCACAGTTCTGTCCACACAGCACGTGTCAGGTGGCCCTGTGAACTCTCGGAGCCTTGGACAGAACTAAGTGCTCACAAAATGGTTACAACCTGCGGCAAATACAAACGTTTTCCTGGTCCGATACCCAAATCACTCTGAGAATTAAAAACATTAAACTACACATAACCTTCATATCTAAGAATCTGGCCATGAAGAACAGAATGTAATAGAAACCCTGAGGTTTTACCTGTGCCCCACTTGCCACTGTCTGACCTAAAAACACGCCATCAATATCTAACAGAGAGACACAAATCTAAGGAAAGTTTACAAATTCAACAGACATTTTAAAACCAGAAGTATTAACACACCAGCAAATAGAGGCCCTCGTCTTCATAATGACTCTGTAATCACCAAGCGGCTGCTGCTCCCCCGTACCTGGATAAACCTCCTTCGAAAACTCCCGAGACCCGGAGCCTGTGGGTCTCCCAAGGCTGCGTACATTCTCTCATACATCCTCTCAAGGTTCTTCTTATTTACAGGGTTCTTTTCTAGTTCAAGCTTGACGTCCTCCGTCCAGTCCTGTGCAGAAAAAAAGACACGTCAAGCTGGACTGCAGGCAGGTTGCACTGAGCCCGTGTCTTACGTGCGGGAAGCTGTTAACACTACCTTAAAGAGCATCTCAGGGCTGGAGAGCTGCTCCAGGGCGTTAATGAAGTCCTGAACCACTCCTTCTCGATCTAACTTAGCTTTAATCCTACAAAAAATGACCAAGTTTAGGTGCTCAAACATCTTCCAAAGATCAAGGCCTATAATTTTTATGTATATATAATTATATTTATATATAAAACAATACATAACCAACTACACAGTCTAGGGAGGGAGCAATTTAAAAATTATCTCCAAAACAGATGAAGCACAAAGTGTGTCCTGTATCAAGAGATGAGGTGAAAGCAAATTCTCAACATTTTGGCGCCCACGATCTCAAGTTCAAAAGGCCCCGCTTCTCAACAAACTTTCAACATTTCTCTTTGCTTGCTTTCTTTCTTTCTAAGGAAGCGATCACGCGGCAGCTACCTCTGCTGAGACACAGGAGGGCACCACAGGGTGGGTGGGTTGCACGGCTGGCCCATCGGCGAGCTGGGATGAGGGCTGTGCCCCCAACCTTGTCCCTCGGAAGCAAAACACTCTAAATAATGAGGCAAATCAGCTCTTGACAGAGAAGGGCAACTAAAATGCCGTGCATTTACCAAGTATTCTTTCTAAAGTAAAACACTGCTGCCGGCTCTGGCAACTGTCCTCGCTTACAAATCAACTGAAGAAGCGAAAAGGACACCTGGGCAGTTTACTGGCTTAACGAAGAAGGGGGGGCTTCCCGGAGATTTTAAATTACAGAACAATTTCAGGAACTGATTCCAAAAAGCATCTCATCTAGTCCGCCTCAACCAACAGATTACTAATGGTTAGCATAACCATCTCATGAATAACATTAAGATGAACTGTGTTTACGAAAGGAAATAAATTCTACAGCAAATAACACACCAGGGCAGATGCACCCAACAGACAGACATCTAGGCCTCCTGCCATCCATGGCAGCTCTAATTCATCTGAGGACACACATAAGCGACCCTGTGTCTGCTTTGACCACAGACGTTTCGATAACCTTTCAGTGTTGGATGGACCTAATTTTTCTTGTGTCACCTGGCCACAAAGTCCTTGTTCTTATGGCCAGCAGAAGTGTCTCTGAAGGCATAGCTTTCACTGCTTATCATGAATGGGTACACGACGGCCTGCGGGTAGTGGTCGGCGATGTCCGCCACAGTGCGCTGGACGGCGACCCCCTCCTCTTTGTCTAGCAAGGCCACCATGTGGTTGATCCAGCCGATGAAGTGCCAGCAAGGAATGGAGGAAATCTGAAATGGAGAGAAATGAGTAATGAGCGACACATGCAGCGTTCTTCCCTTACAGAAGTACTGTGTGTCCAGTATCAAAGTATGGCTGTATTTGCTACCGGCAGTATAAAAACCGACAGACGTGTAGACAGAAAGTCTCCTCAGCCCTCTCGGTTCCGACCCACTCGGAACCATCGATTCTTCTGGGCCTTTTCAGGGTGTGTGCACGTGGACCCTTTCTTCAGAAGAATGGAACTGGAGGAGACTTGCTGTTGCTGGTTTTTCTTAGATCTACCTCATTCCTTTTAACAGCTGTACCATATTCTGCTTCATTTCACAAGGGCTCTATGATGAACTTTTAGGGTATCTGCAATTTTTGCTATCCAGAAACTACAATGCACAACCCTATATGTTTATCTCTTTGTACTTGTGCTATATACCCATAGGAGAAATTCCTAAATGAGTTCCTAAATTCCTTTTTACTTTTAATGTGAACCTTAACAACTGTAAAAAACATTGCTAAATTTCCCTCCAAGAAGATTTTTCAAATTTCCACTTCTAAAAGCGTAGTAGATCGACTACTTTCCAAAATCCTTTCCGACACTTGACGTGATCCATTTTTAAAATCTGTTGTCAATCTGACAATTTTTAAAATCTATTTTCAATCTGAGAAGTGAAAGATATCTAACTTTAATTTGCGCATCTCATCATTAGTGAGGCTGGGCAGTCAGCGTTTACCTGCATTACGTGCTTTAACCGCACGTGCGTCGCCCCTTGCTACGAGTCTGTCTGTTGCGGACAGTGGAGACGCCTGCTCTCCGTCTCCAGTATGTGTTGCAAATTTTTTCTCCCAGTTTTTTTTTTTTCTTAACTTTGTATATGGCATTATTTTAACGATAGAAACGTCAAGTTATTTTCCTCTATAGCTCCTGGGTTTTGTCTCTTAACTCCAAGACCATTTTCAGATTTTGCTCAGGTTTTCCTCTAATGCTTTTCCAGGTGTTTATTTCAAGATAAACTCCGCTGCACTTGGAATGCTGGTATAAAGCCAGGAAGGACGGGAGGCTTGGGGGCCCTCAGTGCAAGGCCAGCTGCCCATCTCAAGGGTCATGACAACATCGACCCACCACTCCATTCGTTTCCACACAAACTCAAAATGCTATTTTTATTATATACAAGTATGATTTTGGGGAAAAAAAGAACCATAACTTACTGAAATATTTCTTTACTTATCTTTGAGGAAAATGCATGTGTACCGCATTTCATACCGAATTTACTTTAATCTCCTGTGTAGGACCTACTGAAAACCCTCACCTGTCCAAGCGCACAGAGAACTGACTGCGGGCTCGGCGACCAGCACCGTCTACAGACCTGCTGTGCACCCTTTCTGAACTATTACGTCATCAACTCAAAGCCTGGCCCTGTCTTCCAGTTAAACATCCACGAAGTCGCTAAGGAGCCTTTCTGATAACCCTCCCCTTTTTCCCCAATGCAGCCCCAGTGGAGAGGCCGGGATGGGGTGAGAGTGGGCAAGCGGGACGTGGGGCAGTAGCCCTGGGGGTTCCCGAGATGTGGAGCGTGGGGGATGGCACCTGAAACGTCCCCCTTTTCTTGCTGCTGAACAGTGACCTGAGCATAAGGCCCCCGGACGTACAGACGCAGCTCAGCCCTGAGGGGCAGCCAGCTCCGGGTGGAGGTCTCACCTCCTCCCGTCTCGGTCCTCGTTCAGACGCGGCCTTCGTGTCAACACCCACAGAGCAAAGTGGGTGCATGGGAACACTCCCTTACACGGTTTTCAATGACACATGTTGTTGGGATGGAGCAAAACTCAGTGGTTAATGAAAAGCCATTAACACACGCACCCCACACAACACATCTGTTAGTTCGGTCAAGTCCCCTCCGCCAGAAGGAAGACACTGACCTCTCTGGTCATGAGGCTCAGGGTCTCCTCTGGATACTGCTCAACGATCTGGAGGAGTCTGGGGAACTTCAGCCTGGCCTCGCTGGAGTGTAACTTCAGAGCTTTCAGCATTTTGTCCACCACGAGGGCCGGATACGTGCGCAGTTCTGCAGCGTCCAGGACTACCGGGGACAGGAGAGGAGAGACGTGGTCACTACCCACACACAGACACGAGCGGCATACTCAGCGCTGGCTGCTCTCACCCGGGCTTCCTTTCTAACAACTACTGCAGCTCAGCAGACGGTCTCGGACTGCATGTAAGAGCTCCTCTCTGGGGCTTCCCTGGTGGCGCAGTGGTTGAGAGTCTGCCTGCCGATGCAGGGGACACAGGTTCGTGCGGTCCGGGAAGATCCCACATGCCGCGGAGCGGCTGGGCCCGTGAGCCTGCGCTCCGCAATGGAAGAGGCCGCAACAGTGAGAGGCCCGTGTACCGCAAAAAAAAAAAAAAAGAGCTCCTCTCTGACGCTAACCTCTGCTACCGGGTGAAGTAGTTTGCTTCCTGGGCTGGAACACGAGGGGTGGCCACAGGAGCTGGTCAGACACGCGCCAGTGAAGCAGACGGAGGGAGGGACGGAGACGCCCAACTCCGGTCCCACACCGGCCGTGGGGCATGGCCATGTCACAGCCTCTTAAACAGACAAGCCGTGTCTTAGAACACATGCCATTGAAAAACACACAGGAGAGCACAGGACCCGCAAAACCCTACATCTCCGGCGGGCACGCGCGGGGCTCACCGGGGGGGCCCTCCTCCTGCTTGCGGAGCCGCTGGTCACAGAACTCCACCAGCGCCAGGTAAGCCGCCACCAGCCCGCACGTAGGCTCCTGGCCCCGCGCTGAGCACCCGGCCTCCTCCTGTGCTGCCGTCCGCACGGCCTCAGAAAGGTGGTGGAACGCTCTCTGGTACAGGCCTGCCGCAACCTGGAACGCACAGACCGCGGCAGGCTGTGAGCGAGACCAAGCTTCCGGAAGACCCTGCCCCCCTGGGACCCGTCAGCCACCGGTAAACAGAAAGCCGCTCGAGGGCAGAGCCAGGTCTGCCTGGACTGGGAAAGAGATGCCAGCCCTACGCCATCTCGGCGCCTGAACACCAACACGCGGGGCATGGCTCAGGAAGGGCTGGAGGCTGGGGACACAAGTGATGCGGGGAGCACGTGGGAACTCACAAATACACAGAACCACCTGAGAAGTGCCAACAAAGCAGGTGCTACACAAAAAAGCAGAAAAGCTGATTCTTCCCATAAGCTAGCGGGGCGTCTGAATGGTGACCGGTGGTGAGATTCCACTAATAAGATTCACGGGAGAACCGTCCACGTCAAGCCAACACAGACTTCTCATTATTAACACTAAAAGAAGGGTGTCGTTCAAATAAACAGGAAACACGGGGAGTAGGTCATTTTTCCAATAAGAAACCTGACTGCGTGTAACTGTCAAATGTGTCTTGAAAACACAAAGCGAGACTTGTCATTTCTTTCGTGTAGCGGAGCCTGCGCGGTCGAGACAAACACACGACACGAAGCGCTCAGGTTCCCAGCGTCACTACCTTCTCTGCATCCTCTGAACTGGATCCTGAGAGCTCCACGACGCTCCTGGCCTTGCTCTCCTCGATCCCAGCGAGGCAGGTGGGCTCACTGCTGAGAGCATCGGCCATGATCTTGTACGCTGTGCCCACGAGAATGTTATGGTCACGGGACGCCACAACGTTTCTGCTCAAGTAGCTTGATGTGTTCTCACCTGCTGGATTACACACACGCACACACAGGATTTTTTGAGAACTGAGTGACGTAAGTTACAAAGAAGATATTCATAGTGTTCAAAGGTTGTTTTCTATTAAGAAACTAAAAGAAATCTTGAAGGTATAAGAAACTGACTTCAAACGTTGACTCGCGAATCTCTTGAACCCACATTAACGAACAATGTTCTTTGTCACCAGCGACCACGGCCCACCGAGGCTCAACAATTAAAACACCAAATAAACTTTCATTCAAGCATCACCCTTCTGCATTTTGTCCAAGCGCTTCTTTGTGTTAACAGAGAACAGAAAGTGTGCTTTCTAATGCATTCGTGCGTGTACATCAATAACGCACATTTTTAAACTGATGCTGTGACCTACAGCTGACAAAGCAACAGAGACCACCGCAGTCCAAGGGCTAGTACTACGTCCGGCCGTGTGGCTCTGGGCAAGCCTACAGCGTGCAGAGGTCGAGAAGAGAAAGGGCCGTCACCCGGCAAGTCCTGCACGCACACCACCTGCTCCTCCAGGAGACACTTACTTCACAGGGCCGTGACCGACGGCAGCCAGTCATTATCACGAGAACCGAGTGCCGTCTTCATGGCAGCAAACTCCTCCTGCCCCCCCCCCCGAAAAGCCTATAAAAAGAGCTGAGCAGTCACGGCGTCATTTTCCGATCCTGGGATCAACGTGGAAAGTGCTTCCCCGTCCTGCCCAAGAGCCGGGCTCGGGACCAGCGGGAGGCCGCAGGAAAGCCCTGCCGTGCACCTGGGACGTGCACACGAGACCCGGGACCCACACACGGGGCTCCCGCTCAGCCTTACAGTCCACGTCATCACAGACAGAAGAACTGAGGAGGAAAAAGGCTCCCATGGCTAATTGTTTTAGGCAGTTCTTGTATGTAAACATAAAGTTTTCAAAATAATTAAGCTGTTACACCCAAAATTTGGCTAAGTCTTAGAACATTTTAGAACTTCAACTTTAGTTTACAGATGAAGAAACAAAAGCTCCAGGAGTCACATGCGGTAGCATTACTGGACACACAGCACCTTGGCGCCGCATGTTCAATAAATACTTAATAAAACTTTTACAAATTTAATTCCCAACTGTCAGATAAAGCAGCACAAAGGATACTGCGAGAAGACACACAGCCACAACACAAACTGTGGGAGGAGAAGAGCCTCGTACCCAGCAGGGGCACCGTCTTCAGCGCCGCGCAGAGCTGCTCGGGCGGGCGCTGGGCCCGGGCCCGGCCGTGGCTGAGCCGGCAGTAGCTCTGCACCCACTTCACGAGCCAGTCCTCCCGTGTTTTTGACTCTCTGTGCAGCTCCTTCAGCAGTTTCAAGGCAAGCGAGAAATTATTCTACACGGCGGAAGAGAGGAAGCAGAAAGATGACACAGGAGGACAATGAGAAGTCAAGTCGCTGTACGAGAGGAGCTCCTTGCTGGCCCACAGTGACCCATCCCCTTAGCTTTATCGCGGGGACAGATACACAGTCCAGAGTCTCCGGGACACTCACGCAGCGGGGCACCCATGGCTGCCGTCTGATTCCGGGACTCTGTCGTCCGCCAAGAAACCCTCCATCCACAGGCATCTGCTCCCCTCCCCCAGCCCCCAGAGACTACAGCCTTCTGCCCCGGGTCTGCCCGTTCCGGACACGTCCTACCCAGGGAGTGTGTCTGCTGGTGCTCTGGCATCAGAACTTCACCCCTCGCTGTGGCTGCGTAACATGCACTGCTTGCCTAAACCACAGCTTATTTATCTATTTATCTACTGATAAACCTTCGCGTTGTTGCCACCTTTTGGCTATTCTGAATAATGCCCTTTTTTCTAATTTCAATGAACATAAAGAATCTGTATACAGATTTCTGTGTGGACATTAAGTTTTCATTTCTCTTGGGTATATACCGAGGAGGGGAACTGCTGGGTCAAATGGTAACCCTCTGGCTTTTGGAGGAGCTGCCAGACTGATTTCCACGGTGGCCGCACTGCTCACCTCCCTGCACGGAGGGCCGTCCCTCTACTCCAGCCGTCCTGTGGGTGTGCAGCGGGACCTGGCTGTGGTTTGACCTACATCCTCCTGATGACTCGTGGTGCTGAGTGTCTTTTCTTTCCTTCTTTCTCTCTCTCTCCCTCTCTTTCTTTCTTTCTTTCGCCATGCCACACGGCTTGCGGGATCTTAAGTTCCCCAACCAGGGATCGAACCCGTGCCCCCTGCAGTGGTAGTGCGGAGTCCTAACCACTGGACCGCCAGGGAAGCGCCCTGAGTGTCTTTTCATGTGCGTACTGACCACTTGTGTGTCTTCTTGTGAGAAATGTCTATTCAGATCCTTTGCCTGTTTTCTCGCTGGGTTGTTTGACTTTATGTTGTTCGGTTGTAAAGAGTTATTTATGTATTCTGGATAAGCGGACCCTTACCAGATACATGATTTCCAAATATTTTTTCCCATCATATGGGTTGTCTCTTCACTTTCTTGAGTGTGCCATTTGAGGCACAGAAGTTTTTAGTTTTAATATACATTTCTCTGTTTTTTACTTAGTTGGTTGTTTGGGGATGTCTTTTACATCTAATTCTCTGCTGAGCTTCAAGGACACTGACATCAGTCCTATGCGTCCTTGTTACGACCCTTCCAACCACTCAGGCCAAAAGTCCAGCCACCCTCGTCATTCCTGCAGTCTCTGGCCTTATTACATCTGCATATAAGAGTGTACATTTCACACAGTTCTCATCCCCACCAGCACGTCCAAGACCTTCGATGACCTCCTAGTCTCCAGTCCCTAGTTCTGGGCCACATGCTCTACAATCCACCTCAAACCAGCATCACGAGACAAGCCGTCCGCCCACAGCGGCCTCCACAATTCCCAGTTTCTCCCCTTGGGATTCTGTTTAAACGTATCTCCGTACCTGCCTCTCCTACCACCCCCAAATGCCCCCCCCTCCATGGGGCCCTCCTGGCCCCTCTTCTCGTGCCCTGCCCCCAGCAGCGGGGAGCACCCACTGCACCCCTGCCCCGAGATGCGCCCCTCACTTCCTGCTGAGAGGCTACATGCACCACCTCGGCCCCGGGCCCCGGCTACTCCCTGCTGCACCCGGAGCTGAGGGGATGGAGGGCGAAATGGCCAGGGCCTGCTGGAAAAATAGCATCTCCTTTTTCTCTGCAGGAAACAGTGAGGGAAGACACTACCTGAGTCCAGAAAGACGCAGTGGGGAGGGGGCACGACTTGAAACACCCACAGCATCCACAACTTCAAGGGGAGAGCCTGGGGAGACCAGGCGAGGGGGCAGGGCCTCCTCGGTGGAGTATCTGAGAGCATCTGAAGGCCAGCTCGTCCAGAACTGAACGCAGGGAACTGACAGAGTTATTACTTCCTTTATTCACTTAGGCTGCTGTTATGGGAAATATAAAAATTTCTGATACAAGACCCATCTCAAAGAAACACCTATAAATGAGCCTTTAAACCCACAAAACAGAAATATTAATTATTTGTAGTAGAATAATATTCTTTGCTTTATAATAGCAATCAATATAGGGTCATTAAAACAGCAAGCTCCCCTAATATATCCAAATATGATTTAATTACATGAAAAATATAATTTAATACAGTTGAAATGCTTATATGCGACTTTTAATCAAACCGCACTTTTATCAAGAAAGGATCTTATTATCAAATGATAGATTTCCACAAACTAAACCTAAATATAATTTGTTACTACCTGGCAAGCATTCATTTTGTTAAACAAGAGAAAACCTTTTCTTTATAAGTAAAGCAGAGAATAATCATTTTGAAAGGATTAACAAGTGTATAATAAACTTTAGAGGCTTTCTGGAAATTTTTAAGTAAGTATTTCTTCAAGTGTACTTCCTTATAGAGAAAAAAAAAATACTAACTACTCAATTATCTCTAAGCTTCAGATTTTAAAGAAAAGCTAAGTTTAAAGAACGCCAGTTTTGGATCGTCTGTGACCCGGGCGCGCCCACCTGCTTCCGTGCGCTCTCCACCATCTGCAGCCTCATGGAGAACTTGCAGCTCGCGATCAGAGACCGAGCATCTTCCTCCAGAGCCTGCACGCCCATCCCGTCCGCATCCTCACTCACACCACCATCGTCCGGCAGGAGAGTGAGCTTCTCCTCTATTTTGCTGAGAAAGAAACATCTACATGAAACAAAGAAAAATAAGAATTAATGCCGGACTCATAAAGGAAATCTCTGACATTCAGGAAGCTGCTGGACAGCATTCAGACAGAAATTCTACAGTTGTTAAAATTTTGCTCATTTTTTAGACTATAAATATACACTCTCAGAACTGGACTTAACCCCCATTTTAATTAACCAGCTCTTGGAAGATCACTGAGGGTATTTCAACACAATTTTCCAGACAGCATCTACTGCTTCCACCTCCACAAAGAAAAGTATTCACACTCGCAACCTGCTCTCTTAACAAATGGACGCACACCCTGTGTTGAGTCAACACCATTTTTCTCCTTTTATCTCTGAATCTAAGGTCTTCGTCACATACGTGGACAGTGTCAAGCAGCGGGCAGGTTACCACCACCGAGAACAACGGCTGTATCACATGGACGGGCAGAAGGTTATTCTTATTTGTATCATGATTTACATATTTGACTTGGTTCCCATGATTCTAGTTTCATTATTTTCATTGTCAGTAACACGGACAAAGGACCTGAACATAAAAAATTCACCCCAATTAATAATCAACTAACTTTCTGTGCATCTGCGGACTAATTTCAATTTCTTAGAAACACTGCAGCCACATAAACTAGCAAGTCTCACACCTCTCTTGCTTATTTTTTTCAGTTTTTCCCAACAAGCAGCCTCCCCAGCCACGGATCTGCTCCTGTGCTCCTGACCCCATGACCACCACACAAGTGCCCACTTCCTTCCCAAGAGCTAAACAAGCGAAGGTGGTGGACCCTGGGTGCTGGGTAAACACCTGGAGAAGCAACGCGTGAACAGGAATGTCACCCTGCGGCGTGAACGAGGGCCTGGGCTCCCAGAAAGTGGGGCAGCAGGGGAGAAGGACACGCCGTCACCAGCGAGAAGAGTGCATTCCACTCCACGAGGCAGAGTAGCCAGGAAGTCCCAGAGGGAGGGCACAGGTGAAACAAAGGTGGTACCCGCCATGCTCTTGTGTCAGCCCTTGGAGGAAGGAGCCCGGAAAGAGCCATCTTGGTAAAAGTGACAGAGCCCTGGCTCTGGTGAGGCCACAGAAGGCGCCGCAGCCGCCCTTCTGCTGGTGACGGCTAGCAACGGGGTAGTATGCAATCACAACCACCCAGGGGTCTGAGGGTCAGCAAGAGACGGCCACCTTCAAGGACGCAGAGACCAGGAGAAGGTTCTGCCACTGTGGTGAGTGTCCTGCTTTTCTCTGTCTTCTCCCAGTTCTGCCACAAGGACAACCACAACGTGGAGCGTGGCAGCCTGAGTACGAAGACTCTGAAAGAAGCAAGCCCTGTTGTGTTGTGCCCGGAGGAACCAAAGGCTGCAAAGGGAACCCTGCAGGGGAGAGAGCAGACAAGGGAGCCTCTAGCTCCAAACAAGAAGCCGCGTGGGCCGTGGCTACCCCGCGACGGGCACGTGTGCAGGACTGACTTGAGAGCTGAACTGAGGCCTGAGCCAGGAGAAAGCGAGAGCGCAGGTGCAAGTCTAAGGGGCCGGCTGCTGCAGGGTCAGAACAGCCCACGTCCCCTGGGAGCTGTAAAGGGGCTCAGTCTACACACTTTCTAGGACACAAGCCAAAATTCACCGAAATCCAAAGAACCCAAGAAAATGTGCCTGTTTTCAGTGAAAAGGACAGTAAGCAGATGTCGACTCTGAGATGATCAATAGGTTGGCAAAGGTCATACAAGGACCTTTAAAGAGCTATTTTAACCATCTCTAAGGGGTCAAGAAAAATACACATGGAATAAACGAAAAAGTAGGTTATCTCAGCAGAGAGGGAGTGTAAAAAGAGCCAAATAGAAATTTTACTGAAAAGTACCCGAAATAAAACATTCACTAGACAGAATTAAAAGAGGAAACAACAGTGAGTTTGAAGACAGATCAATAGAAATGATCTAATCTGAAGAATAAAGAGGAAAAAGATTGAATGAAAGTGAACCTGTGGGACAATGTCAAAAGGTCTAATATATGTGTAATTGGCATCCCACAAACGAGAAAAATTGGGGCAAAAAAAATACTTGAAGAAACAATAACAGAAAATTTCCCAAATTTGGTGACATATATGTACAGATTCAAGAAGCTTGGTGAAGCTCCAACTGGATAAATTCAAAGAAAACCATACACAGACACATCATAATTAAACTGATAACCAACAATTAAAAAAAACAATCTTGACACCAGCCCCCAAATATGACACATTACATATTGGGGAACAACCATTTGAACAAGCATGACCTTCCCTACATAGAGGACAAATGATCCCCCAGTACTCTATACCCCAAGAAAATATTCTTCAGGAATGAAGTGAAATAAAGACACCTCAGGCAAAGGAAAAGCAAGAGAATTCATCACAGGCAGACCTGAATTCCAAGAAATGCTAAAGGAAAATCTTCAGCTGAAGGGAAATATTAGAGGAAAACTTGGATCTTCAGGAACAAATGGTAAGCATCAAAAATGGTGAGTGTAGGGCCTTCCCTGGTGGTCCAGTGGTTAAGGCTCCGCCCTTCCACTGCAGGGGGCACGGGTTCAATCCTGGTTGGGGAACTAAGATCCCACATACCATGCAGCATGGCCCCTCCGCAAAAAAAAAAAGGAAAGGAAAGGAAAGGAAAAAAGAGAGAGAAAGAAAGAAAAAGTGAGTATAAAAGACTGTTCCTTGTAAGTTCTGAATCATGTTAAGACTATTTAAAGCAAAAATATATTATCTGTTAATATTTTCACTGTTACTTCATATATATATATATATATATATATATATATATACATATACATGAAGTACACACGTCAATATGTCTTTACTGCAACATAAGCTAAAGTGCACATTTCATCAGGAAGACACAGCAATTATCAACATGTATGTGCCTAATAACTGATTATTAGGCAAACAGACAATTCCACAATCACAGTAGGAGGTTTTGAAATTCCAATCTCAACAGCAGATGGAACTAAACAAAAAAATCACTAAAGACATGGAAGATCTGAAAAACACAATTGACCACCTCGATCTAAATGAAAATTATAAACATTCTGCAGTCCAAGAACTGCAGAATACACAGGATTTTCAAGTGCACATGGTATATTTACTAAAGTAGACCATACGCTTGGTCATAAAACAAGTCTCAATAAATTTAAAAAGGCTGAAACCATACAGTGTGTGTTTATAACCACAAGGAGTTAATTCAGAAATCAATAAATAAGAGACACAGAAAACTCACTTCTAACTACTTCATGGATCAAAAACCGTGTCCCACAACTACTGAGCCTGCGCTCTAGAGCCTGCAAGCCACATCTACTGAAGCCCGTGCACCTAGAGCCCGTGCTCCGTGACAGGAGAAGCCACTGCAATGAGAAGCCCGCGCACCACAACGAAGAGTAGCCCCCACTCGCCACAACTAGAGAAAGCCTGTGCACAGCAACGAAGACCCAACACAGCCAAAAATAAATAAATTAAAAAAAAAAAAGCAACATATTACATCATGAACACAGCAAAGACAAGTGATGTCACCACACCACAAACAGCAAAGATAAGTGACATCATCCAGATCGTGACACAGGTCATTCTCGACCTCGGTCCCCCTCACAGGAAAACCAACCAACAACACTCAAGGACAAGACAGCACTGGGAAAATCCCACAACATGGGGATGAGGTGAAAACAGCCCCACACCCCAGAGACTGCGAGGGACCCCACTTGAAGGGTGCGAGAAGAAGCCGCACTGGGACCGCAGCCAGGGCCCCCGAGCCTACGGTTTCTCCAGTGGGAAGAGGAAAGCCCAGGGCTGTGGGTCTCACCTCCCAGGCATCGCGGGGCTCAGGGTATGACAGAAGACGGGGTGGGGCTTACAGCTACCAGGGCTGGGATCCTGCCAGGCAGTCCCAGCAGAGCCCGAGCAGAAATGCTAACCAGTGGCTTCACGTGCCTGAGCCGACACGGTGGCCCAGTCTGACCAGGGAGCTGGGCAGGGCGCGCGTCTGCCCGATTCAGGACCCAAACAACGAGCCTTGCTGGCCTGGAGCGTGTTCTGCCCTCTGCCTGGGCAGGGAGCTAATTCACAGCCCCACCCACCTGACTGGGAAACCCAGCCGGAGCTCGGGGTACCTGCATAGCCCACCCTGCGACCCTGCTCACAGCAGCACGTGCTCAGAGCGCCTGCCGGTGGACACAGCCAGGACTCCGACCCAGCAGTCCAGGGAGCTTGGCTCACGGTTCTTTTGGTTCCCAAACAAGAGTCTGGCCAGCCGGGCGGGCGCCTGCATGGTGGCCCCTCGCGCACGGGCAGGGAAACCAACCTGCCGAAGAGCCTTCGGCTCACCTAGCCGGGGAACCTCACCAGAGCACGTGGGGAAACCCCACAGCCCAGTGTACAGTGGTGCTGGAGCCTCTCCCTTCCCGTCTGCAGAGTCAAACCGGTGGCCTGCCTAGCCAGGGAATTCGCTGTGCAGTCCCACCTGATCTGGGTCCCCAAACGATGAGTTATGCTGGCCCTGGGGCCAGCTTGGCTGCCTCCCCCGACCCCCTGGGGCAGTACCCCACCTACTGCTGAGCATGGCACCCAGTCCCGGCCACCTAGGAAGCCTGACCAGAGAATGCAGGCAACACAGAGCCATGCTACAGCTGCGCTGGGGCAGGACCCCAGTCCTACCCAACTGCCCTGGGCCAGCGGCACCCCGACCCCCAACCTCAGAGCTCAGGCAGCAGCCTCACCCCAAATACACAACAGCAGGTCCCACCTGCCCAAGGAAGCTACCAGCTGGCACGTCCAGAGCCCCAGGCTGAGCTGACTGGTGAAAGACTATCTCTGCAAAGTCTGAACAAGACCATTTACTCAGATGCGTAGATACCAACATAGGGAACCAAGGCAAGGATCACGAAAAATCAGCTAACTATGATGCCACCAAAGGAAACTAAGAAAGCTCCATACCTGACCCTAAAGAAATGGAGATCTGTGAACTGTCGGACAAGAATTCAGAATAATCCACTTAAAGAAGTTAGTGAACTACAAGAAAGCACAGACAACTAAGTGAAATTAGGAAAACAATGCATGAACAAAATGAGAGTTTAACAAAAAGACAAAAACCATCAAAAAACAAAAACAGGAATCCTGGAACTGAAGAATTCAACAGAGAGCTTCAAAAGCAGATTCAACCATGCAGCAGATTCAATGAAATTATCCAGTCAGGGGAGCAAAAGAAAACAGAATGAAAAAGAGTGTAGCAGAGCATAAGAGAAACAACACACCCATTATAAAAATCCCAGAAGGAGAAGAGATAAAGAAAAAGACAAAGTACATTTAAAGCAATAATGGTTGAAAACTTCCCTAACCTGAGGAGAGATATGGACATCCAGATCCTTGAATCCCAAAAGACCCCAACAATGCAGGGTTCCAGGGTTCGATCCCTGGTCAGGGAACTAGGTCCCACATGCTTGTGGCAATTAAGAGTTCGCAAGCCACAACTAAGGAGCCCACGTGCTGCCACTAAGGAGCCCTTGAGCTGCAACTAAGAAGCCTGCCTGCCGTAACTAAGGAGCCCACCTGCTGCAACTAAGGAGCCCACCTGCTGCAACGAAGACTCAGTGCAACCAAATAAATAAATAAATATTTGGAGGGAGAAAAAAAAAAGAACCCAAGTAGGTTGAATCCAAACAGGGGTACACCGAGACACATTACAACTGAAGTGTCCAAAGTCCAAGACAAAGACTTTTGGAAGCAGCAAGAGAAAGGCGACATGTCACACAAGGGAACCCTTCCACCACCCACCAAGACTATAGGCAAAGTCCTCAAAAGAAACATTTCAGGACAGGAGAGAATGGGGTGATACATTCAAAATATTGAAAGAAAAAAAGAACTGTCAACCAAGAATACTGTATCTGGCAAAGCTGTCCTTCAGAAATGAAGAAGAGATAAACAAAAGCTGAGGGAGTCCATTACCAGACCTGCCTGCCTTACAAGAAAGCTAAAGGGAGTTCTTCAAGCAGAACTGTGATGCTAATTAACATCACAGAAACATATGAAGTTAGTATATAACTCACTGGTAATGGTAAATATAAAACCAAAGTCGAATTCTCTAATATGGCAGTGGTGGTATGTAATTCACTGACAACTCTAGTTTAAAACTTAAAAAACAAATGTATTAAATATAACCATAACTTCAATAATCTGGTATTGGATGCATGATACAAAAATATGTAAACTGTAACATCAATAACCTAAAATGTAAGAGGGATGAGGACACAAAAGCATAATAAAGTTTAAGAATGTTATCACAGTTAAGTTGTTATCAGCTTAAAATCAGGTGTTACAAGAGTTTATGTAAGCCTTGTGGTAAACACAAAGGAAAAAACTGTAGTAGTCACACAAAAGATCACGATAAAGAAGTCAAAGCACACCAAACAAAAAGTCATCCATCAAATCACACAAAAAGAGAACAGGATAAGCAACAAGGGGTAATGAACCCACAAAACTGTCAGAGAACAATTAACAAAATAGCAACAGTAAGCCTTACCTACTGATAATTACTTCAAATGTAAATGGTTTAGATTCTCCAAGCGATTAAAAAAAACAAGATCCAGGGAGTTACCTCATGGTCCAGTGGTTAGGACCCCCGGCACTTTCACTGCCGTAGCCCAGGTTCAATCCCTGGTCAGGGAACAAAGATCCCACAAGCCATGAGGCAGGGGCCAGAAGAAAAAAAAAAAAAAAAAAAAGATCTCCAACGATATGCTGCCTACAGTACACTCACTTTCGCTCTGAAGACACACTGACAAGGGTGGGAGAGATATTTCAAGCAAATGGTAACCTAAAAAAAGCAGGGGTAGCTATACTATACCAGACAAAATAGATTTTAAGCTAACAATGGTAAAAAGATACAAGGAAGGTCATTACATGATGATAAAGGGGCCAACTGCCAATCTGTCAAGAAAATACAACGACTGTAAATATTTATGCACCAAACAATGAAGTACCTAGGTATATAGGGCAAATACTAATAGAACTAAAAGGAGAAATAAACAGCAATACAATAATAGTTGGGGGTTTTAATACCACTGTCAACAATGGACAGATCACCCAGACAGAAAATCAATGAGGAAATAGCAGATTTGAACAATATTATAGACACACACACACAATAAAACAGAAAAACAACACGATCAGTTAAATAGATGCAGAAAAAGCATTTGGCAAAATTCAACACCATTCATGATAAAACAAAACTTTCAGAAAATCAGTATATGAACAGCAAATAACCAGAAAATACAATGAAAAAAAAGAAACCCTCCGTTCACAACAGTGCTGAAAAAACCATACATACTTAGGAGCAAATCTAACAAAAGACAGCTAAGAGCTCCAGATGGAAAAAATACAGATCTTTGAAATTAAAGAGGACCTAAATAAACGGAGAGACATACCATATTCATGAATTGGAGAACTCTACACTGTTAAGACAGCAATTCCCAAAGTTGATCTAGAGGCAACAAAATCCCAAACACTGTTTTTCTTTTTTCTCTGGTAGAAATTCATAAGCAGATGCTAAAATGTATATAAAAACGTAAGCAACCTAAAATAAACAAAGCAGTTTTCATAAAGGAAACAAAGTTGGAGAACTTACCCTATCTGACTTAAGACTTACTATAAAGCATCAGTAATGAAGACAGTGTGATATTGTGAACAGATATGCATATAAATCAAGGAACAGAACAGAGCATTCAAACACAGACCCACAGACATAACCGTCACTGACTTTCAGAAAAGGTGCCAAGGCAATTCAGTGATACAAAGTAAGACTTCTGAACAAATGGGACTAGACAACTAGCTATCCATATGGAAAAAGTGAACATGTATCCCTACCTCACACCATCTACAAGAATTATCTTCCACTTGGGGCTTCCCTGGTGGCGCAGTGGTTGAGAGTCCACCTGCCGATGCAGGGGACGCGGGTTCGTGCCCCGGTCCGGGAGGATCCCACATGCCGGCTGGGCCCGTGAGCCATGGCCGCTGGGCCTGCGCGTCCAGAGCCTGTGCTCCGCAACGGGAGAGGCCGCAATGGTGAGAGGCCCACGTACCACAAAAAAAAAAAAAAAAAAAAAAAAAAACTTCCACTGGATCATAGACCTAAATGTAAGAACTAAAACGACAACATTTCTAGAAGGAAACACAGGAGGATAATTTTGCAAGATGAGCCTGGAGGGACTTCCCTGGTGGCACAGTGGTTAAGAGCCCGTGCTCCCAATGCAGGGGGCTCGGGGTTTGATCCCTGGTCAGGGAACTAGATCCCACATGCATGATGCAACTAAGGAGCTGGAAAGCCACAACTAAGGAGCCCACCTGCCGCAATAAGACCCGGCACAAGGCTGGTCTGGGCTAAAGTCATCCACAGACACAGAGCACGGAGGAGTAGGTCTCATCAGAAGCAGGATACAGGCATGTCTCAAGGCATCTCCCACACTGCTTGTTAGTTGCAGAGGAAAAAACAGGGCTTGTACACCAGCAAGACCAGACATAGTATTAACCAGGCAATCAACACTGCTACCACCAGTAAAAGGCAGGTGGACACTCTGCGCTTCCAGATGTGAAACCGCAGGACAAACACTCCACTTCAGTGGCATTCTGGCTATGGGTATTTCACCTGAAGATAATCCTGAGGATACACAGCCAAACCCAAACTGAAGAAAATTCCCCAGAAGTGTCAGTGTTATGAGGACCTGTTCGAGATTAGGGGAGACCAAAAAGATACATCAATTAAATGTGTACATGACTCTGCACTGGATCCTGTCTTAAAAGACAAATTGCTTTAAAGGACGTTAATGGGACAACTGACAGAACTGAAATTGAGGCTGTAGATTAAAATGAAAACAGAGAAGTTACTACTGTACTGTGGTTCTAAGAATATACTCTTTTTCTTAGGAAAGGTACACCGATAAACAAAGAGGTAAAGAAATAGATGTATGCAACTTACCCTCAAATGGTTCCGAAAATAAATACATGTATGTGGAGAGAAAGAAAAAAATGCTAACGCGGCAACATGTTAAAAAATGTTAAAAAAAAAAAAAAGTATATCTGGGTAAAAGGTACACAGGAGAGTTCTACTTTTCTTGTAATCTTTTTTATAGGTAAGAACTTGTCTCAAAATAAAAAGTAAAAAAATTTGAAAAACAAAAAGGATAAAAAGTAAAATTTTAAAAAGCTGTAGTATCAGAGGAAACAGGGTCCAACGGCAAGAATGCCAAACATGGGATCACAGTCCTTCAGTCCTACTGACTGTGTGTTTTTGAATAAAATAACTCACAACCGCTCTGGCTCTATTACCTCTTCTCCGACACATATAGTTAATACCTGCCTAGGATTACCCAGGGCCGTTACAGGTGAGGAAAAGAATCTCAGACCTGGCGAAGTGATGAATACAGCACGTAACAGAGCTGGGAGGTAGGAGGTGGGAGTGTCAAAAATCCAGGTTATAATAACAGAATAACAAGAAGTTGTTAAGCAGTATCTTCTTTGCCGCCATGTCACTCGCCCACATTCAGCCCTGAGACAGGAGCAGAGGGGACGCCCCTGCCTTCTCTCCCCACCCAGCACGGAATGGACCAGGGCACAAAGACGCACGGAGAGTACTGCCAGAACAACCTCAGTGCAAACTGGCCCATGAGGCTCAGACCCCACATTTGTCTAAACCACAGTTTGGGAGAAAAGCTATTCTGGCAACTTCAAAAAAGAAACCACATTCAACTCAGAAGGCTCAGCATCTCACCGATTCGTGATGATGTCATCCCAGACGTTCATGGGGTCCATTTTAGCATCCGGATATCTACTTGTCCAGGTTTTTAGAAGCCTCTTAAGGGGAAGGTGAGATGACAAATTGCCTAAAAATAATATCAGAGTGTGACTATGTCCACGGCTCAGTGACCAGACCACCTTACAAAGCACAGCTGTCAAGTTTCTTGTCCAAATTTAAACGTTTTGTCTTATCTTTCACAACAGGAGCAAAAGCTACCATATTTTAAATATTCTGGCATTAAAACTCAATTTCTTCGGGCCATAGAGGGAAGACGAGGAAATAAACATACACAATCTTTACATTTAGCACAGGTCCACAATCCTCCATCCACGATTCCAAACTCTAAAAAGCACTGAAAACTGACATGTTTTTCACAGAGTTGCAGCCAATTTTCCTGTGTGCAAAATCTGATCTGAATCATCACAGGGCAACTTACAGTCTGTTTACGCCACTCGTGGGGACACCCACCCAGGCAGTGGACAGCCATCAGTCGTGGGCTGATGGGCCACTGCACACAAGGCCCAACCCAGTATGCACACTAGGTGGCTGGAGATAACCCCCAAACGACCTGGCCTCGAGGGCTTTGGTAAAGGGATTCATGATAATCCTCATGAAATTTAAATTTCACACTGCTAATGTTTAAAGCTTTGGTTTTCTTTCAGCTTAAATCACAGTCCTGAGCTCAAAATCTGGATCCTTCATGTATTAGCTTAGGCAAGTTATTTAATCTCTGATGCCCTACAAAACGAGAAGAAAGGATCTACATCTCATAAGGCAGTTATAAAAACTAGAAAATATAGAGAAAAGAGATCAACATAGCTCCTCCGATAATACATCATTTATAATAATGTACTTGAAACATCATTCTCCAGATTTAAAACAGAGAACAGTTAGGTAGATAGTTCTGAATACCAATTCTTATTAGTACTCTGAAAAGCCTCCAAAACTGAAATTCAGATTTACAGTCAAGACGTTACCTCTGACTCTGGGTGGCCCCCCATCAGCACCAGGATAAAACCTACTCGTCGGCGACAGAATGGCCTTCCAGGTCCGGGCATTGCCTCCCTCGGCCTCACCGTACCAGCTGGCACCCAGGACAGAAGCTCTGGCACCTCAGGGTCAGGCCGGTCCTCTGCGAGCTCCTCTCTCCCGACCACGCCCAACTCGGGGTCCTGCCGGCCGGGTGCTGTCACCCCAGTTTCTCATGGGGCCCTGGACCTGCCTCTGTCTCTGTGGGTGCCATGTGTCAGACCACTACTCCTTGGAAGCTTCTCCAGTGCCCAGAATTGCACTTGACCATGTTAAACACTTACTTCAACAATCCCAAATACATACATTTGTAGAATAAACCCAAGGCAGTTTCTAACCCATACAGTAAGAAACATGTACTATCACTAGGCAAAAAGATCAGAAGCCAAAACTCTTCCGAAATTATAAAAGAAAAACAAGGCAGGTATAAATTGAATGTTACCTTGTTTGCTAATAAAGCTGATGAACTCCTGGATTTCTATGAAAGTCTGCACAGACTGTAATTTGGTGAGTCTACTTCTGTGTAAGAGGACATCAATACTAGAATAATTCTGGAAAGAAGTTAGTTAGCACTGGTTACAAGTCAATTTACTGCATTAGATTTTAACACAGTTATCAACATGAAACAGCAGCTACCCTATAAACACATCAGTTACACAGGACGTCTCAGAGTGGTTAATAATTAGGTCATGGGAGCAATTAACAAACAGTGTAATTTTCTTTTTTAATTTAGGTTTTCAATTGCATTTCAGTTCAACAAAATCAATAAAAGTAATACAACCGGGTACTGCTGCCTCTATTTGCCACCAATTCTTAAAAATCACAACATCCTATAACGTAAAACTGCCAACTGCAGAAGCCAATCTTTCTTCTTCGATAAACTTCAAGTGCACTACTCAACCTCAAACACATCTGAAAAGTAGAGTAAAGACAGTGAACGTCCACATACGGCAACGACAGACGTTCACACACTCTACACAAGACACGGCTTTAACAACAGAACGAGCCGACACCAAAGGAGAACACAGAGCCGGGACTGGCGGGGCCTCTGCTCTCAGGTGCTCGTCCACAGTCAGAGAAAGGAAACCCCAAGGGGACACAAGACGTGGAACATTCTAAAACAGAGAAAGGCACCAAAAGGCCCCAGGACCAAGGCCGGTGTCCACGGGCCTCAGGGGAACCAGGACGCGGAGAGGGTGGGCCCGTCACGCGCTCGGTCAGGGGAGCCTGCTGCTGTGATTCCCACCCAGGAGTTTACCGATGTCAGAAAGGTCACAGAGATGGCACATTCCCGGCTGGGATGTCCTATTACCTGCAAAAACATCTGAATGCAGTTTCTGATGTAATACTCGGCCCTGTCGACGTCATCTTGCAGGAGGTAGAGGAGACTCAGCTCCTGGCTGTAGCGGAGCTCGAGCAGGGCCCTCCGCAGCTCCGAGGTCACCGCCTCATCCACGAAGGTCAGCAGGGTCTGGTCACCCTCCCCACGGAGCAGGGACTTGAGCCTGCTGCGGATCATGTGTGGCAGGCAGGTCTCCTGAGGAGCAAGAATCGAATCACCATGGCATCTCTGGTGTCATTTTACAGGTCCAGGTGCCAAAGTGATGGTGCTTAATGCTTCAAATGTTAAAGCACCTAAGGCTACAATTTTTAAAACAAGTTCATCTAAAGTGGTTCATTTTATAACCACAAAATACATAGGAACACGGTCTACAGAAAATGGCAACTACTTGTAGCTGAAAGACAACTGGATGTCTGGTACAAAGACAGGGACCTCCAGGCACGGCCGAGGACAGCAGTGCGGACGGGCCAGGCGGGCCCAGCGAGACTGCAACGCCGCGCAGACACAACAGGAAATGTTCTCCCGGTGGTCACGCCAGGGATGCTGATGTTCATTTTTAAAGGCCTCCGCTTACTCTGAAAGGCTGAGCTAAAAGCGGTGAGCAGTTTATTATGCAGTTTGGGGGGTGTCTGGTCGTATAAATACCCTACTGCTGCACAACTGCTGCCCTGTTTTTGAACACTTCTAAACAACTTGACTAATGAGAGCACACCTGACCATCTAAAACATTTATTTCCGTGGCCTCAGAAATGACCCCACACACCTGACAGAAGGGTTCACTCCACATCCTGCTGAGATCTGGGGCGCCCTCGCCGTCAGCACTGGCCGTGGAGCAGTACGCCAGCGATTTCCAGTCGGCAAGCTGGTTGTAACACTCGAGGGATGCAAGTTCCCAGAAGTCCTTCTCGGCTTCCGCGGGCTCACCGTCTGCCCACTCTTGTCTATTGAGGGCCTGGTAAGATTATTTTACAAAGTTGCGAACAGTACAAATGAAAACATTTGCACTGTAGGCTGTGTAACATTCGTACTAAGAACAACCATTTTCAGATTTATGACAAGAGGAGAAAAAAGGGAAAACAGAGTAACTTGAGTGGAATCTAATCGTCAAATGAGTATTAAAAACCCCAGCCAAGAGGGAACCACGTCTCTGGGAAACTTAACAATGAAGCCAGTGAATAAGCTGAAGACTTTAAATGACCCATAATTTGATGTAAATACTGTAGATTATTTACTACTTACAGAGTTCTCAGAATGAAAATTAGAAAATAAGACGTTTACAGAAAATTACAGAAGATTCCACCACCTGGATCTCTCGCAGAGGCCGCAGACCCGAACTCCAAGTATGTACCTGCTACACATCCACACTCGGCCACCGGTAGCTCAAACACAAACCTGAACTTCAGTCATGTTCCCAAAACCAACTCTTACCTACCTCTTTATAAATTTTTTACTTCCTGAACGAACACAATCTACTCAAATGGAAATTACATAATAATACCAGATACTGAAGTAACATCTTACAATTTTATCGTACTTGGTAAAACATGCTTTCTTTTATTCAGTGACGTTTTCTTAAAAAGAGTAAGGGATAACAATACTTAGCTCACATGCGGTTATTATGAAGCCATTTTCTGATGCTAATCTTTGTGTAAATTCTAAGGAATAAAAGCTGAAATACTTGAAGCTCTAAATTCTAAAGCTAACAATTTTTCCATTCAGAGAACAAAAGTGTTTAAGCAACTAACACACTTGGTAGAGATCAACTTTACCTCGTTATACAGCCGCGCAGCTTCAGAATAATCACTTCTCGCTTCTGCTAGTAACGCGTCCTGTGTGATCTGCTTTGTTCCTATCTCACTGCTGAAAATACCACGGAGGGTGTCATACTCTCCAATCGACCTGTACAGCCTATAAAACAAACCAAAAGAAAAAAAAAAAGTCCAAATCAATGAATGCCCCAGTATTTTTTAAGTCTTTACTCTAATGAAATGATATTAAATCAAGATGTCATACGTTATAATTAACCAAAAAAGATACGTTATTCTTGTTTTGTAAAAATATGAAATCTTAAAAATTTTGAAGTTACCATTAAGTTTTACTACTTTAGCCGTACTGAAGGCAGAAGTTATTCTACAGCGCATTTAAAGTAAAATCTGAAAATTATAGGTTTACAATGCGTAAGTTGACTCATTAAATGAGCCTGTTCTGTGTTAATTCATTGCTGAGACACTGCTCTTATCTGTGGTAACCTATCTGGAATCCTTGTCTAGTCCTAAAATTTGGAATGTAGTTAAGAACCCCAAAGCAGGTGAATTAGTCCTGGTCCTAGAGATGACACGTTTTACTCCACGTTCTATGGCCTTCTCGATTCTACTGACAGCCTGGACACGGGCTAGAGCATTCATCTCTGCCGTTAACACAAACCTGCTGGTCCGTCAGCCAAGCTCCCCCTTTAAGGTAGTCTCAAGTGTTCAGTAAGTTCGTTCCCTTCTCTCTAGAGACTTCTTCCCACTTTCTGAGTCCCCACACAAATGCCCTCTCTTCCTAACCCTGCAGTCGCCTGACCACCGAGCTGAGGACCACTTCCCTCCTGGTCTTCCTGAGTTTGGTGCTTCCCTGGGTATGAAATTTCATGTGTTTATTACATCAAAAAAGCCCCACGGGTTCTCTTTCAGAGCCCACTGACTCCAAATTTAGACCAAAAAAATCTAATAGCTATAGCTCTCTTACTGCCCTGCTCATGGGGAGTTAAAGGTAACAAATCAGAGGCAGAGGTAGGGAGGTGGGAAAATAGCCCACGGCCCAGGAGTCCAAGAGGAGACGAAGCTACAAGCATTCTCCAGGAATTCAGAAAACACACCAGCCTTAGGTCCACCCTACACTGGCCCCCGGTCCCTGGACCACATACGCTGTACCGTGGTCAAAACAATGATGTAGGACTTCCCTGGTAGTCCAGTGGCAAAGACCCCGTGCTCCCAATGACCAGGGGCCCGTGTTCGACCCCTGGTCCGGGAACTAGATCCCACATGCATGTCGCAACTAAGAGCGGGTTCGCATGCCACAACTAAAGATCCCGCACACTACAACGAAGACCCGGCACAGCCAAATGAACAATTAAAAATAAATAAATATTTAAAAAAATTCTGTTTGAAAGGAATGCACAAACATAATATAAAAAGTGTGAGGAAGCATTAATAAAGCTAGAAAAAAAAATGTTTAAAAGTTTAGGCCCTTAAAAGCTGTGTGCTTCGTTTATCCAGACAACACCCAAGACCTGAGACTCTGCCCCCCCTGAAACTCCCAAGCGCACAAGGCGTCACTACTGCCCATGGCCATGCCAGACACAAGAGGGTAAGGACGCCCGCGGGCAGAAGCAGCCCCCGCAGAGGCCCTTCCTCCCGCCCAGGGTGCTGCCCGCGCCACTGGCGGTGTCTAACCCGCGCTGTGCTGCTGCCGGCACCTGGCGCAGCGCCTCGCTACCCACCACGGCACTTAGTTCAGAGAGACAGGAGCGACCATGCAACAGTGGCGAGGCAACAACCCCCGCTCTCACTTCCACTCTTACACCCAGAACCCGAAGACCTAAAAACCAGTGTTACAGAAAAGAAGCGCAAGTGAAATTTCACCCGAATCCAGCATCCTCAGAATTAGGCACTGGCTTTCTTATGATAAAGCCTCACGTAACCGAAACAGAATTTGTTTTTCCCAAATAAACGAAGTAACTGTATCAGATATATCGGCCTCGGCCCCAGCGGGGTCGGGGCCCAGGCGTACCTGGCGAGCTCCATCCATCTGCCGACGGTGGCGGGGAGGCCGGGCCTGCCCCGAGCGCGCTTGGCAGGAGGCTCCTGGGGTAGCAGGTGCAGCAGCGCTTCCTCCAGCAGGTGGATGGCCCCCGGCTGCTGCAGGCCCGCCAAGCCGGCGCTGCCGACCACGGCCGGGTCCAGGCTCAGCAGGTCGGCGTGTCGGCAGCTGACCTCCTGCAAAGACAGACACGGCGGCCCTCTAGCCCACGGCTCCCCAGCCACCTCTGCCAGCGAGGACCTCGTTCTGCTAAGCACGAAGGTCTGACGTTCGTGGTGGAGAAAGCACAAGCTCCTCTGTGTGATTCTGTTAAGCCTTCCCCCCACTTGCTCAGAGGAGGAAATGATCTCTCCTTACTGCACACTTCCAATCCAGGATTAATTCAGAGCAACAAAGCCACTAGTGGACAGTGAGGGTTTTACACATTTGCTGTATGTCCAGACCACAACCGCAGTTTCCCGGAACGTATACCCTGGAGAGACGAGGAGAGCATCTGAGACACAAAGATCGCACACCCAGTCACTGCAGAGTAGGTGCGCTCACCCCCACTACCTGGCAGCCTCCTCACGTCTCCCCACCCCGGGGGCTCACGTGCTCAGCAACAGGGAATGGAGGGCTTCGGGAATTATCATGTTGACCTTTACTTTGTAACTCTCAATTTGAGAGTTCTGTATATGCAAAAATAACGAAAAGTGAGCCCCAAACCAATAGAGAGAACAGTATGGCTAGTAGGACAGCATCTCATGACGACAGACCTGCGTCTGCATGGACATCTGGAAGGGCACCTGCCTCCTGCCCTGCGAAGCTGCTGGGCCCGGAACCCTCGCTGAGACTGACCAGCTACCACCGAGCCAACTTGCATTCAACACCAGGGGTCTTGGAAGAACACAGATTCTCCAAAGCAAGCAAACAGACAAAAATGCTTGTCACTCTTAGCAGGAGCTAGTGGCACAGGAAAGAAAATCCAAACAAAATTCTATTTCCATGAACAACACAGCAGGACTTCCCTGCTGGCGCAGTGGTTAAGAATCCGCCTGCCAATGCAGGGGACACGGGTTCGAGCCCTGGTCCGGGAGGATCCCACATGCTGCGGAGCAACTAAGCCCGTGCACCACAACTACTCAGCCTGCGCTCTAGAGCCCGTGAGCCACAACTACTGAAGCCTGTGTGCTCCAGGGCCTGCATGCTGCAACTACTGAAGCCTGCATGCCTACAGCCTGTGCTCCGCAACAAGAGAAGCCACTGCAATGAGAAGCCCATGCACCACAACTACTGAGCCTGCGCTCTAGAGCCTGCACGCCACAACTACCGAGCCCGCGCACCACAACTACTGAGCCCATGCACCACAACTACTGAAGCCCGCGCACCTAGAGCCCGTGCTCCACAACAAGAGAAGCCACCGCAATGAGAAGCCCGTGCACCTCAACCAAGAGTAGCTCCCCGCTCACCGCAACTTGAGAAAGCCCGCACGCAGCATCAAAGAACCAACGCAGCAAAAAATAAATAAAATTAAATCTTTAAAAAACAAAATCGCTTCGGGGTAAAATGTAAAGAGAAACTTATTTTGAAATACCGGCTGATTCAATATAACTTCTCAAGCCTTGTCTTTGGCATCACCAGGAGAAAACCAATGAAGGAATTCTACTTGTAAATTATAAACCAATAAAAATAGAGTATATAAAAAGAAACTGTATTAACAGTTTCACGCTACAACAAAAAAGTACCAAGTAAGAATACTAAGTACTTCATCTCCGGAATTATTACCCAATCAGTTTGCAAACCAAAGCTACTGATAAATAACACTAAAGAATGTAATTTTTAAATTACTCCAGGGAGGTAACTAGTTACAAAAATACTGAAATGAATCCAATGGATTTTCTATTAGGGACTTTTGTAACGATCCATGGTTTGAACGGCAAAGAAAACATTTCTTACATGAAAGAGTAATCTTCCAGTAAGTGTGTTTAGTGCGTACAAAAGTCCGTCTACACTAGTTCTCTGCTCGAAGAGCACAGCCTTCAAAGCCTTCTCTGAGGGCGGCCTCACAGCGCCCAGAACAGTGCACAGCCCACCCCGGCCGAGAGGCGGCCTGCCGACCTGCCTCTCCTCAGCCTGCACCACCCCGGGCTTCTGCATCACTCGGCCCTCGTGCCCTTCCGCCTCTGCCTGTTTACCGCCTGGCCCGAGCCCGCCTGTGCCTCCGTCCCCTGCCCACAGCCAGGCATGGGCTGCACCCACGTCCCCAGAGGCCAGCAGGAGGACTGGACGCCGCGCGACACGCAGGTGCGAGCAGAACACTGAGGGGACTGGCTGGTTTAAGACCTGAGCAATTTTATATCAAGTTTGATTTCATCACTCCATCATATATAAGTTTTTTTTTTTTAATACAAATAAATTGCATCTAACCATCTGGGAAGAAGCGGCCCCATCACAGGACATGTGCTGTTAAAACCCTCATTTCAACTAAGAAGCCAACGGAGTCGCTAGATGCCGGCGTGTGAAGGGCGGGAGACAGTGCGCGTGCGGCCTCACCTGGATACAGGACACAAACGGAGGGAAGAAGAGGAAGGTGGTGCTGAGCAAGTGAGTGAAGTCCTGCAGCAGCTTCTGGGTGGCGCCACGCCTCTCAGACGCGGTCCTGTGCTTGTCCATCTCCTTCAGGATCCCGGAGCACAGGCTGCTGAAGAGCTGCTTCGCGATGAGCGGATCCCTCTGCAGGACATTCCGGAGGAGCACAGACTGGGGTGACTCACCCACAGCACCGGAGCCGAACTCAAACACACAAGCTGCTGCCCACACGGCCACACCGACAGCCGCAGCCGTCGACGGGGAGGGTTCGGACTTAACCCAGCACATCTGTTTGACACGTGTCTTATAAAAGGCACGACGGCACAGATTCCGGACCCAGAGTACAGACTCAGAAGCTGGCTCAAGTCCTGCGTGAGTCTGGACCTGCGGGTCCCTGCCCCGGGCCAGGGGGACACAGGGCCGTCCCTGGGGACTGACAGCAGCCTGGAGACATTGGAAAACAGCCCTGAGCTTAGACGAGAGGCCAGAGCCCCGTCACCGTGGCCATTTAATCCCTTGATGCCAGCAGAAGCCGCCTCCGTCCTGCGTGGTGGGTGGCCAGGCTGACGGACACAGCCCATCCCTCCCGCTGTCCCCGGGCACAGACCCCAGTGCTGAGAACGGCTCCCAGCAGGCAGCGTCTACATTTTTAAAATGAAGGCATGAAAGCAAGAATAAATAAAATTTTTAAATTATTTTGTTTGGTAAAAGCTGTGTCTGAATAAAAACTGTAATTTGATTTTTTTTATTTTATGTTGTTCATTACTCTATTTTAGGTAATGTATTTGTCTTATAAAAAGTCATAATGGTTCTTATATAAAATTTTAGAAAATACGCATCAGGAAACAAGAAGAAAATAAATATTGCCCGTCATTACACTCCACGGAGACGGTTACTGCCAGGTGGGCCTCTCACTCTGCTACGTGGGGTCCACTTAGTCTGTCAGGGGGCTTCCACGTCTACACCCACTGACTCTTGTGTACAAATTCCTTCCTCTACACGTGAATCTGCACGTGGGACAAGCGGCCCAAAACCTCACACACACACACAACAGTGCCGCAGGGGATGTGGTGGGACTCGCGCGTCTGCAATCTGGTCACACTGGGGGCTCACTCAGGTGCTCCGGTGACGTGAGCCGTCCCCACAGAGGGAAGCTGGGGGAGGGGACACAGGACTTGGGCTATTTTTGCAAATTCCTGTCACTCTGTAATTATTTAAACAAAAATCTTACCAAGCAGTAATGGGCTACACAGACATAATCCATTACTATCATCAACATTAGTACTGCCAGTTAAGTGCCATAAAATATAAGGCATCATGTTTCAGCACCTATAGCATAGTCATATATTACATGATATATATGATACCCTTCGATTATAAACAGTACTTCAATTAAAGTCAAAGAAACCTTAATCAGACTTTGCAGGGATAAATATCCTGCTTCTGTCAGAGAATTCAGTGAGAAAACTTCCCTCACTCCCAGTACACTTATCCCCTAATGACTGAGAAAAGTACTCCCCATCCCCGGCTAATAAGACAATTACCAGAGAAGGATACTGATCCCACTGTCGCTCTCTCGATCCTCCCCCGAAAGAGCTCTCTTGATCCTCCCCCGAAAGAGGATTTTGTATAATCAATGATTTAAGTGACTTAGCAACTTACACACTGTTTCATTCTCACTGACATTACTGGTGAGAAAAACAGACTCAGTGTGTGACTGGCACACAGAGACACTGGGCCCAGAGCAAAGTGTCTCGATGGTACCCCGTGTCAGGGTCTCACAGAGCTAGGAAGCGGCAGAGCCATGACTCGGGACAAGGCCCTTCACTGAGCCCACCGTGTGGGACAAATCAGCACCTCTGCCCTGCACAGAGGCAGCCCTGTGAGCATGAGATGGGTTCCAGCACCGACCTGGGCCACAGCCTGCAAGGGGGTGATCAGGCTGCTGTGCGGAATCTGGATGTCAGGAAGGTCTCCACGACGGTAACTTCTGTACAGGACGACGTGGGCCTCGCGCTTCATTTTTAACTCACTCTTCATCTCCTATAGTCGTTAGCAACGGAGGAGGATTAGAATGCTCAGTTAAGAATACCAGTAGCCGGCTTCCCTGGTGGCGCAGTGGTTGAGAGTCCGCCTGCCGATGCAGGGGACACGGGTTCGTGCCCCGGTCCGGGAAGATCCCACATGCCGCAGAGCGGCTGGGCCCGTGAGCCATGGCCGCTGAGCCTGCATGTCCGGAGCCTGTGCTCCACAACGGGAGAGGCCACAGCAGTGAGAGGCCCGCGTACCGCAAGAAAAAAAAAAAAAAGAATACCAGTAGCGTGTGAGCTATGAAACTGTCAGCGCCCACCACTAACAGAAAAGTGAATCAGGGACTTCCCTGGCGGTCCAGCGGTTAAGACTTTGCCTTCCAATGCAGGGGGTGCGGGTTCGATCCCTGGTCCCACATGCCTCGTGGCCAAAAAACCAAAACAGAAGCAATATTGTAATGAATTCAATAAAGACCTTAAAAATGGTCCTCATCAAAAAATCTCTTGCAAAAAAAAAAAAGTGAATCAATGACAATTTCTAACCAAGACAGTTTAGTCACTACGCTTTACCAGTCTGGCAAATGATAAATCCGGAACAAAAACCACTGTCAGATGAACAGTGAAGATTATTTAAATATTTATTACAAAGAAATCTGAGTTTCTCTGAAATCAGAGAACTTGATTTAAAACTTTTTAAAGCCATAAACGAGAGGCTGTGTTTCCAGTCTGACAAACCTCGCGATGAGCCCCACCCTGCCGGCCCTGCTCTCCCCACGCGGGGCCCATGCGACGCTGCCAGGAATGCACCTCTGCAGCTGCTCCCTCCGCAGGGACCGTCTCTGCGGAGCCCCCCACCCCGGCCTCTTTAACAGGCTCCCCAGCATGCTCATCTCCTGGTTTCCAGCGCTGCCCCTGCTTTCTGTCTGCTGTACACACCGGACCACAGCTCTGCCATCAAAAACTCAGGTGACACGCCCCCAGCTGGCGAGCGCGGGTCATCCCCACCCTCTCCCTGAGACCCTCGGGGGTCAGCCCAGTGCCTATGCCCCCAAGCCCGCTCCTGGCTCCCCAGAAGCCCAGGCAGGATTCAGACTGAACGAGGGGCTCGCAGCTCAAACGCCTCGGGTGGAATGGGGTTGGCGACAGGCCTGAAGTGTTGCATTAGTTGCGCTGGTTGCCACAGTTACAGGGATGAGAGGGAGGTGAAAGCACGTTTTCTTTCCACAGGAGACCCAGGGGAACCATTCGACCACCCCATGCTCAAATTTGGAAGTTAAGTGGCTGAGGATTTAAGCTGAGTTAGAACAAGACAGGGCTTTCACTCACAATCTGGCCCTGTAACAGCTGGGCATCATCACTGATCTGTATCTCGCACTGGAGCCAGGGCTACACAAACTCTCCCGTCACGTCCACATTTTGAGGAACGTCCAGCCACCGGTTCGTGCCACACGCGTGGCTGCAGCGGGCAGCTCAGCCCCAGCCCTTCTCCTCGCCCACCCCCGTGGCACCTCCAGCAGCACACCCCCCGCTCACAACGGCTTGCTGGTCCCGAGCTGTGTCAGGGCTCCGGCCTCGGCGTCGAGAGGGGCTGAAGCTGGGAGGCGGGACCCCAGGGGGAAGGGCGGTCTCGTCTCCACCGTGTGGAGAAAGCCCGTCTGTCCAGAGAGAGCAGCCCCCGAGGGGAGGGCGGACCGGAGCAGCTCAGGGGACCCCCAGTGGGCTGCCGCCACAGTCGGACTCTAGACCGACAGGGAGCCTGTGTCCTCGGCACACGTCCTCTGACAGACAACAGCCATTTCTGATCAAATGCTAGAAAGAGACACAAACCTTCTCTCGCTTTTGCTCAGCCACACCTTTCCTGGCATAAATCAAACTCAGTTTTTCTCGGTCCTTTAGAAACCGTCTGCGTAATCGCAATATTTCTGCCCGATTGTCTGGACCTGAAGAACAGAAAACAGGCTGGTTATTCGCGGCCGACTTTGTCCTCCTCCCCAGAATCCCTGACACAAAAGCGAGGCTGTCTCTGAGCTCCATCTTTTACCTCCCCTTAGTTTTGTTCTCAAAACAAAGCCGCACAGGAAACCGCTGACCACTTCGGGAAGCTGGCGAACAACAAGTCGTGCCACCTCGGTGCCGACCGAGGGCCGTGCGGAGAGAACCGGCAGAGGCCAGACAGCACCCGGGGACAGCGGAGGGGGCTCGGGGACGCGAGGTTGGGGCAGAAACCCTGGGGGCCGTGAGGACTCCTGGAACCCGGGGCCGCCCTGGCACCAGGCCCTGGGCCTGCAGGCAGGAGGGTGGAGATCTGGCCTCTAGGGGACCAACCAGCACAAAAGGGGGGCTTCTGCGCCATGGTGGAGGCCAGTCAGCACACACCCAACATGCAGCCACCCCTCCAGACACTGCTTATCGCCCCGGCTGGAACACAGCTAAAGCCGGAAGCCACCAGTCGCTTGAGGAAAGCTTCAAATAGGAAAAACAGAACCAAACTATAGCAAAACAGCAAAAGCTGAAAGCAGGCCGTCTAGGAAGGAAATTCAAATAATGATCATTTATCAGAAAGAGCAGAGTAGATATTGCAACAGTGGACCGATGGGATGTTCAGAGACCAAAAAGGCTCATGGAAACTAAAAACAGGATGTCATCACTTGAAAGCATAGGTTAGAAGATAAGGTTAAAGACATGCCCCAGAATAGAGAACGAAAAGGGTAAAAACAGGGACTTCCCTGGTGGTCCAGTGGTAAGAATCCACCTTCCATGGCAGGGGACGCAGGTTCGATCCCTGGTCGGGGAACTAAGATCCTACATGGCGGGGGGGGGGGGGGGGGGGGGGGGGCGGCAACTAAGCCCACGTGCCGCAGCTAGTGAGCCCACGCGCCTCAACAAGAGATCCCGTGTGCCTCAACGTCCCACATGCCACAACTAAGACCCAACGCAGCCAAAATTTAAAAATAAATTAAATAAATAAATAAATAAAATATATTTTTTAAAAAGGGTAAAAACAGAAAATTAGAAGGCTAATCCATTAGGTCTGATAGTCAAACAGAATCCCAAAAAGAGAACACTGACACTTGGAAATCATCATCAAAATAATCCACGGGAGAGGACGGAACCCTTTTCATAATGGAAAAGAACACGAAAAAGAACGTATATACACACACATATATGCGTAACTGAATCACTTTGCTGTACAGTAGAAATTAACGCAACGTTGTAAATCAACTATACTTCAATAAATTTTTTTAAAAAATAAATAAAATAAAATGTCTAGAGCAATGAAAAACAAAAACAAAACAAACAAACAAAAAAAATCACCCAAGCAAAAATATTCCAGAACTGGAAAACAGGAGTTAGCAGCCTGAAAGGGCCTTCCTCAAGCCCAGGAAAATGGACTAAAACAGACCTGCACCTAAGGACCCTTTTGTGACGTTTCCTAAAACTGGTCTGAAAGAGAAGATCCTGAGAGCATCCCCAGAGTAAAGACCCTGTCCTCACAAAGGACCATGACGAGGCCACACCAGGCTCCTCAGAGCCCAGAGCTCTGTCCCCACAAGCACCAGTGCCTGCAAAGCAGTGAATAGCATCGCGTCACAAGAGCCACCGCGCTGACCCCTACCCTGGAAGGTCTCCGGGGAGGTGCCCCCCAGGAAGGAGGACCAGACCGAGGAAGGACAGTCCAAGGCCAGCAGCCTGGACGCAGCACTCGGAGGCTCAAGGGAGATTTCACACAGACAACAGCTGTGCAACTCAGAGGAAACTAGGGGACAAATATGTAGAAAGCCAAACATCTAAAGAAAATAGTCATGTACACAAGAAGCTGCTCCTGTAACTTTGTTTGAGATAATGAGCTAAAAGAAAAAAAGAAAAGAAAAAAAAAGGAAAAGGGGAAGAAAAGAAAAAAAAAAAACCCGAAATGTCCATAAACAGAGTATTGACAGTCTCTTGTATATTCATTCTACTGAATCCTATGCAATGATTTAAAATAAACTTATGCTATGTGTATCAATATGGATAAACAATATTGAACAAAAAGTGTGCATGTAGAAAATAGAAACATTTTATAATATTTTATAAAACATGCAGAGCAATGTCTTACCTTTTTTATGACTATAAGTTATGAATAGAAGTACATAAATTATCTGTGGAAATGAGCTACACAAAATTCAGGACTGAAGATTACCTCTGGGAAGATTATGGAGGGGAGTGAAATACAATTTGGGAGAGTTTTTGTTTAGGGTTTTTTCTTTAACTGAAATAATTGTGGCAAAAGTTAAATTTGGTAAAGCCTGGCTGTGGATACAGGGATGTCAAATATATTATTTTTATTTTGTCTATATCTGAAATATTTCATAATTATAAAAATACAAATATGAAAAGAAGTCTGTTGGTTTAGAAACCTGAATGGCTGACACCTGGCAAATAAAGTTGGTAGAAGTAAAAAAAGAAAAAGAAAATAGTCATACACTCAATACCCTGTGATAGACCATAACGGAAAAGAATATAAAAAAAGAACATCTCTGTGTGTGTAAGCAAGTCACTGTGCCGTACAGCAGAGACTGGTGCAACACTGTAAATCAACTACACTTCAATAAAAAAGAAAGAAAGAAAGAAAGAAAGAAAGAAAGAAAGAAAGTAGCCATTAATACCCAGGAAAAATTACTGCACAAGAAAGGAAAACAGGCCCACGTGACCCCAGCTCAGGCGTGAACTGCTCAGGCACGTGGGTGAGCCCAGGGCTAGGGCACGCGCTTCCCACGAGCGGGTGCAGGGCGGGCGAGGGCTGGGGACGCAGAGCCAGAGAGAGTGACTGAGACCCAAAGGAAAGGGGCAATAAAAACGCCAACCTGAGCTGTAGAAGCCGCACGAGAGACCTGGCCGAGGGCGGATGCCATCGCTTCCCGCGAGTCTGAGGCGGCTGGCCTGTCTGCTGGCTCCCCGCCTGAGCCGGGGCTCCTCCCAGGGCGCCCAGCCCACCCCGTCAGCCTCCTTACCTGCCCCCGCCCCGGCCTCGAGCTGACCGCCTGTGTCCTCCCTCCCCACCGTTCAGGCCTGGCCTGACCCCTCTCCACCCCATCCGGACCTCAACTCTCTGAGGCTCAGCCTCCACGTCCTACCTCCTCTTGTGACCCCTAAACTTCCAGAAAGTCACTAAGCGACGGGGCTGAGCCCACTTTACTCAACCGCTTTCTGGACCCCGAACTGCGCTTCCACAGTGCTGGGCGCCACGCGACGGCCGGGACGCGGGGACAGCCACAGGCTCACGGAGGCGCGCGTTTCAACACACCTCGGCGACCGCCTACCTTTTGTTCCGTTGTCCACCTCGTCCCCTGGGAGGCGCAGCCTTTTCTTCCCAAAGTCGGGTCCCACTGACTTTGGGGCTGCCCCGCGCAACCCCTCAGGCCTCTTGTGGGCAAACAGCAAGGACGAGGACGAGGGCGAGGACTCGGTGGCAGGGGCCGAGCCGTCCCCCAGCGGGTCAATGCTGCCCCCCGTCAGCCAGTGGCAGGAGCCTCTTCCCCCTGCAAACAGGCGTGACAGGCGCGTCAGGGCAGCGGGGACACGCCGCTCGAGAGCAGAGGCCGCCGCCTGGCAGCAGCGACCAAGACGGGAGCCGGCCAGGTCCCCACGGGAAGACCCGGGCGGCGGGCTCCCGTGTCCTCAACGTGAGAAGCGGGAGACATGTCACCTGCTCCTAAGAACGATACTTTGTGTCTGCAACAAGGTACTAAGGTCCGTGATTTCTAGCATCAGTGTCATAAAAGTTCCACACTAACTGTCCAAATCACTCCTATTTCTAGAACCAACAGAATGTGAAGAAATCCCATGAAGGAAAAGCACTGAAGAATTTACATAAAACCACTTGGGGATTTCACTCTACAACTTGTACTCTGCTGATCAAAGGAACCAGCTGACTCGTTTGAGAAAGGAAAGTTTAATGAACTACAAACACAGTAGATGAATTTGGTTTAGCTCTGCTTTGCTTCTGAGGTAATAAGGGGTTTTAAACATGATGCACTAAACGAAACCAAAACGTACTAAGACTTTTCCTGCTTTCTCCAATCAGAAATAACCCTTTTCTTCCCTTTCTTGGCTGTGGTGGACACAGGACGCCCATCGGACTCCACGCTTCTAAGCGCCCAGCATGCCTGCTGGCTGAGCGGCCGTCCCCACCTCCACCCCCAGGACTGTCCCCACGGGACTCCTGTCCCCGCCCACCCCCCGAGTCTGCCCTCCAGGAACTCAGCCCCCCTCCTCCTTCATGTCTTCTTGGGGGGGCCCTGCTGCCCCGACAGCCGGCGCCTCGCGGCAGACGCGTTACCTGCACTCTGTGTGGGTGTGAAGTCGAGCTGCTGCTGGGTGGCCCGGACCTGCCCGGCCAGCCCCCGCCGAGCCGAGAGGGTCCCATCCTGCGTCCGGGTCTGGAGCGCACTCTGGGAGGCCTGGGTCTCCAGGAACATCGGAGTGAGGACCGCGCTCCGACAGCGCCAGTCGGGATCAATAGAATACTCCTGCACACGAGTTTCAGGTGAAGCAGTGGCCCTTCTCAGCAACACTCAAATGCTTTATTTAAAATCTAATGGTCCCATCAGCACATACGTACTATAACTTCATGTGTCTCTGTGAGAAGTAGCTTAAGAACCTTTTCAAACTGAGTTTTAACGGAACAGTTATCTGCCAACTAGACAAGCCCATCAGTCCTGGGGAGGAAAAAACCCTTTCCTACTCCTCCACACTCTGCATCCAGAGGCTCACTCCCACCCTCAGGAAACGCCTCAGCTCCTCTGAGCACCCAGCCCCCACCCGGCGCCCAGACCGCCAGGCGCTAGGGACGCGGGGGTGGCAGGGCGGGCTCTGCTCCAGGAGTTCTGGGCCGAGGGCTGGGGCTGCTGGGCCGAGGCGCCAACGGGGCTGCGCCACCGGGGCTGCTGGGCCGAGGCGCCAACGGGCATCTACGGGGGTGGCGGGAGGGGAGAGAGGAACAGCTACGTGGAGGCTGAAGGGACGAGGGTGCGCCGCGTGCAGAGTGACGCACAGGCACTGGCTCAGGAAGAACGTGCGTGGATTCCAAATAACATCAGGAAGCCAGCACGCTGGTCGTCAGGGCAACGCCGACCAAAGCACAGCGAGACATCACCTCGCACCTGTCAGGATGGCTGTCATCAGAAGGGGGCCCTGTGCACTGCTGTTGGGGCTGTAAGCTGGTGCAGCCACTGTGGAAAACAGTGTGGAGCTTCCTCAGGAAACTTAAAATACAACTACCATACGATCCAACAATTCCACGCCTGTGTATTTATCCAAAGAGAACGAAAACACTAATTTGAAAAGATACAGGCACCCTAGGACTTCCCTGGTGGCACAGTGGTTAAGAATCCACCGGCCAGTGCAGGGAACACGGGTTTGAGCCCTGGTCCGGGAAGACCCCACATGCCGTGGAGCAACTAAGCCCGCGAGCCACAGCTACTGAGCCCGTGTGCCACAACTACTGAAGCCCGCGGGCCTAGAGCCCGTGCTCCGCAACGAGACACCACCGCAATGAGAAGCCCGCGCACCACAACAAAGGGTAGGCCCCACTCACCGCAACTAGAGAAAGCCTGCGCATGGCAACAAAGACCCAACGCAGCAAAAAAAAAAAAAAAAAAAAAAAGATACAGGCACCCTAATGTTCATAGCAGCACTATTTACAATAGCCTAGACATGGGAACAACCTAAGGGTCCATCGCCAGATGAATGAATAAAGAAGATGTGGTGTCCGTACACACACACACACACACACACACACACACACAGACACGCACACACAATGGAATACTGCTCAGCCCTGAAAAACAATGACATCCTGCCATTTGCCAACAACATGGATGGACCTTGAAGGCTACAAGAAATAAGTCAGAGAGAAAGACAAATACTGTATGGTCTTATTCATATGTAGAATCTGGAACAAAAAACAAACCAAGCTTATAAAAACAGAGAGCAGGCTGGTGGTGGTGAGGGGTAGGGGGTGGGAGAAATGGGTAAAGGGGGTCAAAAGATACAAACCTCCAGTTATAAAAGAAGTAAGTCCTGGGGTACAATGTACACATGGTGACTGCTGCGTATTTGAAAGCTGCTGAGGGAGTAGAGCTTGCAAGTTCTCATCACAAGAAGAAAATGTGTAACTGGGAGGTGACGGATGTTAACTGGATTTATTGTGGTGATGACTTTGTAATACATACAAACACCGAATCATTACCGTGTACACCTGAAACTAATCCAATGCTATACTTCATTTATACCTCAATTAAAGAAAAGAGAAAGGCATTTAACACTAGTGGACAATGTCTGCTGAGCAACAGGCAGGGAAAGCTCAGATCACAGGGGTGAGAGCTCACCTGAAACTCACACTCCGACAGAGGGTGCTCGAACACGGGACTGCGGAAGTCGGGGCTCACGCTGGTCATTTCAAGCAGAAAATCTGTCGCTAAACTTAAGAAGCGCACTTCTATCTTCGGAGAATATAAGGAATTTAGGGCCAGCAAGCGGTCCAAGGTGTTTGACGGCAACCTAGTTTCGTGGCTCCAGAAGTTCCGAATCATTAATCTGAAGGGCAGAGAGGAAAGAAGAGAAGGAGGCCTGTACGTGTGCCCGGCAGGGAAGGCATCTCCCGCCGCCCCCCCGCCCCCGCCCAGAGCTCAACGCAGGGCAACCATAGGCAAAACTGTGTCAACAGGGTAAGCTGACTTACAAACAATGTATGTGCTGAAGGGGAGAAAGATTCCAAAATGTTAGCATTATTTAGCAAGAGGTGAAACTAGGTGGTGTTATTCTCATCTCTCTTACCTGGGAAGTTTTCAAAGATGAGAATACAACACTAGATATTTGGAAACTGAGAAAACACTGAAAGAAATTACATATATAGTCCTTCATTGCCTTGCTAATAAGACAATTCACTCCAAAGGTCAGTGCTATACAATATTCAAAACATAGTATGAATATAAAATATTCAAACTATTCTGGTTAAAAACCAGATTAGGCTTTATAATTTGTGAAGGTTTAAGAAATCCAAATACAATTTTTAATGAATTAAAAATTCCAGCACAGTTAAAAGTCAGCTGATATACAGAATCATACGAAAAAGTCTACACTGCTCCTTATGCAATGTAACGTAATTAGCCCTCGGGGGGAACAACTGTCCTCTCTCCACGTGTGATCACACTGTAGCATCCTCCAATTTCCAAGGTTTCAAACATGTCACCCGATACTGATACATACAGTGAGACCTCACTCTGGGTTAAACGGGAAACAATAACCCACTTTTTATTACAGATTTCTCATCTTGAAATGCTGTACGTCACGGCACAGCAGAGAGAGTGTGAACCCACGCCAATTTTTCAAGGCTTTTATGTTAAAGTAACGTGTCAGGATTTTTAGGTCTTAATGTGATTTGAAATACATTTTTATCACACACTATGGAAGCAAGAGGCAGAGAAAATGCTGATACTGCAAATGTGCTTCCAACACCTCTGAAAGACCCCACACTGGCCAAGAACGAGACCCCCTGAGTATGCCCGCCCAGCCCAGCTGTTGCAGGAGGGGCACACACTGAAGGCCGGGATTCTCGTCGGTCAATCCTTGGATCAACACGTCTTTCGCCAACTTGAATACTTCTTGGGAGTCAACATCTGCCTGGCTCTCTGGATCTCTGAGAAAAGTAACAAAATGACAAATGCATTGATGCTCCTTCTGTTGCTTTTGTTCAACCCCAAGAGCACTGTCCAGAATTGAAGAAACAAAACCTGCCTCTTCCCGCGAACTTCCAAACCCACCCTCCGGCACCTGCACCCTGACACGGGCCCGTGGCGCGGCTGGGGGAACAGGGCCACAGAGGCCCCATGAGGAGTGGCGTGGTCGCAGCCCCAAAGGAGGAAACATCCCAGCAGCCCCTTTCCTTAATCTTGTCAGACTGTAAAGGGATAACTATGGAAACAAGTTACACTTTCAGCTCAACCCATAATGCCACGCTCTGAATATTTCCCACAGGTAACACAAAATCAATTAAGGTAAGGATATATTTCAATACACTAAACTTGTTTCAATTATTAATGACATATTTTTAAATACTTTATCATTCATCTTAATCGTTCCAGACTGCTAAAGGCACCCAAACGGTCCCCCAAAGACAGCGCCGTAAACTGTCAGAGCGGAGCTCACCGGTAGTTGTCGTGAACCCACATGAGGATACTGTACATCTGCTCCCGGCACAGAGCGGAGGGGTGAGACAGGAACTCCGCCACAGGGCTCAGGAGTCCCCGGAGCTCCACGGGCTTCAATCTTGCCATCAGCTTGTAAATTATGTCCAAACACACTTTCTGTCTCTCGGCGTCTCTACGGTAAGAGGGATTTTTAAAAACACACAAATTCGACAGTTGTTATTACTAGACTTTCAGATATGACAGTTAACTTTTTCTTTTTTGTGATGTTCTGTATTTCAAAATATGATATTAGGGCTTCCCTGGTGGCGCAGCGGTTGAGAGCCCGCCTGCCAATGCAGTGGACGCGGGTTCGCGTCCCGGTCCGGGAAGATCCCACATGCCGCGGAGCGGCTGGGCCCGTGAGCCATGGCCGCTGAGCCTGCACGTCCGGAGCCTGTGCTCCGCAATGGGAGAGGCCACAACAGTGAGAGGCCCATGTACCACAAAAAAACAAACAAAAAAATATATATTATAGGTAATACTACACTTATATAAAAATTACATTCTTGAAAATAATTATCACGGGCTAGATTATTAAAAGTAAATTAACAACGTGGTATCTTGCCTGGATCCTAGAATAGAAAAAGGGCGTCAGTGAGGAAACTGCTGAATGCAAATAAAGTCCAGCCTTGTTCACAGACATGTACTAACGTTAACTCCTTGGTTGTGACGAACTCACCGTGATTATGTAAGATGGGGAACCTGGTGAAAGGTGTGTGGGAATCCTACGTACTATCTCTTACCTTTTCTGTAAAAATAAAATTATTCCAAAATAAAAAGCTCATTTTCAAAAACCCGGCAATGTTAAACAAAATAAGCTAAACAGAAAGGATGTTACGACTTTAAAAAATGGCTTCAAGTGCTAGTCACCCACTGGCGTGTCAAGCAGGGGGTTAAGTGCAGCCTGGGTCCTGACAGGGTGCACGTCTGCTTCCTCGTGTGTCTTCCTGCTTAAATAAGCACCAGCTGAATGCGCTATACACAGCAGATACTTAGTAAGCACTGAATGGAGAAAATCAGGACACAACGACACGGTTCATCACTATGGGAAAACGTGCACACAGGCAAGACGAGAAAAGACGCAGATGCAGAGGGAACACACACCCACGTAGCGACAACCTACAAGTGCCTTGAGTGGAGGGGAACGGCTGAGCAAAGGGACGTTTTACGAACCAGCTGCATCCGAGGACGCACTCACCTGTGCCTCATGAGCTGCGCGAAACCCCTGCTCTCTAACTGCAGGTACAGGTCCGCCCTCTCGTCTGCACGACACAGCACCACCTCCAGGCAGAGCGTCTTCATCACGCCGTGGGCCCGCGGCAGCAGGAGAAGCACGGAGCTCATGAACCTGGGCAGCGGGCAAGGTCGGTGAGGAGAGGTGGCGCTGACCCCCACCACCACCCCCCATAACCCCCCGCCCCGAGGCAGGAGCAGGGAGGCGGCGCTGACCCCCACCTGTCGGCAAGAGGAGGGAAGTTCTTGGCGGCTCTGTTCAAGCACACGATAAACTTGTCCTCCGCCGTGTGCTGATGCCGCTTCAACTGGTTTACCACCATTTCACACACAGACTCCTCCAGCGTCTGAAAGATTAAGCTTGTCTCAAATACACACCAGGTGGGAACTTCGGTTAAGTACAGCGTCACAAGGTGGAGGCCCCGGGGGGGCTTCTGAGCACTGGGCACCTCCAGAGGCTAGGGGGCTGTGGCCACATGCCAGGCATCAGAGCGATCAAGATTATACTTCCTTCTGACACCAGAACGCTGCCCGCAAGTCACTTGAGAAGCTGAATGAAAACCAGTGACTCAACGGTGCTTAGTGTTCACCTCTCTGGTCAAACCAGTTTCAGAGAACTCGAGCTGCACGTGCCCTGCCCATCCCCCTGCACCTGCCTTCCCCCGCCACAGGTCCCCGGCTCCCCCACAGCCTGTGCCCACCAGGGAGCAAGTGCCCAGCCATAGAACACGGGACCCTGACGGCATGGAACAATGAGGGAGCACAAGGGGTGCTCGGGACCGGAGCCCACGGTCCAGGGGCCAGGCTGGTCAGTGGTCAGAACACGAGTGACCCCTACTTCTGTGTTCCACTCTGCTTTCCAAACTTCTACACTAAATCAATGATGCCATTTTATATTCAGAAAAGAACTATGTAAAACAAGAGGGTTTATCATTCCCATTAAGTTGAAATTTAAGTCATGAGAGATTAAGCCCGGGCTCTGCCATAATGTGCTCCACCCATGGTGAAAATTAAGCGTATTATGTAAATTGAAACCCACCATTAAAGGACATTAGAATCGTATCGTTACAAGATTGTGAATTTGAATACGTTTTTATTTTACAAAAATAGCTAGTAGTCCCGAAAATAAATTATAAGTGAAGTTTGATTTTCTTGGGGGGGGGGCGTTCTATTTCCTTTTAGCTTAATTTAATTTTGCTAAATGTTCTAAATCCAAATAAATGCCTTACTGGTGAAATGGGCAGGGGTCCAATATACTGTGGGCGGCCTTGGTGCCCTCGGGACGCCCTGGCTTCTCCCAGGCCGCTCCTCGCCCTGGCTCCTTGCAGGTGGGGAGGGGACTGGAGACAGGAATTTGGGGACCACGAGCAAAGGCAGTTCTCAAGCCGTGAGGCCGGGGGAGAAGACACGGCAGCGAAGGAGAGGGCAGACTGTCCTGCAGGCAGTGACAAAGGGCCAAGGACTGGTCCAGCGTGCCGTCCTGGGCAGGCTGCAACCCGGCGTCTTGTCACCGTGGGGGACAGCTCTGCAGGCCCCAGCATGCTAAGCCACGGGGGACAGACACACGGTAGTAAGTTACAGCCTGCCATTTCCATACACGGCCCACGCGGTTCTACGCATGTCATAATGATAACTTATGGAGAATGTGTGCCGCACATTAGAGACGCAACCAGGCCCTTCCCACAGTCGTGCAGAGTGGGCAGGGCAGAGATGGAGAGCCCTTCCCCGAGAAGCCCTCTCCTACCCAACAGCTACATTACGTCCAGAAGTACAAGGGGAGGGCTCTAGCCGTTTACTTCGCCCAAACCACAGCAAGGCTCTACCAGGGCAGTTTCTCCAAAAGGGACTCCTGAGGCCAAGTTCAGAGGAGTGAAAGCTGCTTACATACTCATATCCTGATTTTTACAATAAAAAGAAAGTTACCACCTTTACATGCTTTGCCAAGTTTCCAAGAGTCCAAAATAAAAAAAAAAATCACGTCTTTTTAAAACACTGAGCACTGTACATAGTAGGAAAGAGAGTAAAATCGTACTAAATCCAGAATGCCCACTTTGGTTTCCTAGTGTAGAGGCTACAAGTATCAAGGGCCACGTCAAGTCAAAACTGAAAAACAAGTATTTATATAAAAGTGCACAACACACCCACCTTTTCTCTCCCGGTAAGGTGTCGGAGAATGAGTCCCAGAACTTCTGCCGCTGCCGCGTACACCTCTTTATATTTGACAAAGGACATGTTATTGACCAAAGGTTGGAAGTATCTATGACAAATGTAGAAAGTAAATAAGCATAACACCACCCATCCCATTGTCTGACAGAAGCGTATCACGACTTTACTCCCCACGCCCAGAGATGAATGGCACCTGAACAGGGGGCCCAGAACACCTGTGCGGCTCCAGGTGCAGAGGCATAGAAGCTCTGACGGCCGTGGGGGCTCGGCCTGCCGGGCCTGCAGTGAAATCAGCTACGACCTGACCCCGCTAGAGGCGTCTGTACCGCAGGAGAGGGACATCCAGAGACTCGGGGGTGGGGGGATGCTCCCCAGCCTCACGACAGCAGGACGTGAACTCAGAGAAGTCACCTGTCCAAAAGTTAACCACTTCCCGTTGACCCTGTGTTGGGCCGCACGTCCATCCGTGACACCAGGCGACTGGCGCCCCCGGTGCCGCAGAGGCTGACCCTGGAGGACCAACGAGAGAGCAAGAACTTCCAAAGAGACGGGAAATGTCGACAGACATGAACTCGACCAAGTATCCAGCTCTGCACGGACCCCAGCTCCTCTCTGTGCAGTTAGGACTGTCCTGCTAAAGCCCCTCCATGTGGACCCCCCCCCCCGGGCGATGAGGGGCCGGAGGCTGCAGAGGTGGCAGAGCCACAGCGAAGGGCAGCAGGGCCCGGCCACCTGCTTCGTGGTCATGACCCTGACGTGAATGCTCTCCAGAGCTCATGCTGCTTTCAGGAATCAAGGGTGAAAATGTCACTTTAGAAAATAACAAAAAGAGCTAACACTTTGTCCGCCAAAACTACGTGAAAAAAATTACACTAATTTTTGAAAACTCACTTCCCTCATTCACTCCACTAACATATTTCTTCAAAATATTTTTAACATGGGTCCGAGTCCTTAAATTTACCAACATTAAACAATATTCCAGTCTCCAGTCCGATTCAGGTACACTCTAACCAAAAAAAGAAACAAACCGAAAACACGATACTTACCTTACACTTTCTATGCCACATTTTGGGTCGTATGGAGGCAAGTCATTGGCCATTACAATGCCTAATAACTGAATTCCTATGGAATTGTCTTTAGAATTAGGGTCTTTACTGGAAAACTTTTCAAACATTAACCTGAAACATGAGCATAAAGGAACAGTATAACTTGTCACACATAAGAAGCCGGAAGACAAACATAAAACTTTCTGTGTTTAATTTCAGGGTAAGAAATACTCCTTTTCCCACCCTCGTTGTTCACACCCAGGTTGCTCTGCCTTTGCAGCACAGGCACTAAGTACTAGTTACCATCTAATTACTGGTCCTAATCTCCCCTCGGCTGACACCTTTCGGCAGTTTTAGTTTGCCCCAGGTTGTGCCCGGCAGGAATCACCCCTGGGGGGCAGTGAAGGGCAGGGTAAACCCCACACCAGCAGACGATGGCCGCCCAGAGGTGCTTCTAGTAAGGAACGCGGAGCCTGCATTCATTAGTGGCAACATTCCACCTACCTGTAGATTCCACTTCGGATCACATTCCTCCTTCTACCCATGCAAGTAATTTTCACTGTAATGATCGCGCACAACGTGCTAGGTGTAAAAGATCTTTAAACGATATTGCAAAATCTAGTAAATTTATACCTGTAAGGGATGGATAAACAATCCTTCCAGCACTCAACAAGCGTCTTTATAATTTCAAGGTTATGTCGAAACACGGCTCTTTTTTGATGAAAAACGTGTTTCATTAGAAAATGAAGCAATCGATTTGCTAACACTTCATCTTTGGGGACCCCCTAAAAAGGTATAGAAATTCTATGTAAATACGTAGCACTGCATTCTGGGAAAGCATTTTTTGACCCGAAAGTCGATTTATAAAAGAAAGCTGGCATTCAATGAGGAGTCTGCTTCGTGGTTAAAAGCCACCTGTGCGACTGTAACTCGAAGGCTTTACCTAGCGGGCCTCCACCCAGCAGGCGGAGAGGCCACCAGGGCCCTGCAGCACCCCTGCCCCCGCCAGACACTCGTACCCTTCCGAGGGCCTCTGCTGGGACCTCCCTATGGGGAAGATGCCCCCCCCACCCACCCACTGCGTTCCTCCCAACCCCAGGGTCCCACCAAACTGCTGGAGCCTTTCCGCTGGGGCTCCCTCTACCATGAGATGACACCCACATCTGTGCTGGCCCCCTGACCCTTGACCGGGGAGGCTGTCCCATGGGGTACAGGGAATGGGTGTCATGGGGAGGGAAGACGCGCTTCCTCTGGTTTCAGCCTCTTGCTCAGACTATTGCAACGAGCGGTGAAAGGCTCACTGTGACTTTCCCCCTGGCTGGCGCTCTAATCAGCTACCCTGACACCTGGCAGCTCACTCCTAGCCCAGCTGAACGCCTGACGTCTGAATCAACCTCTTTCAATGGCGCCTCAGTTAGACTTGGTTTGCTGCGAAATGAGACGGGCACATCCCGACACAAACACATGGGACAGCTCCGTGGACACATGTTATGTTTAATTAGGGCCATCCCAGGACATCTTTCCATGAGGACTCTGGACACTATTAGTGCTGATGTCTTTAAGCCAGCGGGCAGAGCTCCAGCACACAGACCCACACTGCGTCAGGACTGGCCGGTGCCCTTCTCCAGGGGCACTTCCTTAGCAATCTCAGCCATCACAGGCCACCGTCACACTCTGGGAGTAGGGAGGCTGGCAAGACGAATGCCAGAGGCTCATGACCTCAGTCAGAGGAGGCGTTTTCCGAACCTCACACTCAGGGTCTACAGACGTTTATTTTACACGTACTTTTAATAAACCAATGATCAGTTTCCAAGTTCCTAGCAAGTTAAAGCAATAAGCAAAACAGCACAAACACCTCATAGCTTAAAACTAAAAGCAAGGCTGGAGGAATTAACGAAAGCAGACCGAACAAGACACAACTGAGGCAGTAAAACGAAGCCGCCTGGGACAGCAGCAGCGCAGACGGGCATGACCCAGGCTGGAAACACTGAGGACGGACAGGAGCCTGGATCAAGTCCAGCGCTGCTCTGGGAGAGGACACCAAAGGCGCATCTGCTCTCACCACAGGAGTTGCTACTCCCGTCCATGAAAGAACCGTGGCCACGATCTCAACCACCATGTAGTGGATCCCGCCCCCAACGTTGTTTTCAGAGACCACCAGCTGCAGCAGGGGGCCGATCCAGTGCTTCGCCTGAGGCCGGAAGACCTAGGTGAGAGTTCAAAGGTCACATGTCACAGGAATGCCCTGAGTAACCAAGATGTGAGTTCAGGAACATCATTCTACGTTACGACTCGACCTAAATTCAAAACAGGTGTAAATGCCAACAAGTATGCTGCTTAATTCGATTAGATTCTCAGCTGAAGTCTTTCCTCATGGGTCCTGAAACCACAGCTCAAAGGAAATGGATTCTTATTGATCTGCTCTTTGCTTAAAACCCTTCTGCTATACCTACGCTCGGAGAAATAAAAACGAAGGCATTCTACACCAACCTCTCCCCATCTGAGCAACATGCAGCCCTGGAGGATCCTACTTTTACCGGCTGCAAATGCACAGGGTAAATTAGAAAGGAGAATATAAAAATTAGGTGCATGAGGCTAATTTGTTTTTTCACTTCTTCCCATGCTGTAGAAGTCATTCTGCTACATACTACACATGCCCAAGATCTCTGAAATCCAAAGCATCTCCATATACTAAATTCCATTTAATCTATTTCAGAAATTGCAGACTGAAGTGTAACTCAGACTATCAACCTTCTTCCCCTCTGCCACCTTCTTTTTCCAAATGTTTTCTCATCTACTCTCACAGCTTAAATCTGTGTGGTCGCAAATTGTTTCTGATCATGTACTCCGTAGGTTAAAAAAAAGTTTATACTCTCCACGTATGTCTACTGGCTTATTTATAAATTTAAAATATAAACTTCTTTCCTATATTATTAAATTGTAAGAAAAGGATAAATTTAAGGCTCAAGCTTTAAAAACAGCTGTAAACACAAGTTCTCATCTTTCGTTCCACAGGACAATGGGCCCCCCGCTGTTCCGGAGCTCTGGGAGTGTGCGATGCTGCGGGCCACCTGCAGTGATTCCAGAGGCACCTCATGCCACACGTGTAAGCACAGCTTAGCAGCCCCCTTATCGAACCAAAAACCAGACACCAGCTCCCTTCTGCCAGCCATCAAGTCAGCACCTACAGCAGCACCAGCTGGAAATCATGTGTGAACCCCAAGTACTGTGGGCTGAACTGTGAGCCCCAAAAGGATGCCGAGGTCCTCCTAACTCCCCGTATCTGTAAATGTGACCTTATTTAGAAATGGGGTCTTGGAAGATCGTCGAGTTAAAAAGAAAATCATCAGGGTGGGCCTTAACCCTAAGTAACAGTGTCTTTATGAAAAGGGAAACTTTTACACGAGGCAGGTGTGCACACCGAGGGAGAAGACCACCCACAGGCCAAGAGATGCCCGCAGCCCCCGGCTGGGAGAGGCCCAGTCACAGCTTCAGCAGGAACCACCCAGCCGACACCCTGGCCTTGGGCTTCTGGCTCCAGGGAAAACGGGCTCGTGGTTTCTGTTGCCTGAGCCCCGCAGCTAGAAATCAAGCGTGACCCTGAGGGAGGGGCCCTGCTGCAGCCCCAGGCCAGGCCTCTTCTCCGCTTGAGGGCCTTGAGGGGCTTGCCGTTCGCTGCCTGGGAGGGCCCTCCTCCCAGCCCCCTTCAGCGGCTCCCTCTGCCTTTGCACAGCCCCCTCTCCAATGGACAAACACAGCAATGATATGAGTTACCGGGAATCTTTCCCCACTTTCTTTGCTGCTGTAAACCAGGAAGGCTGGCAGCCATAAGAAAACTGCCAACACATATACTTCCTAACACAGGTCACTTCTAACTCGAAAGAATTTAATTTACGTGTTTTACAAGAAAATGATAGAAGAATGATGCTGCGCAAATAACACAAGTTGGCGAACTGATTCAGAGAATAACGCCATGCTCTGACCCTTTACATCTTTCTTCACTGTGGGTATTTTTTTTAAGTAGATGCATGTAATTGCAAAGAACTTTTAAAGAAATCCTAAATTACTTACTTCCTCTGTATTGATAACAAGCTTGGCTAAGAAGAGACGGATATTTAACGATACTGATGGATCTCCTAGTTTGTCGTGAAGAAATTTCATCCATGGAGGGAGACTTCTTGGCACTGAACCCTGAAATAATACACTCAAAATTACTTCAGTAAGGAAGTGGAACCAAACAGCTTCGTATTTTGACACTATGAGACAACAATGACTGGGCAGGAGACGGGTGACAAGACATCACGTGTCTGAGACGGAACCCGGTTTAGGCTTCGATGTGAACCGCTCGCTCTCAGCGTGACAGGGCGAGCAGCGGTGAGCGAGACCAGGAAGATCAGCGCGCCTGCGAACCCACACTGCAGCCCCGGCTCAGCCCAGGCACCTCTTCTGGCTGAGTGGCCTGCAGCCTCTGCATGTGCCGGACCAGGGCCGCCATGGGGGCCATGCACTCGTGCCGATTTAGCTCGTCCATCTCCAGCTCCAGCACGTCACCTGGGGCCTCGGGGTCTGGACGCTCCTGGGGAGGGAGAGGCCGGTGAGGTGGCGGCCCACAGCGCGCTGCTCCGAGGAGAGCTATCACGCAGGGGACCTCACGTCTCCGCGTGTCCTCGGGAAGTACCCCATCCCCCCGCCCCCAGCCACACTGGCTCTCCTCCAGGCTCGCGCTCAGGTCAGGGTGTCACTGCAGACACCGCTGCTTCGGACCAAGTTCAGTCGTGTGCACCCCGGTGGGCCCAGACCCTCTACATCTTGAGAGCCGCAGCCTGCATCATTCTTCGTTGCCACTTTATGTAGAAAGTAGAGCTACTGAAGTAGAATTATAGGATAAATTTTTACCGATTTTTCTCAATACTTTGAAAAACTTTGTAAACTCCTTAATTTGCCCTAAAATTTCAATCAATAATAGAACAAAACCTTTAAAACATTCTTGATCCTTTTTAAGAAAAAAGAGCAGGAATAATCATTTTATAAGTGTGATGCTGAACTGAGGTTTTACATACACGTATGGTGTATTTCACACACACACAACTGATCTGGGTGGTTCCTAGCACAGATGGCTTCCAAGAAAGAACAGCGTAAGAAACGCTGAGAGCACAGTTTGGATAAAGGTCGGCCTAGGCTACTAAATGCTTGTGGAGAGTGGGCAGAAAAAGGAATAAAAAAGGCCCTAGTGAATTCCGTCATTCTGTCTGCCCTGGTGGCAGTAACTACTCCAGAACATCTCCTCCCAAGACGGACAGCCCTGGACACGTAGTCCTCTCACAACCTCCGTACCCGTGGTGTCTGGCCCCAGGCGATGGGTAACGTCTACAAACTGGGGCAGAAGAGAGAGGCGGGGTGTCACGGGTTAGTGACAGCAGGCTCACTCAGCACCGAACAGTAACCGACACACAACCAGGGTCACGGGAGATGAGAGAGACAGGCGCACCCAGCAAGCCCCCCGGAGAGGTGGGAAAGGAGTGCGTGGCCACGGGCGGCCGTACCTGGGCCCACTCAGCACGTGGGCAGCCAGAGCCACCGCCACGCGAGGGGCCGCTCACGGGGCGGGCTGCCTGCAGAGCTGGGACGGGGCAGGGGGTGGGAGGCGGGGTGGGGTGGGGGGGAGGGTTCCCTCTGAAAGAATGACCAGCGTGAGGTCAGCCCAAGCTAGAAACGGAGTGCTGTGCCGGAAAAGCGGCTCCGTGAGCTGTGGACGACCCCGTGAGCTGCTGGACCCCGGAAGAGAGACTGAGCTCAACCTCTCAAAGCAGCCGTCAGACCCAGTGCACGCCCTGCCCGTCACCAGAGCCCACCCTTCAGGGAGGAGGCTCTGCTCAGGCCGGGGCACTGACAGCAAACACCCCTCCAGGGGGCGGGGGGCAGGGGGGAACGGACAACGGTCAGCCAGCGCGGTCAGCTCTCTCAGGAGGGCCTCACGCAGCTCTGATGCAAACACTGACCTGACCGCGGGAGGAGCCCGGCTAACGTGAACCCGCCCTGCATGCTGGCGGGGTCAGACGCTGAACCCCAGGATGAGAGGCTGGCGCCCTGCCGCCCCGAGGCTCCCCTTGCCCCCCAGACAACAATGTTTAGTAATCACCCGTCTCCAGAAACGGCCGGCGGTGGACTGAGGGTCTTGGGAGCCATACGAGTAGCTCTGAACTCCAGTACAAAAGTCGAACTGACTCATCTCCTCACTCAGGCTACTGTCTGCCAGATACGACAAGGAAGACATATAACACGGTCCGCCTGAAGCAAAAAGAGAAGGAACTACATTTACTCAAACTAGGAAGAAATGGGTTTCTCTACGCTCAAGTGATACCCGGATACCTGCACCGAAGGCGTTCATCAAACCTGTGGCTCTCACTTACCACCCGGATCCACAAGTAAAAAGAGCCCGGGGGGACCTCCTTGCACTCTGTCCCCACTGAGCAGTTACTCTCTGTGGCAAACAAAGGCATGAAGTCGAACTAGATCCGGTTTTTGGATGTGATGCTAACAGAACTTCTTGCACTGAAAATTCTGAAGATGTACACTCTGCCCATAAAGCCTAACGTAAATGCTGCAAGAGATACTACTGAGAACTAACTAATTCAATGTAAGGAACTTAACTGGTCCAGATTTTATCCTCAAATCAAGAAGAAAAAAAAAGCTATGAAGAAAATTAAGCAAAAAATTGAAACCAGGAGCGTGTGGAGGGAGAGAGAGTTGATTCTAAACAGGGAGGCTAGGAGAACTTCCTTCAGAGGAAGGGGCCATGCTGGCCTCTGGGGCCGAGATTAGTCCACCTAGGGGAACAGCACAGCAAACTCCCTGGGGCGCAGGGAGCAGGCATGGGTATAGCGGGGAGGTGGGAGCCGATGGGAGGTTTGGAGGAGAGGAGGGGCAGGATGGGACTGTACTTTCACACAGGGTTCTGAAAGTATCTAAATAACACACAAACATAATCCAAAAACAAGCAAATAAATGCAGGTCAATCTTGCTTTTGTTAAAAAAGCGTACCACATCTGAGCCCCCTCTGGCCACCTAGAGATGTTTCTGTGCTGTTAAAGTTTAACTAACTGCATTTCTTTCAAAGTACAATTCCATTTGCCACTTAAAAATAAAAATTTTCAAATTCAGTTTCAACGTTGGGGTATTTAAAGTATTGTCTATTTATATAACAAATACCAACTACTGGAATCTTTGTCATCATTTTGAAAACGTCCTACCTGAGTCCCCATTTGCTGCTTCCCTGGCTTCTCTCCTAATTTCAATGTACCTCTTCTTTCTTTCCATAGGAACCTATTAGGCAAAAACAGACAATTTAAGATTTCTTAGAATCTTGGTCACATATTTTCTATTTTAGTAGCAATCTGGCAAAAATCACAAATATTAACTTTTAAGCAAAAACTTTAACCGAACTTAAAAGCACTGAAAACCCCCTACAAAGACAGGCGGGCGCCCTTCAGGAAGGCCCCCCCACCCCAGCCGGGTGCCGGGAGCTGGTGCCCCCCCTCGGGCTCTGGGACCCGCGTGGGCTGCACCCCTCCAGCCACAGGCCTGGGGACCCGCCGTCTGCACTTATAAGCCTCAGTTCCCTGGACTGCACAGTCATAACAGGTCACAGCACCTCACGGCTGTGGCGGAGTTCACAAGTAATGCACGGTTAAGTGTCTGAAGGCTTAACGGACGTGTGTGTTTATTATTTCATGTCTTTAGTTCTTTGAACACAGGCCTAGAAAGAACTTCCCAGTCTTGTTCCAAAAGGGCTCAAGGCGGGAAGCAAGCACTGGCCCGAACCTGTGAGCCACCAGGCAGACTACGAGGGGTGGAGGCCAGAACACCAGCCCGCCCCCCAGCCCCCGCTCACTCTGCCCACCCTCCCGCCCACCGGGCTATGAAAGGCTGCTGCCCCCCAGCCTCCGCTGAGCTCGACTGAGCCTGAGCTTGGCTCCTTTGCCAGAGCATCTTCCCCCCAAGACGTCTGCTCCCGGCGCCCGAAATGTGCCGACCCTCCCACCAGGGCCCCCAGGGCCTAACCCTGTATCGGGGTGGATCTCAACATCACTGACCAGAGGAACTTCAGAAAACAACTTCAGGGATGTGCCCTCAGAGCTCCTTTCAGTGGCATTTTCTCTCCTTTACAAGTTGAGGGAAAACCCAAGTCATGACCAACTTTTTGTACTTGCCTGAGGTTGTATCTCCAGTCAAACTGTAAGAAGCTGCCAGTGTTTGCAGTGTACAGCAGACGTGAGTACTGGGCAGTTACTGTTCAGCGCAATGTGTGTGTTTCTCTATAAGCATTTGCTAAGTGTTTGTAGCCTGGAAACACCACGAAAGATTTCACTCACCTCCACTTCTATGGGAAACGTGTAGCAGCGCTTCAGGTCTATCAGATTTTCAAAAATGAGCAAGTTCTGTGAACGCAAAGCCCCACATGAAGATGCCTGAGTGCCAGGTGGTGATGCCGGGCGCTGACGCCACCCCGGGGTCCCGCCCTCCGCGTCCGCATGCAGGGCTGGAGGAGCACACCCACCGCGGCTCGGGGGGCGCAGACCCCGGGCAGCCCGGCCGGCAGTCGGGAGGGGCCTACCTTCTCCGGCTTCTCACTGAACAGGAAGCCCTGGTAAAACTTGAGCTCGGTGAAGACACAGCGGATGGCGGCGATGGCGCAGTTGTAGGCGGCACAGTGGTACAGCCGCCTGCGCTCCAGCAGCTGGGCCTCCCCCGCCATGTTCTCCGTGAAGGCGTTGTGGCACAGCCTGCGGGCAGCCGGGCGAGTGTCAGTCCATCCAGGGGGGTGAGCCGGCCCCACGGGTGCCCACACCTACTGGGGCTGCAACAAGCCGGGTGGGCAGCAGCCCAGCCTGAGGGGCAGGAAGGTCTCTACCAGGCGGGACCTGAACTGACCCTGGGGAAGCAGCATGCGGGCACTGTGAGGGCATGGAGGGGTGGCAGTGGCGGAGGCAGGGGTGGCTGCCACACCCAGGAGCCCGGTCTCGCCCGGCCGGCTGCGTGCGGCCAGCCACCGTGAGCACGTGAGCATGGTGCGCACGTGAGCACGGTGCGGTCAGAACACGGCCATCCCACATCTACGCTGCTGCCAGCTGCTCCACAGGGCCCAGGAAGCCGGAGCAGTTACCGCCCAGCCCTCGAGGGGAGAAGCCTGCCGGCCCCTGCTACTAGGACGAGGTCCCTCTGAAGGGCTTCAGGCTGGGAAACAAAACAATCAGGTTCCTGTAACATATGGACGGTCACTCTGGCAGCGGGGCTGAGAGCGGCAGGCCTCGGGGTAGGGAGACTTATTACACAGGAGGCCACTGAGGCGCTTCACCAGCAACCCCAGTGCCACACGAGCCACTGGTTCCAGGAGCCCCGCGGACATAATCCACCAGCTCTGGGGCCGGCAGGGTGTGTGCAGAGGTTGAAGAGATTCAGAAGGAAAAATAACACGACCTCCAAGGCGCTCATGGTGACAACGTCATCCACTGAGGAGGACATGCGAAGAGAGGGTTGGAGGAGCTGAAGGTGAGCCTGCAGAGACCTGGCACGCCGGTGCCCGACACTCAGAGGAGCCTCACCAGAAGGCCGGCTTCAGAGGAAATGGATCTGACTACTCTGTGCGTTACGAAACGTCTGCTTAGAAGTATGTGACACTCCTTTAATTTTGAATGATAGAAAAAATAAAATACACTAAATCCCTCCTTACTGTGAATCATACCACTAGAAACATATCAAGCTATTGAGGGAGAAAAGACAGTAGGAAAAAACAGTAAAAGAAAAAGCTTTACTCTGCATAGAAGATGTGTCTAGGATAGAACGTTACGCAATAACATGCTGAATTAATGTCCATCTAAGTAGTCTGTACATAGGAAAACTATAAAAATTCGTTTAAACATTTATTCACATTATATACATGTGTAAAAATATACGCATCACAAATATTAACAAATTAAATACAATCCGAAATTAAGTAAACCCTTACTTGATGAGGGTCTTTGTAAGCTCATTTCCTTCTGGGACACGCGAGCCGTGGAACACCTGATTAATTTTAGATTCCTTGGAGTGAACATCACCTTTCGGAAGACGAGAGTACATCACATCGAGCAGCTTATAGTAGCCCATCTTCTTGGTGATTTGAGTATCAAAGGAAGATTCATTCAGCTAAGAAAAGATAACATGAAAAGTATTTTACTGACTAAATGAAATTTAATACTCAACGCCCTTTACATTGAAAATAATTTTAATAAAGATGTTAAACCACTTCAACAAAAAGTAGCCCAAGAGCTAAAACGTGGATGTAAGTGTTGATGTGTTCTATTTAGTGTGGCAGCAAGTACTGACTTCACCTCAGTGAAACTCATTTGGGACTTCTGGCCTCCAAAGCTGTGAGAGGATAAACTTGTGTTCTAGGCCACCAAGCTTATGGTAATTTATTACGGCACGTTAAGGAAACTAATACACATTTTGGTACCAAGAGCTGGAGCTCTACTGCAACAAATGAAAAAAATACGTTAAGTGGCTTTGGAATTGAGCAGAGGGTAGAGGTAGAAAAAATTTTTGCCATGTATGACAGAAAAGGCCTAGCTTGCCCTGTAGAGACCACTGTTAGGAAATATCGACATTAAAGGCACTGCTGGCGAGGACTCAGAAGGAAGTGAACAGAAAGCCAATGTTGTCTTAGGGAATGCCCATCACCATAAACATATTTTTATTAGAAATGTGGACATTAAAGTAGTTGCTGGTGAGGTCTCAAAAGGAAATAAGTACCAGATTTTTGGAAACTGGAGGACAGAGGATCCTTGTTAGGCGGCTAACAAGAAAACGTAGCTGAACAGTCTTCTGAAGTTGTGCAGAAAGCAGAACTTGCAGGCTATGCACTTGAATACTGAGCTGAGAGGATTTCCAAGTAAATTTGCTGGAGGTACTGCCTGGCTTCTCCTTTGCCGCTTATAATAGAATGTGAGGTGTGAGAAATTACTTGAGACAAAAACAGTCAAGCAAAAAGAACCAGAACTTGATGACCTGGGAAGTTCTCAGCCCGTGCAGACTGTAGAAGACGCTAGCGTCAGGAGACTGGCTGCTGGGAAAGCATGCTTCGGCGAGAAGCCTGAGGGCATGGCTGAAGAAACAAAGCCTGTGGCTCACGGCTGCGCTCGGCCACCTCACAGAAGCCACGCACAGGGAAGGGACTCTCCTATCTCACAGAGGGAATCTCCAGAATGAGCATGAAAGAGACAGAAGGTTTCTGAGAATGTTACACCAGATGAACTGAAAGGGACAGAGACAAAATGAAATGGAAAAAAGGATGCTGTACTCCCCAAATTCTACAGGCAACAAACAGACAAAGCTACTCAGCTGCAAACACCTGCTAACCTTCAAGAAAAAAGAAGAATGACTCCAAGGATGGAGTCTCTGCCCAGAAGGCAGAGCACCAGGCCACAGGGCATTATTCCCAGGTCTTGAAACCTAATGGATTTGCCCAGCTGGATTTTAAACTTGCTTTGGAAAACAGACTCCTTCCTTCCATTTTCTCCTATTTGGAACAGGAATGTCTATAATTATCATCCTATACCTGTCCCACCACTGTGTTCTGGAAGCAAATAATCTGTTTTCTAGTTTCACAGGTCCAAAAATGGAGAGAGTTTGGCCCCAAGATGGATCACACCCAAAACCTACCCATATCTGGTTTATATGATTTAGATGATGAGATTTGGGACTTGTGCTAATAATATTTAGATGAGGTTTTGGACTTAAAAGTTGATGTTGTAATGGGTTTAGACTGTGTCAGGCTGAATAATAGCCCCAAAAAGATACCCACATTCCAATGCCTCAGACCTGTGACTGTTACCTTGTACAACAGAAGGGATGAGACAGGTGAAATGAAGCAAAGGACCCTGAGAAGATTATCCAAGTGGGCCCGAAATGCAATCATATTTACAGGCAGGAGGCAGAGAGAGATTAGACAGAACTGCGGAAGCTGGAAGCACCTAAATGTCCATCGACAGAGGAGTGGATAGAGAAGCTGAAGCTGTGGTGCACAGATACGATGGAATACTACTCAGTCATGAAAAGAATGAAATAATGCCATTTGCAGCAACACGGATGGACCCAGACATAATCATACTAAGTGAAGTCAGACAAAGACAAACACCATATGTATCACTTATATGTGGAATCTAAAGTATGACACAAATGAACTTAGTTACAAAACAGAAACAGACTCACAGGCACAGAGAACAGACTGGTGGTTACCAAGGGGGAGGGGAGGCGGAGCAGATAAATTGGGAGTTTGGGATTAGCAGATACAAACCACTACACATACAACAGATAAACAACAAGGACCTACTGTATAGCACAGGAAACATTCAGTACCTTGTAATAAACCATAATGGAAAAGAATTTGAAAAAGAACAGACACGTGTACATGTATAACTGAATCACTTTGGTGTGCTCCTGAAACTAACACAACACTGTAAGTCAACTACACTTCAATAAAAGAAGAAAAATGGCGGAGTGTTTAAAACAGAAGAGGACGACGACGAAGCCAAGTGACCTGAGAAGCACGGGAAGGGGCACCGTGGCCACGAGCCGAGGGGTGCTGGTGCCTCTGGAGGCTGTTGGCAGGGCGAGCAGTCTCCTCCCCAGAGCCTCCGGAGCAAGTGCAGCCCCAGGAAACGGTTTCTGATTTCTGGTCTCCAGAGAAAATACAGATTTTCTGATTTCTATTTCTATTCAGGTTCTGATTTCTATTTCTCCAGAGAAAATAAAGGCCTGTGGCTCTAAGCCACATCTGTGGTCCCCTGTGACAGCAACCTGAGGAAACTAACGCACACACCACGTGCCTGCAGGCTGAGACCAGGACATGGAGGCGACGCTCCCTGAGCTGCACACGCCCCTGACTGAACACGTGGCAGTTTCTAACGACACTGACCATGGAGACCTGTCAACTCTTATTAACATTCAATTTAATAACAGACTACGATACCTTTATAAATCTGGACTTCAACACATCAATGGCATCCACCACAATGCTGCTAAAGAAGTCTCTCAAAGCACTCAAGTCACAGTGCCACAACAGAGTGAGGAGAACGCGGTCCACGGTCGCTTGGCGGGTGACGCTGGGAAGGAGGTCATCCCTCCTGAACATCCCGTACACACTATCCAGAAGCCCTAACTGTGTTGCACATGAACTCCTAAGAAAAAGAGAAAATTACATGCACATTCAGGATTGCAACAAATATTTCATGACGGCCTACTACATTACAAGCAAAGTGAACGCCAATGACTATGAATCAGAAAAATAACTTTAAAGATCATATGTATAGAAACCAGGAAATACAAAAAGCATTTATACATAGGTCATGTTATTTTAACTCATCCCCAGAAATCCTCATGCCTATTTAGGCATTAGGAAAAAGAATTTTTTTCATTTACTTTCAATATGGTCTTTCTGGAAGGCTTTGGAAGAGACTCAGCCTCGACACCATCATGTATCCCAGAACCTGAAACTCATGAATCCTGATCAGACAATTCCAGCCTCTTCCTCAGTAATGAACCACCATTCCTACTTGCCAGGCAGAGAGAATTCAACTGGCCCTTTGTTTTCTCATCTGGGTAACACGGTATATGAATGATCACCTATACGATTCCGTCTATACATCTATTAATTAAGAATAGCGTTAGCTTCCCCGCCTATAAAAATAAGAGGTTAGGACTGAATGATCATTAAAATCCTTTCCAGTTCTAAAATCTCGATGCTCAGAAGTTAGCTATGACCCAGAGCAAAAATACTGGATTTGAACGTCATTCAGTCACAAAAATTTGAGGTTGCAGGACACCACTAGATCTACATGGGCTCTGCAATATTCATCTGGACACTGTCCTAGATTTCAATTCTCTCAAGGAGCACCCTGCTTTGAGCACAGTGGAGATGCACAGCCCTTACACAGAAACCTAAAGGAAAGAGGAGGAAAAGAAAAAGAGCATAAATGGGCCAACAGATGGTTTACTGAAAAATAAATGCAAATGAGCATTAAATATATGAATATATGTTCCACTTTACTCATAATAAAAGAAATACAAATTAGAGCAACACTGAGAAATCCTTTCTCCCCTATTAACGCTGGAAAAAATCCAAGTGTTTGACAATATACTCTATTGGCAAGACTGTGATGAAACATACTTTCATCCACTGCTGGAAGGAATGCAAATAATACAGCCTCCAAAAGGGGATGTGGTGATATCTAGCAAAATCACAAATGCATTTACCTTTTCACTCCCATTTACAAATCCACTCCAAAGCTACACTGGCAAAATACAACATGACATGTGCACAGGGCTATTCACTATGCCATTATTCTCATCAGCAAAAGACTGACCAAAAGCCCATCAGTAGGGGCTGCTTCAAAATACTTGGTACTTCCACACAGTGAATAATTACACAGTTGTTTAAAAAAAAAAAAAAGGAAAGCAGAAGATCTCTACGTGCTGATTTAGCATGATCTGTAGAAAACATGAAGTAGAAAAAAAGGTGAAAGGGCAGAAGACGATAGGAGAGGGAAGCAAGGCTCCTGAATGTAGCGCATTACGTACTTCTAACGTTCGAATCACGTTATGTATTTTACATATTCAATAAGAAAATTAAGTCCAAAAAAAAACACAAAAATTTCTCAGCTCTGAAAATGAATTAAAGCATACCTAATGAATTGGTATAATAACTGCACAATGAAAAACACTTTCAAGTGATTCTGGAACACAAAATTTGACTGTATATCCTCAGAGAATATATTCTAAGTAAATTATAAATAAAATTTAAAATGTTAACTTCATCCAGCTATGATTATTCTTAGTAGTAATACTGGTAGTGTTAGTTTTGAAAATATTTTATGTGTATTATAGGATAAAGCAATTAAATACTGGTGAAATGTTATTAAAAACAACACTGAACAGAAAAAAATTAAAATCTACAATGTAAGGGAAAAATAATAAAAGTAATAAAAAGCCCATAATGTTAAGATTGAAAGGAAAGTATCAGGATATTTTTCTTTTCCTTAAAACAAACAAAACTATTCCTCAGTACAGCACTAACCAGTAGTAGTGCTATAACCCTGTAGCACTAAGTTCACCGAGGACCCAGCCTGTGGTCTCTAGGTGCCGTTTCACGGGGCTCTCTAGAGAAACAGCTTGACTCTGGGTCAAGGTGAGCCTGCGGTGATCTGCTGAGCCAGAAGACATGTAAAAGACATCAGAGATTAAGGAAGGCTGCCCAAGAACCTAGGAGCCGGCCGCCATGGACTCCCACTGCCACAGACGGGAACGGTGTGAACACAAAAAAGAATAACAACTGCCACTGATTGAAATTTACTTCTGTTTTGTTTTTAAAAGTTCTAAAATTGAAAAATATTAACTAATTTTCACAGAGACAACTGTAGCATTGGAGTAAGTTTTAGAACTGGGATGTGAAAAATCCTCCCATTTTGTCTCTCTTTTTCAAAATTGTTTTGGCTGTTAAGGGGTATTTTGCATTTCCATATAAATATTAGGAACTGCTAGTCAATTCCTGTACCCAAAAACTGAGGCTTGCTGGAATCTGGATATGGAGTGCATTAAACCTAGCAATTTGAATAGAACTGCCATGTTAACAATATTGCATCTTCCAACTCATGAGCATGGACTATCTCTCCATTTACTTAGATCTTTAATTTTTTAATTTCCTTCAGCAATAGGTTGTAATTTTTGCTGTACAAGTCTTGTGCTTCTCGTGTTAAGTTTATTCCCAAGTGTTTTATTCTTTTTGGTGCTATTATGAATGGTATTACATTTGTAATTATAGTGTCAAACGTTCTCTGTTCATAAACAGAACTACCACTGACATTAGAATACTATGTATTCTGAATCCAACAAATTTTCTATGATTGTTTATTGGTTCGAACAGTTTCTTGTAGATCTTTAGGATTCTCTGCCTTGTGCCATCTGTGAGTAGAAACAGTTATACTTCTTTCTTTCCAAGTTGACTGCCTTTTATTTCTTTTGCTTGCCTGACTGCAATGGCTAGAACCTCCAGGACTATGTTGGATAGAAAAGAACAGACGTCCTCGCCTTGTTCCAAACTTTGGAGGAAAATTCAGCCTTTCACTATTAAATATTTTGTTGGCTACTGGTTTTTCATAGATGATCTTTTGCAAGTTTTATCATCGATGAGTAAATGAGCACTGGATTTTGTCAAAACTTTACCTGCATCTACTGAAATAATGCACTCATCGTTTTCAAGGACAGAGATGATAATCTCCCACAGAAATAAAACACATATGGTTCCTGGAATCCCAGACTAGGAATGACTCACTTTCTGGCTATCTTCCTGAAAGTGGATTGAAATAACTCTTCCATAACATGCTGTTGCTCCCGACAAAGAATTTCTGTCATCAGCTCCAACAACACGGGACTCTGCGATAACTCCAATGCATCCAGAAGCTAGAGAAGAAACACACACCAATAATAATGAGGATGATGATGACAATAATCGCATTGGATTTGTTTTTTGACAGTTCAAATAAAAAGGGAAAGCAAATTATAACAATTTCACAAAGATTAACAAATGCTAATATATGTCATTTTTGCAGCTATGGAATGCCTGGCATATAACAATGTTCGTTAAATATTTGAGTTTTGATTGTCTAAAAGTTTTGCAGATATTCTTCCTCCAACAGTGTTTGCAGATATTCTTCCTCCAACAGAGGCACGAGGCCTCTCCTCGGCAGCGTGCGCCCTTCACACCACCCTCACTGCACAGCACACACACTCCAGGCTGTGGGTCCAGTGTTCTCATCTCACCTCCCATCTTCCATCTCCATGTCCTTTTGCTCTACTCTCTAGGAGACAGCTGCAATCTTATCTTCCATTTGGTGAAGGTTTTTAAATTTTTCTTTTGTGTATTTAACTTCCAAGAGCGCTTTCTTGTTCTAGTTCATGCACTTGATATACTGTCTCTCCTCTCTGAAGCTGCTCTGAACAGTCTCTTCGACGTTCTTATCTCGACTTGTTGCCTCTGCTCCCTCTGAGTTCCTTTCTCCTGTTGGTTTACATCTTTCTTAGACTGGAAGCTTTCTTCAAAGGTGCCGCGACTGTCTGCACTTGCATTTACGTTAAGGGAAAGTACTAAAGATCTACCCAGAACCTTTGTGGACGTGACAACCATCTGCTGGCAGATTGCTGGGGAGCAGGAAACTCAGATGGTACCAGCATGATGGTGCAGAAAGAACACAGCATTCGACAGAGAAATGAGGAGGTTACCACGTCAACCAGGCCACCAGATGCGAGGTCGCTCACAAGGGGACGTGCACGACACATGCCTCCAGGTGTGGGGTTGTTGCCAGAAAGGTTAGCCTGAATCTCACGGCCAAGCTTGAAGCCTAACTTCCAGTTTAGAGGAAACACAGAGGGTGAGGAAAGCCAAAACGCACCTCAAGGGAGCAATCAGACAAACAGGACAGCATCCGAGAGACGCGCTCGGGCTACTTCCAAAACCCAGTGTCGCAGAGAAATAAAAGGGATGGGGGTGAAGCAGTCCTGGATTTAAAGACACCAGAGACATGACATTCGAGCCAATCGTTAATTAGATCCTGGTTTGAAAAATCCAGCCAAACACAGGGACATCTGGAGAAACGTGACCATGGACAAAACAGCACAAGGTCTGAGAGCAGCGAGAATTTTCTTGGGCCTAGTATCAGCGTGGTGCCTGCCTCTCAGGAACTGCTGCTGAAACATTCAGGAGTGAAGCACCAGGATGTCTGCAGCTAACTCGCAAGTGTTTCAGTCAAAACACACACACACACGCACACACAGACAAAGCAAATGTGACAAAAAGTTAACTGCTGAATACAAGAGATGGTTATATGGATGCTTGTTTACTATTCTTCCAACTTCTCTGTATGTTTGAAAGAAAAAAGTCCTATCAGGGTAGGGAGGAGAGAACCCATGTGGATGGGTGGTTTGTAAACAGCCTTTCCGTGTGGCTGCGTGGCTTCTGTACAGGATGGTGACTGGGTCCCACAGACCAGAGACCCAGGAATGAGCTGGAAACCTTTTAAGGCTAGATTTAGAATCACAAGCATCACTTCCACTGCATTATTTTCTTGTTACTAGTGAGTCCTTAAGGACAACCCATACGCAACAGGAGAAAAATCAGACTACGTTGCTCAAAACGTATGACGTCTCTTTTTTCCCCATGTGACGGAAAGTCACACCATAAAAACATGTGGACGGGATACACTGGTGCAGCCATCCTTGGAGAGTATGTGTATCTCTACCCCGGCACTTATTACAGTGTGTTTTAATCATCGTTTCTTCCTTACTTTACTATAAGCTCCTTGAAAACAAAGACAGTATCTTTATTTTTCTTGAGCCCAGGGTTCAGTCCATCACGAGTTTGGGCGACCACCGCCTACCCTCCCTCCAGTGGTGTTTCTCTCGTTTTCCCTACTGGCTGGCCCCTGAGTTTTAGCTGAGTATACTGCTGCCCAAAGTAAGAACATTCACAGTCTCACTTGCTTGTATGTGGCAAGTGGGTTATCAGCAGAATTAATACGTGCAAGGTCTGGATTAAGCCCTTAAAGGAAAGGGATGCTCTCTCCTGCCCTCTCCTCCCTCCTGTTGGCTAGAAGGGACAAGACAGGAGCTGGATCAGCCAACCTGGACAAGGCAGATGCTACGTGTGGGGGACGACAGACAAGAAGAAGGTAAAGGAGACGGGGTCCCTGTAGAGGATCTAGAACTGTACAGGAGGGAGAGAACCTAGCTTCTTGGCTAAGCCCCCGGTGTTTCGGGAACTTACGCTGTATATTAACTAAGTGATACCCACTAGATATTTCTCAAATGACCACTAGTCAACTAAACTTCAGAAACTGTACCATATAGGTGATATTCTATTTCTTAGCTCTCTTCAGTATTATTCTTCAAAGCTTATACATTACACATAAAATATTTCACAAATTTTAAATGGGAGAAAAATTAGCCCCCAAGGATTCAGGTACGCATCGGCCCCCACAGACAAGCTTTCAAAATGAGTTAAAATGAATCCTTCAAGTTAGAACACTCTCTGACTCTGAATATTTCACTAACTTCTTTTCACCAAGAAATGTTAACAGGAAACAAGCAGTGCTTAATTTTAGTTGCAACTACTAAAAACTAACCTTTTTCATACAGTCCGCGTAGTTATTGTACCGCAGAGTCCCCGGGGGAAACTCTTCAGACTTCATAGGGAAATTAGAAACAATGAGCTTCCCGAGAACGTGCTTCAGCTCCTGCAGATGGCCTCCAGTGAGACTGGTGAAGAATGGGAGCAGAATCACAGCCTGGCCCTGCAGAGCGAGTGCAACATGAGACTGGCTTAGGGATTCTGCACAACGAGTGCAACGACTGCTTTCTAAAGACTGCGCCAAGAAAGCACCACACGTGTGGACTCCGTGCCCACTTCAGGACACCTCCTCGGCAGCATCAAACCCACCAGCAAGACGCGTCCCGGCCCTCGGCTTCCACTCTCGGGCTCGCGGGCTGAGCCAGGGCTGTCCCGTGTGAGCACAGGACAGGGCAGCCTGACTCTGCGTGTGGATCTCCTCTGCAAACGCAGCCTCTACTAGAAGCGCGCTGCCTGAGTTCTGTGAGGAAAGACTATCGTGAATACCCTATGGGGCGACTGCGGAACTCAGGGCTTCAGAGCACTCGGTGTGCTTCCTTCCTCCCTTGGGTAGCAGGTCAGTTCCCAGACCTCCTCGTGTTGAGAAATGTGAAACCTGACTAATCACATACAGCAGAAAATTCCAAAGAAATACCCTCATGTTCCACTACAAAGATGGTTTTCATGAAGGCCACACTTTACTGGAGTGTAAAATCTAATTACTACAGGACTTTAAAATTACAAAATCTGTTAAGTTCTTGACCCTAAAAGTAAGAGAGATATTTTCTGTTATTAATTAACAGAAAGATGACTGAGGGCCACAGAAGCTGGTGACGGGTACCCGGGCGTCACTGTGCTGGTCTCTCTGCTTCTGAATATGTCTGAAATTTTCCATAATAAGAAAACAGAAAATATCACAAATACACAAAAATACAGAACAGGAAAAAAAATGGAGAACATAATCTGAAAAACATCTTTTCAACCACTTACCTTTAAATGTAGACCCAAATTCGGATCAGCAAGTAGACTAACATATGTTGTAAAAACTTCTGGGAATGCACTGTGATTTGTATTAAAAGGTACAGATGAATCAATCTAAAGGAGGGAAAATGAAAACACATTTCTACATTATGCCTCTAATTTCCTTTAATGCACTTTTCCGTTCTTTAAATTTCAGAAATGACCTGTACGTTTGTTCTTGGGCGCCAACAGCATTTCAACAATTCCTGTTCTGAAATATTTTAAACTATCCGCTAAGACAATGCACGTAAAGCTACACTGAGGAGATAAAGAATAAGAAGTGAAAATGAGAATAAAAGGTAATTATGGAAAATAATGGAAAAGTATAAAATATAAAGTAATCAGCAATTGTCCAAGTTATTTTTTATTTGTCAAACCAATGAGCTTTTCAAGAAACCTCCATCAAATTTTTAAAGACATAAGCAACAGACGCAACTACATTTTCAAGATCTCTCAGAATACCTGCAGAATTTTTGCCAGCAAGGTCAGCACGGCCATTTTGCTGTCCGGGGCAGCATCCCTGGCCCACCACGGGCCGCAGCTCCTCCAGCTCTGCAGGATGGCACCCACCAGTTTCAGGCCTTGGTGCTTCTGACTGGCTCGGTCCCGGAAGCTCTGATCCAACAGACCATTCAGAATGGCGCTCACCTGAGACAGCGCGGGGTGAAGCAAGAAAAACTCTTACCATCAAGGCTGACAGACACGCAACAGAATTTATTGTCATTTTTCAAAGCTATTCTTGGAAAATGAAGATGCTATTCCTAGAACAGCTGTTTACTTCACAACTCCTCATATCTGAACACAGCACTTTAACATGTAAATTTTCCCACAAAGGCACACAGTGGTCCCCTTTATGAAATAATGCTTAAACTGCTATCTGTTGTTTTCTTGGTCGGGGCCATTCTCCATGGCAGGGGAAATCAGCTCTCTCTGGTCACCATCACCACCAGATGCACTCATACATGCACACACACACAGGCATGCACACAGGGACACACACACGCTTAGAAACAGCACACACACACACACGGAAACGCACAGTGAAACACACACATGCACACGCACACAGGGACACATGGACACGGGCACGCAAGGGCACAGGGAGGTACATGCACATCTCCTGTCCTACTGCCTTCCCAACAGTGATCTCCTAAATTCGGTTAGGTTAATTCAATATTCCTGCTGTTGTGACAGGCAGCTCCGCTCACGGATGATCCGAGCTGAGTACCAGCACACATTTCCTTCCTCACATAACATTCTGATCTCCCTGAAGTGAGTACTTGGCGCTTGAACAACTCGGGTTTGAACTGCGTGGGTGCACTTAACGTGGAAACGCGCACTACAGCGCCGCGCGGTCTGCAAGAGGGGGATCCGTGGACACGAGGGCCGACTGTACAGACAGTTGTACGTGGACGTTCGCCTGGCAGAGGGACAGCGCCCCAGCCCCCCCACCCCTTAGCTGTTCTCATCGTGACTGTCACTGTTGTCATCAAACTCTCCCAAATTCACTACGTCTCCTCTAGACGTGCAAACGCATCAGGGAGGCTGTGAGCCATCTCTGGGGCGCCACCTCGGGAGGGTCAGGGACACCGGCCCGGGTCTTGAGTGGAGGTCACCACCCCCCGCCCCCGGGAGACTCGTCAGCAAACTTCCCGGACCCCACGCCCTCCTTTTTCCCGGCTTCTGCTCCATCTCGGTGGAGAACTTCCCCCGGCAGCTTCCCAGCAAGAGGAGCATAGGACACAGACCCCCATGGGGACCTGGCGCACCTGAAACACCTGCACTCGGCTCTCACTCATAATCGCTAATCCTTCCCACTCAGGTGAGAAGTACTCTTTCCGAAACTGTGCACGAAATCTGGCTCACTGTCTCCCAGGCTGCACTCTGCTGTTGCAAAGACAACCGTCATCCAGGTTCCTGATCCTTTTGAAAGACCTTTGGGTTTTTTCTCTTGTAGAAACTTTTCAGGATCTTCTCTCCTGGGGAACCCCCAAGGTTTCAAATTTTCAAGAAGTCTGCTCCGTGTGGAGCTGTTTCCATACAATGCACTGGACATTCGACGGCCTTTTCCATCTGGAACTCAGAATGGTCATTCCTGAAACGTTATCCATGAAGCCTCTACTTGGCTCGTCCTCTGTCAGGGGCGGAGGCCATGGAGCTGGACCTTGTAGATAGATTCCAAGTTTCCTCATCACTTCTCCATTTTCTGATTTGTAACCTTACTCTACTCTCCATGAGAGTTCCTGAATTTTATCTTCCAAATCCACCTCATCCTTAATTTGTGATGCGTATGTTTAATTCACAAATTTTCTTTCTTGTTCTCTGATATTCTTTCTTAATAGCGATTCTTGTTTCATGGATACAGTGTCTTCTCTCACCTCTCTGAAGTTTCTTTCTTTTTACACCCCCATCTCACTGAATAATCTCTGTTTCAAGTGCTTTTTCCCTGCCTGTCCTTTCAGAAGCCCTTTCCTGGAGTGCCTGGTGCTTCACAGTGGTCGGTACCCACTGAGGAACGGACAGAAGCGTGAGCAGTGGGCAGGGCTCACCAGCAGTGAGGACACTGGAAGTAGATCTAGTTGGGCTGGGATAACGGTATCTTGATTTTCTCTTAGGCTTTTCAGAACAGTCTGAAATCCTGCCTGAGGGTGTATCTAGCTGACTGTGTTCTGAGAGCCAAATTGAAGAAAATGGCCTAAAGCCTCAAGGTTCAGAACTTGGATAGGCTTTCACTTAATTCCCCAGAAGGTATCCTTACATCACAAAGGATCATAAAAAAGACCACTAGGAACAATTATACACCAACAAACTGGACAACCTGGAAGAAACAAATAAATTCCTAGAAACAAACAACCTACCAAGACTGAATCATGGAGAAATAATCTGAACAGACCAATTACTAGCAAGGAGACTGAATCGGTAATCAAAACATCCCAACAAACAAAAGTCCAGAATCAGATGGCTTCAATAGCGAATTCTACCAAACAATCAAAGAAGAACTAACACCTTCTCAAATTCTGCCAAAGAAGTGGGCGGGGAGGGGGGCACGGAGGAAGCACTTTCAAACTCATTTTACATGGCCAGCGTCACCCTGACACCAACACCAGACGAGGACACCTCAAGAAAAGAAAATTACAGGGAAATATCCCTGAGGAACACAGATGCAAATATCCTCAACAGAGTGTGAGCAAAGCAAATTCCGCAGCACATTAGAAGGGCCACACACCGTGATCAAGCGGGGTTTACTCCAGGTACGCAAGGATGGTCCAGTGTCTGCAAATCCATCAAGGTGATACACCACAGTAACAAAACAGAGGTTAAAAATCATCGGATCATCTCAACAGATGCAGAAAAAGCATTTGACAAAACTCAACATCCATTCACGATAAAAACTCTCAACAAACAGGTATAGAGGGAATGTACCTCAGCATAATAAAGGCCATATATGACAAGTCCACAGCTAACATCATACTCAACAGTGGAAAGCTGTAAACGTTTCCTCTAAGATCAGGAAAAAGACTAGGATGCCCACTCTCGCCACTTTCATTCAACGTAATTTCAACATAATATTGGAAGTTCTAGTCATAGCGGTCAGACAAGAAAAAGAAATAAAAGGTATCCTTTCACTCAGAAAAAGCAAAAGTCTCTATCTGGAGATGATAGGATATATAGAAAACCCTCAAGACTACCAAAAAACTGTTAAAACTAATCTAAAAATTTAGTGAAGATACAGGATACAAAATCAATATACAATTATAACATTCTACATAATAGTATGAATACATAATAGTTCTCAAAAAGATCTGAGAACATGAATAAATGTTTGGATAAATTGAGAGCCATACTATAGAAAACGTGGCTTAATTTTTTTAAAGACGTCACCTTGGTTTAAATATGTTCTATACACATTGTATCACCACTCAAAATCCCTGTATGTTGTGGAGAGGGCTGTAGGAAACTTGGCAAAATGATTCTAAATTTCACTTTAAAGAAAATGTTTAAGTACAGCTTGAAGAATTCTGAAAAACAAAATTACTAAGAAGGAACACTGCCTTACCAGATGTTAAAGTGTATCTTAAAATTGCTGAAATTAAAACAACGTGGTACTGGCTGAAAAACAGATAGGTAAGTAACAAATTAAACAACCTCCGACCTAAATCTGTATAGAGATTCGGATCTGAAAAAGTTAGAAACTTGAATTAATGAGGAAAATATCCATTTGTGAATGAATGTTTGTCCAGTATATATCTATTTAGGAAAAAATATTTCTACAGTGCTGTTTGCATTACTTCCATTTGTTTAAAAAAGAAATTATAAAAGTAACAGAAGAAAACATGGGCAGATAGATTTTAGGGATAATACTGGGATGGAGAAAGCCTTTCTAAGTATGACATGAAAAACAGATCAACTGAAAAGAAGACTGGTATCTTCTTTAACTATATAAAACCAAATACTTCTGTACGGAATAAACACTCCAACTGAGAAAGACAAATCGTCAGTAGGAAAAAGGACTTTCTGCATACATGATAGACAGAGGTCTGCTACACTTAGTATACAAAAATTTTACAAATTAATAAGAAAACACAGGGCTTCCCTGGTGG
>NW_021703770.1:75649525-75966782 GCF_005190385.1 Monodon monoceros | reverse complement strand
AAGATCAGAAGAATTGAGGAACTAATGTTAAACTTGGGGATAAAAGTACAAAGTGGGGTTTCTCACCACTGGAGTAGTACAGTGCTTCTGCTATGGTTCACAGCATTTCAAACTTCACTACGTTGCTTAAAGAAATACTTGGGTTATATACTGTGATTCTAATCTTCACTAAAGATGTTTCTTTAGAAAAAAGGTATCTTTACCCTCAACTATGCCCAGGGTCCCCCACACAAGAGGGTCTGCGCCTCCAGCCTCCTGCACCCCGCAAGGACAGGGCAAGCCCACGGGAGCCGGCTAACAGTCACCCGATCCCCCCACTGCTCCAGGCCGCCTGCACACCAAGGCCCCACTGCAGCCTTCTCGGACTCTGAAGTCTGTTACTGCTTGTCCTTTTGCTTTCTAGCTTCCAAAATGTTGTCACTCTTGTCTTTTCTCCTTTTCTGTATCCTTTAAGACTGTGCTTTCAAAAAAACAAAAAACCAAACAACAGGGAGGGGTGGAGGTAAATGAGTATGGTTTCTATCACTTTAGAGGGATCTAGGGAGGAGGTGGAGATAAATGAGGATGGTTTCTTCCCCGTAAGTCTGAATAGCTTACAAGCTCGAAATGTTGTATTTCCTGAGTGTTGTGGGTCTACTGCAATTTTATTTCAAACTTCTAAAAATACAAATTTCTATTGCAATCTACAAAATCTTCCCCTACAAGAGACAACAAGCACTGCTTGGAATAAAAGCTTATTAACTCAGCAGGAAATTATGCCTCTCCCTTAGAATGATCATTCCAACAGTTAATTTTTGATTGTCTACCAACCAAGTTAAATTTCAAAATTTTGTGTTTAGCAAACAAGTCAACTATATATTAAATACTGATCTGGAATTCCTTGGCGCAGTGGTTAAGAATCCGCCAGCCAATGCAGGGGACACAGGTTCGAGCCCTAGTCCAGGAAGATCCCACACACCGCGGAACAACTAAGCCCATGTGCCACAACTACTCAGCCTGTGCTCTAGAGCCCGCGCACCACAACTACCGGAGCCCACGCACCACAACTACTGAAGCCCGCGCGCCTAGAGCCCGTGCTCCGCAACAAGAGAGGCCACCGCAATGAGAAGCCCGCGCACCGCTACGAAGAGTAGCCCCCGCTCGGCACAACTAGAGAAAGCCCGCACGCAGCAATGAAGACCCAACACAGCCATAAATAAATAAATAAATATATTAAAAAAATATATTGATCTGCACAGGTTCAATCTGAGGGGGCAAAGGGACTACAGCAGGAACACGTGGGAAATGAGGACTCAGCCTCGAGACCATGGAAGCCATGAACGGGGAGGACTGCGGCACATCAGGACCAGCCGCGGCCGGTGGGGATGAAAAGGCAGGCCGGCCTTTCCAGGGATGGAACCCGTACCCCCCTGCATTTGAATGCGAAGTCTTAACCACTGGACCAGCAGGGAAGTCCCTCACTTTGTTTTACTGATGTATTATTTCAGGCATACAGCAACCCTTTTATAAGCATTACTAAAGAAAATATACTGTATTAAAAGGAAAAATCCATTACCATTTTGGGATTATCCACAGACGATTTCATGAGCTCCAATACAGCAACATCTAGATTTTTCAACAGTTCAGTGTTGATTGTTTCTGAGAACAAGCTGTAGAAATACTGTCCGTGAGAGAAGCTGACGATGTTCCTCTGGGACCCTCCTGAGGATGGCATGGACACCACCGCCGTGTCCAGGAGAAGACCCACCAGGTGCTCACACTGCAAAGAGGAAAGAGAAGGGCTGTGGCACACGACTCCCCGGGCGGCTGTGAACTCCGACAGCAGAGGACACAGAGTCAGCAGGGGCCTGGGCCTGGGAGGCCTGGGTTGGTCTAACTGTAGACGTTCAACATGGCTCCACTTTCCAGGTCTTACTTTGGGCGAGAACTCTCTCCCTGACTCACGTGTCTCCCAGTGTTCCACAGAATCTCGTGGCTGTGGCTTTGAGGGGAGAGTCTAGGAAGGCTGAGGACTGTTTGCACTCAGTGGACAAAGGGGCACGAGAAGGGGAGGTGGGTGCACTGGGGAACCACAGCTAGAGAGACTGTGAGGCCAGCCCTGCACAGCTCAGAAGGCCCTGAGCACTCTGTCGGGCATCTGGAATGCTCCTCCAGGGCCTCTCCTACATCAGCCTCTGAAGAGTTGCCCAGGATGGGGGAAGCAGAGGCCACTGTGTCAACACAGGTCGGCTTTGCAGTCACAAATTGCTCTCTGCCTGAAGGCCTTTTGGAAATAAACTGGGATAGACAAAACTTCAGCTTAAGAAGGTCATTCTACTCCTTTTATATTAAAAATAAAAAAAACTTTTAGAAAGGCATCTCTGGTAAATCAGTTAAAGTCCTTTTGCAGCTAAGAAGTTACCCAGCTAAATTCCCATTTTCAGAGACGCTGCATGTGAGTGATGCCTGACATCACTGGGACAGCACACGTGCACACAGCTGTTTTTCCTACCAGTCCTCCACAAGCAAAGGCCAACTCCAGAAGTCCATTGGCGAGCCGCTTGCAGCTGGGGTCCAGTGAGGGCAGGCACTGCCCTTCGACTCCAGGTGCAATGCTTTTATAAACCAGGGAGAGAAGCTTTGTGCCGAGAGAATGCGGCTGATCTGCAGACTAGAATAAAGCAACACTGAAATACCCAACAGTGAGGTATGACATAGAAAACCACAATCTCACACCTTTCATTAATACAAATCCACGTTCACCAACACTGACCACTGCCTCCCAACTGTCAGGGACACTTTCACGCGCCTCTGACTCCTGGCCACACAGGCACAAGAGCAGCTAGTGCCTAAAGGTCTTCAGAAGGTGCTGGAAATATTCAAGTGGCCTTTATTTTCATTTTACATTAATAAACTTTTACACTTACTGTCATATTTACACTCTAGGCAACACTGCCACGTGTGGAGCAAGTATTCCTCTAATTTCTATCTCGGCATGCTCTGTACATTAAGGGATATTTTTAAAAGGCTATAAATAAATCGACAAACTGGCATAATGAGCTAAGAGAAATGTAAAACAAACTGGCACAGTTACCTGCGATGGCGCTATAACATGCAGGAAGCCAGCCCTGTGAAGCTGCTTACAGGCCGACACGACAGACGCCAGCTCGGCCCTACTAGCGTGAGCGTCCAGGCCATAAAGGTCAACAGCACAGAGCTCCTCAATGCTGGCCGTGCAGGGAAAACAAAAGGAAACCAGGTGAGTGCCGGTCTCATGACGTTACAGGACACTGAAGACTGTGTGCGTCCTGCTGCAATGTATTTACTAGCTTCCCGGTGCCCCAGTCCACCGCAAGGTCCTGGACAGCAAACCCAGGTTAAGCAAACTAGGGTGCATGCCAATGCCGCAGGGACCACTCGGTGCCACCCGCAGGCCGTCTGCTGCCCTAAGGGCTAAGCCGTGGAGGGGCCTCTGTGCCCCGGCCTCACCCCCACCCCGCCCCGAGGCTGCCCTGGAAGCCCCACCTCCGTGTCGTGACCTCCTCCCTGAGGCACGCCTCCAGCGCAGCGCAGTGCGGGGACGTCTTCAGGGCCTTCAGAAGGCCCACGCACACACTGGGGAGGTGGTCCATCACCGGGAAGTCCCCGACGTTGAAGCCCACGCTCGAGGGCGCACACAGCATTCTCACCAGGAGCTTCGTAAGGTCTGCGCTGCACGAATCCTTCCCAAGGAGCTGCACAGACACACCCATCGGTCAGCGTCGGGACTTTCACCGCAGTGGACGGCCCAGCAAGCGGGAAGGATGGGGTGGGGCTCAGACAGCACACAGTTCAGGCTCTGCGGTCCCTAGGTCTCCGCCGCGTGGACCTGACTGCCGTCACGGTGGAAGAGCAACCGTGGACCACACGTGGATAGGAGGGCCCGGAGGTGCCCCAGAGAAACCTTCACAGGGTGGCGCCGTGGGCTTCCAGCCCTGGCAGAGGCAGGGCCTGGCGCATAGTAGGCGCTGAGCAGGCACTGACGGGATGCGGGTCTCAGCCTCATAGACACAGTTACAGATGCTGGCTGATGCGCATTTCGTCAGGCAGATGCTTGATCACAGCATAACACACAGTAGCCAATAAACATCTAGGAAAGCTGTGTCTCATTTGCACAGTGAGAATCTGAAGCACGTGCAGAGTTTTATCGTTATTTTCCAGAAGAGACAACTCCTATAGCAAGGGAAGTTCTAAGAAGGCCAGAACCACCAGTGGGTAGCCAAGCACAGGCCCCTTGATCAGGGCAGCGGGGGGGCCTACCTTCCAGCTGTCTGGGGAGGTGCCAAGCAGCGTTGTGGAGAACTCCAGGACCCGGACCACCACCGTGCATTTGCTGTAATTGTATCTTTCTCCCTCCTGTGGGCTGGGTCTGTCACCTGCGGCCCCAGCACCAAAGCACTTTTCTGCCGCCGTGATATCATGCAGAGCAATGCTTTCTAAGAAGAAAGCCACTGCTTTCCAAAGTGAAGACTGTGTTTCAGCACCTAGAAAAAATTGTATTAAAATGTTAACATTACACTTCCTTCTAAACCCACTAAGATTAATGTAAAGTTCCGTCTTTAAGTATAGGTGTGATATACTTTCAGTCAAAATTTTAAAAGTTTTAATAAAAGCCGAATAAAACAGCACTTATTTCTTCTCATTTCAAAACACCACCTGAACAGAACTCAACTGCAGACTCGTACGGTAAGAACACACCTACGGAAGGTTAGGTCTTGGCTCTCAAACACTACCACGGGACCATAAATTAACATGATCTTTCTGAAGGGCTATTTGCCAAATCGTACTAAAAGCTTAAAAACACGTGCACACCAATTTCTATCAAAGGTTTAAAAGCTCATATGCTTTGATCCAGCACTGAAATTGTATCCTCGGGAAATAATGGCAGAACTGCAAAGATGTGCTTTGAAGATGTTAATTTTAGCATTGTTTTTAATAATAAAAAAATAGAAGCAACCTAAATGGCCTTCAGAGGGCAACGGAGAGACACGCCACGGCAGTGGCCTTTAAGCAGGAGGCGTGTGACTGACGTTTTATGGGATCAATTTCAGATCAACTCCCCAACGGGTATCTCCCAAAACTCGCGAGTGTGAGACACGCTCCGCCACAGGAAGGACGGACATGCTGTTCTCCACTCCGCAATCCGAGCACAGCTCACCGTTCTGGGGTAAAGGCAGGGGACACGTGACAACAATGGTGCACAAGCCAAGGGAGTGAACAAAGGTGGAGGCTGGTTAGGTCCTCTAGGGTGATGGCTTCCAGGTCTTTGTTCTCCTTAGATTTAAGGAAGGCGATCAAACTGTCAACTGACAGGTCATTATGTATTTAAAAAACTGGGAGAAAATGTGTTTAGAACTGCATTCTCAAACACCAGAGACCCTGAACCCAACAGGCCAGGGGCCGTCTGACTCCTCCCAACCCCGTCACCTCTGACAGGCCTGCGGAGAGAAGAGCAGGCCCTCTGCTCAGACGCCGCCCCGGCTGGAACGGAGACCCCCCCCACAAACAGTCATGCAAAGAGCAGAGCCCATTCTGAGGGCAAGTCTGAGGCTCCGCCCACGGCATGGGGCGGGGGGGGGGGGGCGGCGGCGGCAGGAGAACTGTCAGCTGCTCCGAGAACCCTGAAGCAGAGAGCACACCTGTCAGGCGACAGACGGCTCCAGGTGCTGCTTCCCGGGGGACACCATTCCCAGAGCCAGCGCCTGCCCTCGTGGGCCACCGGGGTCCCCAGGGGGACAGAGCCTGCCCAGCACTCACATCCCACCCGCCTGACGTCCTTTGCAAACAACACCGTCACTACCGCACTACAACACAGAAGCTCCAGGGACAGAAAGATGCGAGAAAACTAAAGACCCGCTCCACAGAGACATGGCACAAGATCAGAGGGCCTCAGGAAAACCTCAGAAGGTTACTTTACACAAGGGTCACTGAGAACCTGTGCACAGGGCAAGAAAGCAGCACAGACTCCGGGCGGGGAGCCCCCCCACCCTCACTGTGAGCTCGGAGACACAGGCAGAGCTGAAGAAATGACACCCTGTGATCCTGTCCAACCAAAACCCCACCCATCTTGGCCCCGGCATGGTTCCAGGCAGAGCCGGACGGTGCTGACCCAGGGAGGCTCTACCCACCCAGGAGCTGGGCGGCACCAAGGGTCCCTGCGCCCAGGAAGGTGTTGTAGCACTCCAGCGCAGCCAGCAGCGTGTCCATCCACTGCAGCGTGGCACGCAGGCTGAACGGCCCGCGCAGCTGGAGGAGGGTGGGCTGGGTGAGGATGCCGGCTGGCGGATCGCAGGCTCCTCCGCCCTCAAATGCGTTTATGAGGAAGGAAATGCCTTCCTTCTGGATCAGGTCTCTCAGCCACAGGGAAGGGGATTTGTTGCCTTAAAAGAGAAATAAGATTAAAACACACATATAAATCACTTTCATGTAGTTAAAATCACTTGATCTAATCACTGTACCTAATTAAAAACAGCATCTCCCAATAATAAGAAACAAAAATTAAAAGTCTGGTAGGTTAAAAATGTAATCAGACCAGGACAAGATAGGCAATATCACAATATTCCAAATACAGTTTTCCATAAATGTCCCACATAAACGACCTACCAGTGCACTGAAATTCCAAAATGACCCAAATTCCAAAATTTAACCACAGCACTCACAACTTGCTCACTGTAGTTACTGTCAAGAAAGTATTTCCACCAAAAGCCATTCTCTTCAGTTTCTTTAAACATTATTAACATAGTCGGATACCATCTGAATACCTATAAACTTCACACTCTTTCTCTTGCCTTTTTTCTTGAAAGTCATTATTGCTTTTTTTAAGGAATAAACACAGAGCAGTCAGACACTCCAGCCCCTCTGCCTGTGCCGCTGGCGGCCGCGGGGACCAGGCCTCGCCAGGCTGCTTCCTCGTCCACGGTGAGACGCACACAGTATCTACCTCTGAGGCTGTCACCAAGGTGAAGTGAACTGAAGCAGTTAATATCTGAAAAAGCGCTTAGAATAGCATCTACCACATGGTAAGTGCCGTGCTTATTAAATAAAACAGTCAAACGATCTGCTTTTGAAAAGATATTTTTCTTTTAGGTATTAATCATTTTCTAAATTAAAAAAAAACATTAAAGTGTATTTTGTATGCTCTGAAATCAGTGGCTGTGAAAAGGTCAAGTCATTCTGACCCTAATGAAGTTACAGAAGAATCCAAAACAGTAATGTAATTCTGATGCAAAAGAAGAACTGGGGACTTCCCTGGTGGCGCAGTGGTTAAGAATCCACCTGCCGATGCAGGGGACGCGCGTTCGAGCCCTGGTCCGGGAAGATCCCACGTGCCGCGGAGCAACTAAGCCCATGAGCCACAACTACTGAGCCTGCGTTCTGGAGCCCGTGCACCACAACTACTGAGCCTGCGCTCTAGAGCCCGTGAGCCACAACTACTGAAGCCCGCGCGCCTAGAGCCCGTGCTCCACAACAGGAGAAGCCACCGCAATGAGAAGCCCGCGCACCACAACAAAGAGTAGCCCCCACTCTCCACAACTAGAGAAAGCCCGCGTGCAGCAACAAAGACCCAATGTAGCCAAAAATAAATAAATGAATGAATTTATTTTGTTAAAAAAGTAGAAATTTTTTTTTACTGTGTCAAAAATACCTCTCACAAGCTATATAAGTAAAAGATTAGTACCATGTTTTCAGGAGTTGTTTCAGGAAGAAATATTAAACATTCCATTATTTTCACTAAGAAGAAATGAATAAAACTGTAACCATGAGTGAAGAATACTCCTATATTTAAATTCTACATCGAGTGCTAGCTAAGGGCGGCAGAAGAGGACGTGCAGAAAGGAAGGACCTGGGAAGACAGGTCTAGAGGGAAGCAAGACAAGTCGAGGATTGGGGGGGGCCCTCCCCACTGTGAGGTGGTCTCTGTCTCTCTGCCTCTCCACCCAACCCACCCCCACTCCCCGGTGTCAGCATCGGAAGGCCCCGACACGCAGCGGGGACACACCTGCACCTGTCATTACGTCCCATGGATCTGGGTGTCCACATACCCGGCCCGACCACGCACACGGTACTACTGCAGGACACGGGACCTTGAAAATCACAGGGGCAAAGACAAAGAAGAGGGCAGACACCCCACTGGAAGACACAGAAGAGGTGAGACACAGTGGAAGCAGGGCAAGGTTCACCAGTACTCAGCATCCTGTGCTTACTAACAAAGACCATTCTGAGAGGCAGAGCGCTATTACTTCCCTGAAAGTATGTAGCGGGCAGCTTCGAAGAGCAGCGGAAACGCCTGCGATCAGCCAAGCTGACGCCGCTGGAACCGCGGGGCCTGCAGCCAGCAGTGCTACCTCCACAGAGTCTGGGCCTTAGTTTCCTCTAAAAATAAGGAGAAGATGCCCTGCCCTCCATCCCATCCACTCTTCACCGACTTCGTTGTGAGAATGACAACATGTAAAGCAAACTTGTTAACTAAAAGCAGTAAGCGTATCTAAAATACCAATAATGTTTTTAAAACGATTCTCTAAATTAAAAAATACAAATATACATTTCTACCATATACATAAAATTATAGTCTAGTAGATAATTACATACTCTGTATTTATATGGTATACGTAACGCATAGTATGAATACAATCACAACATACAGTACGCAGAATATATAGTATTTAACATAACGCGTTCCACAGTATACATCATATTTGAGCATAACACATGCAGCACCCTTCTAAGTCTCAGAATGACATGCAGTCATTTCCACCTGTTGCCCCTGAAGCAGCCCCACAGAGGCCCTCCAAGCCCCTTGCTCAAGAGAACCAGTTCACGGTCCGTTGTGTGCTGGCACCTCCTCACCCAGATGCACATGCCCTGGTTCTGGGCTAGTGCCTGGTGCACATGAAGGGGAGCCAGGGCCTGAGTCTGTCCTGGGGCACAGCTTCCCCACGCCTGAGCTACCGAACCCCACACCTGAGCTACCAATACATTTATTCCTGAGAAATTTAGAAATTATCTCAAGTCTCTTAAGTACAGTTTAATGGTTTAGTACAGTAACAACTGAAAAGCATAGGTCCATTGCTTTCCTTTAATACCAAATGATCTGAGATCATTCAGACTTAGGAGTCTGGCAATTCCTTATTAATTACAGGCCAAAAAGAACAACTGCACTACTTCATTAACTATTTTTTTAATATACATAACTGGTTTTTTAAAATTTATACTTGGCGGCATTGAGTCTGCTGCTGCACGTGGCTTGCTCTAGTTGTGGCGAGCGGGGGCTACTTTTCCTTGCGGTGCGTGGGCTTCTCATTACGGTGGCTTCTCTTGTTGAGGAGCACGGGCTCTAGGCATGAGGGCTTCAGTAGTTGCAGCACGCAGGCTCAGCAGTTGTGGCTCGCAGGCTCTAGAGCACAAGCTCAGTAGTTGCGGCACACGGGCTCAGTAGTTGTGACTTGCGAGCTCTAGAGCACAGGCTCAGTAGTTGTGGCGCACGGGCTTAGTTGCTCCGTGGCATGCGGGATGTTCCCGGACCAGGGCTCGAACCCGTGTCCCCTGCACTGGCAGGCAGATTCTTAACCACTGCACCACCAGGGAAGTCCCGCTTCATTAACTACTAATAAGATTTCTAAACTTTAATTGAATATCGTGTTAACTACTATGGTCATCCAATCCTTCCTTCTTTCTTTGAAGTGGGACAGAAAAGCAAAGATGCGGAATAAAAGGTACTAGGAAATTCTAAGTTCACCTCTTCTGTATCGTCTAACATCAAAACAGCATTTTTTTCTTTCCTTCTATAAATCTTTGAGAAATGTACAGCCATAATTTATCACCTGTCTTACAAATGATCTGTAATGATTATTTTTGTACTTATTCTTTGTATGTATTAGAACGTACTTATTTTTTATATTTATTAGAACATATTACATTTATCTAAATAATGGAAATATCATGTTTTATATAAGTGCATCTCTAAACTACTAGCAAAAGTCATTTATAGGGCATAAAGACCATCATACCTGGCAACAAAGGAACAAACTTATAAAAGAGTTCTATGGACTTGTGTCGACATTCTGTCTGGGGCCTCCCACAATTGGAGAAAAGCCACTGGACCACATCTGATAAACACAAGGGTGCCGTAGGTGGAAAGCCTCTGCATGGAGAATACACTGTATTTAATATTCACACTCCAACATTCAGCATTTAGCTGACCCCAGAGTCTAAAAACCATAAATTCAATTTTGCTACCCTGATACATGTAGAAACCATATTTAAAGGCATTCAATTTATTTTTAGTGTATTATCATTAGAATACAATCAAAACGTCACAGGTGAAATAGGTCCTAAATGCTGCTTACCTTTTATTTTTTTAATTGAGGGAAAATTAAAAAGCATTTCTTAAAAGATCAGCACCAAGTCTTTGCATGTTCCCTTTTCAATGCACTGTAAACTGAAAGGGGGTTTAGGTTCTGAAGTAGTGCTTCTCAAACTGTGGTCCCTGGACCAGCTACATCAGTATGAGCTTGGCAGAAAGGCAAATTCTCAGCCCCACCCTAAACCGACTGAAGCCAATTCCAGAGCAAGGCCCAGCGACCTGTACTGTATGTAACCAGACCCCAAGGTAATTCTACTGCTCAAGTGTGAGCATGAATGACCTGGAGAGATGTCATACTCGCGGCAGAATCTGGAAGAATCAATTTTAAAACCACAGAGGGAGTATTAATGTCCAGTCTACAGGCTATGCTTCTGCAGAGTGGTGGGCGCCAGCAGACACCAGAGCCCCCAGACCCCTGCACAGACCTGGGGGAAGAGGCATGGCACACCCGCACCCCGTCTGAGAAAGAGACCTTGCCGGGATGGAAACGGGAGCAAAGACTGGAAACCACTGGGCAATAAGCCAGCCTTGGTTTTGAGTGGCTTTATTTCATAATCTGTAACCTCATTCTGTCAAAATCCTACTATTTCAATATTTTAGTTCTTACATTTCAAATCTACTCCATAACAAACAGCTCATACATATTCCAAGCAAATAATTCCACACCAAATTCGTATTCAAAATTAGTGCAGACAAATGTCTCAGTTACAAAACTGATTTTCAAATTGTATCCACTATCCCAACCAAGATGACACCTTAAACAAAGCACTTTCAAACATAAAGCTTTTAAGTTACTTTGGAAAATTGACTCTTTATACTTCCACAAATTCCTCCTAGATTCTCCTGTGTTAACTGAGAATTAGTTTTATGTTCGGGGGAAAGAAAAAGAAAAAGGAAGCAACATCACCTACCGGGGACAGCGTCGCTTTTTTGCTTTGTTTAAAGAAACGTGCTTCTTCTCGACGATGCGCCCCAGGTGATCGATAGCATCGCAGCACTGCTGAACTGTACCTGCTCTCAACACAAACAGAGACTGCTGAAGGAGATCTACAGCTGATCATCATTAACAAAGTAGTACTACAGGCTTATTGGCCTAGTTTTGAAATTAAAAAGGTGATTTTACAAAAGAGTATTTTTCATCCCTCAAAATACAACACTGCACATCCAAATACAAAACCATGTTTAAGATCGCAGGACAGCAAGCCACAGCCTTGCGTACAGGTCTGAGATGGAAGAGCTCTGCAGGTGTTACAAAACCCACAAAGCAGGCCAGAGCCCGTGCACCCCACTGAAGGCTATTATTTCAAGGGGTCAGTTCCTTGACCCACACTTTTCTCATGTAGGTTAAACTATATTACAGTTAATAATACAGCCACTGCAGGAGAAGAAGAGAAATAAAATAGTAAAACCATCTACAGGCGTCTAGGGTTATTCAGGAAAGGGGCCTCACACAGCCTATTTTGACCTCTGCTACCAAGGAAGTTTTCTTTCTACACTTTTTAACTATGGCAGTGATTTTTTAAAGAGTAAAATTTCATCTACGCCTTTTAACTATGGCAGTGATTTTAAAAGAGTAAAATTTCACTGGTTGAGAAAATTCCCCTATATATGATGTCAAGATAAGGCAATTTTAAGCTAATGACGGCTGACGGCAGGACTGAATTTTAAGTGTTTTTGCTCATGAGTAGGGCTATCACCATGGAGGACAACAGAGCTTCAATCTGTCAAAAAATGAGAGACACCACCATTTGGCAAGTGAGAGGGGGTCTCCACGGCACCCGCTGCGAGAGCCACATCAGGGTCCACGCGCCCCGGGCCAGACGCCCTGCAGACTGAGCGGGGAGATGCCAGGAAGTTTTCCAGCCCCAGAACTCCTGGGTAGTCCCGACAGCTTCTGGACAGAAGTTAACTGCAAAGACGATCATTTATTACTCTCTTTGCCACTTCAGCATATTTCTGACTTAGCATTTTAAAATGACGTCTTAGTTACTGTCAAAATAGTCTTATTACAATTCTGTAAGGAAACCTACTTTCTACCTTCTAGCTGTCATTAGTGAATTCAGAGACAAGGGCCAGCTTTCTTTAGGTCGTGTCAGCCGTGCACTTTCACTGGAGCTTCACAGCAGGGCTGCCCCACCTGCCCTGGCCAGGATCCCTGACCAACCAGGGGTCAAGCTGAGTGGATGCCAGGGGACACGGCGAGTCGTAGAGGAGGCACTGAAGCCTCTTGTAACAAGCGGGTTTGAGGCAGCAGAGGGCCCCACCTCCCCTTCACTTATCACCCTAAACGGGGATGTGAGGAGAAGACAGCACCTTACGAGGGGGTGACCCAGGCCCCCGCATGGACAGACTCGCTGCGCACACACAGAGAGCCTGAATGGGACCTACCCAAGGACCTCTCATCCGCATGTGCTAAGGCCAGGCTTTCCACGTATGTAACCAAGGCTTCAAACACAAACTGTTCTACCAGAGACTCTTCCTCCCTGAAAAATAAAGAATACTGAGCCTTATCTGAGAAGACAATAAAACAGAAACAATGAAGGGAAAAAGTTATGTTATTAAAGAATACATACCTTAATGAAATTTGTCTTTAAAAATGCCGCAAATTTTTTAAAACATAAAACCTAAAACACTTCTGAAAGAAGAAAACCTGGTCAAAAACAGACCCAAGAGGCACAGGCTTTTTTACTATTACAAGCACCCTCCTCACCTGTGGACCTGCTCACAGCACATAACCTAAAACCTAAAGTCACTGTTCTGACCACACTCCACACACCTCATCAAAATTACATGTAGCAGAAAAGAAGACCTGGTACTACGTCCACATTTTTTTAAATAATGGAATTTCAAAAGTTCTCTACCGGGGCTTCCCTGGTGGCACAGTGGTTGAGGGTCTGCCTGCTAATGCAGGGGATGCGGGTTCGGGCCCTGGTCTGGGAGGATCCCACGTGCCGCGGAGCAACTAGGCCCGTGAGCCACAACTACTTAGCCTGTGCGTCTGGAGCCTGTGCTGCGCAACGGGAGAGGCCGCGATAGTGAGAGGCCCGCGCGCTGCGATGAAGAGTGGCCCCCGCTTGCCACAACTAGAGAAAGCCCTCGCACAGAAACTGAAACCCAACACAGCAAAAATAAATAAATTAAAAAAAAAAAAAAAGTTCTCTACCTATCCAAAAGTAAGTTAACATCAACAGTCATCTCTGGGCCTTTTACAAGCATATCCGCCACACGTGAACAACTACCTGGACCACCAATATCTGTGGACCAACCACTGACGTCACGCTCATGGGTAGGCCACAGGCACAGGCCAGCCTCTCCCTGGAAAATCTATTCCTCAGTGACACAGGACAGTGAATGATTAAGCACACAATGCCAGGCAGGGGCACTAAGGCTCATGGGTGCTCTAGCTGTGTGACCAAGTGCAGGGTCACTGCTCCACCTCTGAGGTGGTGATTTCCTGAAACAGGACCAGAGTGAGGAACCAGCAGGCACTGGAGGGTGGGGGGGACTGAGAACAGGACCGCACACCGCTGTTTGGTTTGGGAGGAATATCACCCTAATTTTTAACATTTGAATCCTAGAAGGGGACCCACAAGCTCCAAGTGTCCACCACGACACCCCACCACACACCCAGATGTGACACTGACACTAAAGGGCATCGCGCTGTGGGCCACGAAGGCGGATGCAGCACAGGAGTCGGAGCGAGGGGCCAAGGCTCACCTGGAAGAGCGACGTGAGGCCAGACCATAGAAGGTGGGGTTGGGGTCACAGTCCCAGGCTGGCTACAGTAGCTTGTATCTTAGATGCCAAAACCACTTGAAGTAGCAAGGAGGAAATGACATGACCAAATGATACTCCAAATCCACGATCCCCAAGGAAAGCTCTCCAAAACAGTTCACAAGCTTGCAGGATGGACGCACCCGAACTTGTACTTACATCACTCAACACACAATCCCTCGAACACGGTTCCCTCGGGCATCATTTCTCAAAGCCACCCGGAATGTAGTCCAGCAAATCCGAGCGTCCGAGAAAGACGGCAACAGGGGAAAGGCAACAAGGCCCAACAGGACGGAGAGAGGAGCGCACGGGCGCACAGTCGGGTCAGACAGGGTGGGTGAGCGGGGCGGAGAGGAGCTCTCCACCCCGACAGACCCAAAGGAGCCAGGCCCAACGACCCCGTGCGTGACGCTGCCCTCCAGCCCAGGTTCAGCCTGGACTGTCGACTGCGCTCACTGACCCCACGAGAGAATTCTGCTCTGACCTGCTCCTGACACCCAAGTCAGGCCACTGGGGTCTCAGAAGCAGAAACTAAAGGGCAGTCCACATTCTTGGACGGTACTTCTCCCCAATGTCAGTTGTGGGTCCACTTCACACATTTCTAGAGAGCTCGGCTTCCCAGGACTAACGATGGACTTTGTCAACCTAATTCCTTGGACCAGGCTCCTGTCCTCTGAGAAGCTGAAGCCAGTCTCTGTTCAGCCGTTTCCCAGGATCCTTCACCTGACAGCGAAAACACTGACCCCACCTTCCCTGGCCATGTCTATGTCTAACAGCTGCCTTCCAAAACCAAGAGCACACCGATTAGGGTGCATACCAATATACAGAGAATGAAGCAAAACAGCAAAGCAAGGGAACAAGTGACTTCCAGGTCAGGAGAAGGATGAACTTAGGGCAGGGTGGATCTAAAATACTGATAACGCTCCATTTCTAAACCTAGGTGGTCAATATGCGGGAACTTCTGTTACTATTATTATTATACAAACTTTACACATTTTAGGGCTTTCAGATTGAGGCATAACTGACATACGTTGCGTCAGTTTCAGGTGCACAACGTAGCAGTTCGCTATTTGTACATGCTATAAAACCATCACCGCAAGCCTGGTCAACATCAGTCACCACACCTACTTACAAAATGTTGTACCTTGTGATAAGCACTTTTAACATCTTCTCCCTCTGCAACTTCCATGTGTAGGGTACAGTGTTATTAACTGTAGTCATCACGCTGTGCATTACTCCACCAGGACTGACTGCTTTTATAACTTAAAATGTGTAGCTTTTGATCCCCTTCACCCATTTCTCTGAGCCCCCAGCCCTGGCTTTAGCAACCACCAATCTGTTCTCTGTATCTATGAGCTTGTTTGTTTGCTGTTGTTGTTTACAATTTCATATATAAGTGAGATCATACAGTATTTGTCTTATTCCGTCTGACTTATCTCACTTAGCATAATGCCCTCTAGGTCCATCCATGTTGTCACAAATGGCAAGATCTTCTTCTTTTTTATGGCTGAGTAATATTCCATTGTGTGTGTGTGTGTGTGTGTGTGTGTGTGTGTGTGTGTGTGTGTGTATTAGATATTCTATATCCATTCATCTCTCAATAGGCACTTAGGTTGCTTCCATGTCTTGGCTATTACAAATAATGCTGCAATGAACATGGGGGTGCATAAATCTTCTCAAATTAGTGTTTTCATTTTCTTCGGATAAATACCCAGGGGTGGAATTGCCAGATTGTATGGTAGTTCTATTTTTAATTTTTTGAGGAACCTCCACACTATTTTCCACAGTGGCTACACGAATTTACATTCCCGTCAACAGTGCACGAGGGTTCCCTTTTCTCCACACCCTCACTAGCATTTGGTATTTGTAGACTTTTTGATGACGGCCATTCTGACCAGTATGAGGTGATACCTCATTGTGGTTTTAATCTGCATTTCCCTGATGATTAGTGATGTTAAGCATCTTTTCACGTACCTGTTGGCCATTTCTATGTCTTTTTTGGGAAAATGTCTTGTCAGATATTCTGCTCATTTTTCTCATCAGATTTTTTGCCATTGAGCTCTCTATCTATTTTGGATATTAACCCTTTATTAGATATATGATTTGCAACTATATTCTCCCATTCAGTAGGTTGCCTTTTCATTTTGTTGACCATTTGCTGTGCAGAAGTTTTTAGTTGGATGTAATCCCACTTGTTTATTTTTGCTTTTGGTGTCAGATTCAAAAAATCATCCCTAAGACCTATGTCAGGGAGCTTACCACCTATGTTTTCTTCTAGGAGTTTTATGGTTTCAGGTCTTACGTTCAAATCTTTACTCCATTTTGAGTTAGTTTTTGTGAATGGTGTAAGACAGGGGTCCAGTTCTCGCAACACCATTTATTGAAGAGGCTGTCTTTCTCCACTGTGTATTCCTGGCTCCTCTGTCATAAAATTAATTGACCATAAGTGTGTGGATTTATTTCTGGGCATTCTGTTCTGTTCCAATGATCTATGTGACTGTATTTCTGCCAACACCATGTTGTTTTGATTACTATAACTTTGTATAGTAGTTGGAAATCAGGAAGCATGATGCTTCCTGTTCTTTTTCAGGATTGCTTTGACTTTTCAGGGTCTTTGTGGTTCCATACAAATTTTAGGACTGTCTGCCCTATTTCTGTGAAAAAAGCCATTGGAATTTTGATAGGGATTGCACTCAATCTGAAGATTGCTTTGGGTAGTGTGGAAATTTTAACGATATTAATTCTTCCAATCCATGAGCACAGAATATCTATTTATTTGTGTCTTCTTCAATTTTTGTCATCAATGTCTTACAGTTGTCAGTGTACAGGTCTTTCACCCCCTTGGTTAAATTTATCCCTAGGTATTTTATTCCTCTTGATACACCTGTAAATGAGATTGTTTTCTTTTTCTTTTTTTTTTTTTTTTTGGTTGCGTTGGGTCTTCTTTGTTGCTGGGCATGGGCTTTCTCTAGTTGCGGTGAGCAGGGACCATTCTCTGTTGCGGTGCGCAGGCTTCTCATTGCAGTGGCTTCTCTTGTTGCAGAGCACAGGCTGTAGGCGTGCAGGCTTCAGTGGTTACAGCACGCAGGCCCTAGAGCACACAGGCTTCAGTAGCTGTGGCTCACGGGCTCTAGAGCACAAGCTCAGTAGTCGTGGCGCACAGGCTTAGTTGCTCCGCAGCATGTGGGATCTTCCCAGACCAGGGCTCGAACCCGTGTCCCCTGCATTGGCAGGCGGATTCTTGACCACTGTGCCACTGGGGAAGTCCTGAGATTGTTTTCTTAATTTCAATTTCTGATTGTTCATTATGAGTACATAGACAGGCAACAGACTTTTGTATACTGATTTTGTATCCTGCGATTTTACTGAGTTTATTAGTTCTAACAGTTTTATTGGTGGAGTCTTTAGGGTTTTCTATCTGTAATAACATGTCATCTGCAAATAGTGACAGTTTTACATGTTTTTAAACATTCTTCTATACACACAGGTTTCACAATTTAAAAAACTAAAAGGAAAAAACGTATCAAAATACCAAGGGCATTTTTCACAGAACTAGAATAATTTTAAATTTTGTATGGAAATACAAAAGATGCCAAATAGCCAAAACAATCTTGAGAAAGAATAACAGAGCTGGAGGAATCACGCTCCCTGACTTCAAACTATACCGTACGGTAATCAAAACAGCATGGTATTAGCACAAAACAGATGTATAGATCAATGGAACAGAGCAGAGAGCCCAGAAATAAGCCCACGCACTTATGGTCAATTAATCTATGACAAAGGAGGCAAGAATATACAATGCAGAAAAGACAGTCTCTTCAATAACTTGTGCTGGGAAAACCGGACAGCTACACGTAGAAGAATGAAATTAGAACATTCATTCTCTAACGGCATACAAAAAAATAAACTCAAAATGGATTAAACACCTAAGCGTACGACTGGAAACCTTAAAACTCCTAGAAGAAAACACAGACAGAACACTCTCTAACATAAATTGTAGCAATATTTTCTGTCTCCTAAAGCAAAGAAAACAAAAGCAAAAAGAAACAAAGGAGGCCTAATTAAACCCAAAAACTTCTGCACAGCAAAGGAAACCATCAACAAAACAAAATGACAACCTACTGAACGGGAGGAAATATCTGCAAATGATAAGATGAATATAGGGCTAATATCCAAAATATACAAACAGCTCCAACAGCTCAGTATCAAAAAGCAAAGACCTGAATAGACATTTTTGCAAAGAAGATACACAGATAGCCAACAGGCACATGAAAAGATGCACAACATGGTTAATCATCAGGGAAGTACAATCAAAACCACAATGAGACATCACCTCACACGTGGCACATGACTATCACCAAAAAGACCGCAAATAACAAGTACTGGCGAGGATGTGGAGAAAAGTGCGCCTCATGCGCTGTGCGTGGGAACGTAAATTAGTGCAGCCACTGCGGAGAACAGTGTGGAGGTTCCTCAAAAAACTAAACATAGAGCTACCATCCAGCCCAGCAATTCCACTCCTGGGTATTTATCCAAAAAACCCAAAAACACTTATTTGAAAAACTACATGCACCCACTGCTCACAGCAGCACTATTCACAATTGCCAAGACATGGAAACAACCTAAGTGTCCATCAACAGATGAATGGATAAAGACGATGTGGTAAGGGACTTCCCCGGCAGTCCAGTGGTTAGGACTCCATGCTTCCACTGCAGGGGGCACAGGTTAGATCCCTGGTCAGGCCGAAGAAATAAATAAATAAAAGGTGTGGTAAATATATACAATGAATGTTACTCAGCCATAAAAAAGAATGAAAATAATTCCATTTGCAGCTACATGGATGGACCTACAGAGTATTATGCTTAGTGAAATACACCAGATGAATACTGTATGATACCACCTGTATGAGAACTCTAAAAAATAAAACAAACATATGTATATAACAAAACAGAACCAGACTCACAGATATAAAGAACCAATTAGTGGTTACCAGAGGGAAGGAGGAGGGGCAAAATAGGGGTAGGGGACTTAGAGACACAAACTACTATGCATAAAACAGATAAGCAACAAGGATATAATGTACAGCACAGGAAAACAGCCAATATTTTATAATAACTATAAATGGAGCATAACCTTTAAAAATTGTGAATCACTACACTGTACACCTGAAACATACATTTTACATCAACTATACCTCAACTAAAAAAATCAACACAGTGGCTTCAAACTCCAGTCGATTTTTTTTTTTTCTTTGCGGCACGCGGGCCCCTCACCGCTGCGGCCTGCCCCCCGCTGCCGCGGAGCACAGGCTCCGGATACGCAGGCCCAGCGGCCACGGGCCCAGTCGCTCCGCAGCAGGCAGGATCCCCCCAGACCGGGGCATGAACCCACGCCCCCTGCATCAGCAGGCGGACCCCCAACCACTGCGCCACCAGGGAAGCCCTCCAGTCTATTTTCATACAAACGTGCACATGCCCACACACATGCAGAGACAGATTCCTATCCATCGAGCTATCCTCTCTCTATCCATCTACCACCGATCTATCCATCCATCTAAAATCTATCTACTAATCATCCACCTGCCTCTCCATCCATCATCCATCCCTCCATCATCCATCCATCATCTTATTTTCACAACTGCTCCCCACATCGCTATCCCAACTGCCAATTCCTGAGAGAAGCTATTCTGACCAAATGAGGTCAGATTCCTCATTATAAGGTTCCTTAGTAATCATGTACCACTACTTAATTTTTTTTTTCCCATGCTGCACAGTAGTGGGATCTTAGTTCCCCGACCAGGTATTGAACCCGGGCAGCAGGCAATGAAAGTGCAGTGTCCTAACCACTGGACCGCCAGGGAATTCCCTGTACCGCTACTTAAAAGCACTAATTCCAGCTACAGATTTTACCTTTATCTTTGTGATTGGTTGAATATTATCTACCTGTCTTTTTAAAATGCAGCCCTCACGAAGGGCTACATCTTTGTATCTCCAGCATTCGGCATGATGCCTGGCACATAACAGTCTGACCTAGCAAACAGTACTAAATGAACAAACGAACAAACACTACTACAACCTTAGGTCAGGGACTATCTTGTCCTTGGACCGTGAAACCACCCTGTCACTGGTGTCCTGGCCCTCAGACCCACTCCCCACACAGCTACTGGCAGGCGAATTTGGGGAGGAGTCTAACCGTGCCGCTCCCTGCTCCCACTATCCAGGACTTGCTGTCTCTGGAAGTGGCCTTCACATCTTAATTCCACAAAGAGAGGCTCCTGGCCAGTCTCATTTCGCTCCCTTCCAAACCTCAAACTCCACAGCAAGGAGTAGAAAATGACTTCATCTCCTTACATACTGTCCGCTTATCTCTGCCCTGTCCCTCTGACCTGAAATGCTTGGGCCAGTTTCCACTCATCCCCTAAGCCTCATCCCAAGTATAAATGGAACAGGAGGCCAGGAGGTACAGGAAACCTCCCCTAACCTACTCAAACCATGTCAGACACTCCTCTTCTGTGCTTCAAAAGACTGTGTACTATGGCTTTTGTTGCACTTTCCAGACTGTGTGCTATTATGCTTCAATGTAGATCAACACGTTCTGAGCCTCTTCTTGAACGCAAACATCATTTTAATTCATTATTTAATCCCCAGAAAATAGCACAGCATCCAGCATGTTAACTATTTACTAAATGCTTGATATATGACTACATGGATACATAAACAGTGAGTCACTTTACAAAATCACTATTGAATATTTAAAGATCTTAGACCGCATGCCGTAACGAAAAGATCCCACAGGCCCAAACAAAGATCCCATTTGCTGCAACTAAGACCCGACACAGCCAAAAAAAGAAAAGGAAAGTAAATATTTAAAAACAAAAAAAAGAAAATTTAAAGATCTTTACACTCTTCCCTGTCAGGTAACTTACGTACCTGAATTCCCTGTAGATATTATTAAAAGCAAGTGATGCTCCCAGTCTCTTGAAAGCATTGGGGTGAAGTGCAAAGCTGTACAGTCGCTTGAAAAGTGATTTGGTGTTTACTGGACTGTTTTCCTGCTGCTGCGGTGTTGTCTGCTTAATGGACCATTTGAGGAATTCTTGAATACACCGACCACAAAAATCTCTTAAAGTACTGTCAAAGGGGTCCACAATTCCATCCTGAAACAAAGCATAAAATGACAACTGAACACCTTGGTCTGCCTCTGAGCATAAATGAAGTATGTTTCGAAAATTAATTTAGAGCACTATTAAGGAAAAAAACGGACACTAGTCAAACCAATCTGACTGTCTAGAATCTAGACTCTAATAACAAATTCCTTGTGACATAATGAAAAGTTTCTTCTAAACAAATTAAGAAACTGAAAAATACATGAAAAAAAGAGAATACTTTAATTGTACAGCAACAAAGCAGATTTTCCTTCCCCTGAAGAAACACAATGATTATATCCTAAAAACTTCTGTTGATTCTACCTCATAACATTATCTGAAATGCTTTACTTATTGAGGATAAATAGAGTAAGACCCTTGCAAGTTTCAAGGAAACTGTAATGCTACACAAAGAAAAATCATAGAGATGTGGTTCTAAAAGTAGAACCTTCTATCAGAGCAGTCTCCAGAAAGGCACAGTCTCTAAATACTTGAAAAAACAGCTAAGGAAATTTGAGTGCTTTTGTTTCTCTCTTAGATCCACAAAGGAAAAGTTTAACTTGAGAAAGTACACGGAAACTGAAATAAGGGGATTCTTTCTAACATGCCTGGTTCCTTGCTACATGCAAAATCTTTGATCACAGTGCAAATTAGAATTCACGGAGGTGATGGTAATGCACCGCGGAAACGGGCAGAGGAGCGGACAGCAGGGACACAAGTGCACTGGAGTGCACCAGCCTCCACCTCCGCCTTCACCTTTTCTTTTCTTTCCATAAACCCTCTCATGTTACATTTCCATTCCCACCTGGTTTTTTCCTGAAGCTCTGACTTAAGCTACTTTCAAGGATCAAAAGGGGAAAAGGAACAGCTAAGATAGAAACTTCAGAACAGAAACATTAGAATAAATCCGTCTGAATGAAATAAGCCACAAGTTAAATTTAATTAAATGGATCTGTCATAGACAGGATTCACACTAGACACTGCAGGGAATCAAACCACAGGTACAATGATGTCATCATCCTAATTACAAATGTTCAGTAACTCCCACTGCCAACAAGTGGCAGCCAGTTAGGCAACCTCTGAGAGGGAAAGGAGCTGTGTTAGTAACTACACACACAACAGGGGCAACAGGGACAACAGGGCTGGCCTGGGCAAACTGCAACGGATAGTGGTCCTACATGCAACGACACACCTCATTTCAAACTTAACAGAAAGTGACCCACAGAATCAAACAAATCAGTCTGCAAAAACATGGGATTAAAGGATGTTTGTTTGCACAAACTTGCTATGTGTTCAACTGGGCATTTTTTAAAAAAATTTATTTATCAATTTTTGGCTGTGTTGGGTCTTTGTTGCTGCGCGCGGGCTTTCTCTAGTTGTGGCAAGCAGGGGCTACTCTTCCTCGTGGCGCACGGGCTTCTCGTTGCGGTGGCTTCTCTTGTTGCAGAGCATGGGCTCTAGGCACTCGGGCTTCAGTAGTTGTGGCTCACAGGCTCAGTAGTTGTGGCTCGTGGGCTCTAGAGCGCAGGCTCAGTAGTTGTGGCACACGGGCTTAGTTGCTCTGCGGCATGTGGGATCTTCCTGGACCAGGGCTCGAACCCGTGTCCCCTGCATTGGCAGGCGGGTTCTTAAGCACTGCACCACCAGGGAAGTCCCTCAACTGGGGATTTTGATTCCAAAGTCAGTATGTGCCAAAACAAAAGTACAGGTTGAAATAATAGGTAAATATCAATTAAGATGATATTTAAAGAAATCAAATGTAGTTATTTGCACAAGTTCAGAATATTAAAATCAAATCAGTGTGGAAAGACAGTAAGGCTTTAGCCGACCCCACTGCCTCTGCCCGCAGTGAGCCAGTGACCCCACCCTAACAATTCCACCTCTGCTGTCTCAGGACAGTTCTATGTACACGGTGAACTGCGATGTCTAGGGGTTTTGAGTTGCTGAATCTGAATGCAGGAGAAAACAGGACCAGCTCAAAAAATTCCTTTTACTCTGAACTAGTATACTATAGTTAAAAAAAAAAAAAAAGAGGATACTGCAACTCTGATAGAAGTCCAAGAACATTCTTATTCACCCTTTCCACCCTCAACACACACACACACACACACACACACACACACACACACACACGCACACACACACAGCCTTAATGTAGATGAAGTCTGTCAAATTTATAACCATCCTCCCAAAAGGAACAAAACAAAAACATCTATTTGCTTGTAGCTATTTAAAAGTATCCCTTAATAAACAGCACCTTGTTCATTAAATGCCATCTCACCAAAACAAAAGAAAAAAGATGATCCAATCTAGCTAGATGTTACATTTTGATACCTTGACAGGTAGCTTTTCTCAAAGTTCTGAGTATTGATCACATATAACCAGTTGATGGGAATGGCAGGACAGGAACCATTACTCACCAGTATTGTTTCTAGTAAGGCAACAGTGTCCTGACTCTCAAATTTCTTATTGTTGGTGAACCAGTGAATCAGCTGCATAACTAGAGGTTCATACAGTTGCCTCGGCACCTGAAGGAGTAATAACATCAGAATTTACTTTTTTCATGTAAATTTTATATCAGAGACAGTTCCATTTATATGACAGGAGCAAAATTAAGCGTAATACTACTGTGGTTATATTAGTTTCCTTCTCTAGTTAAATTCTGTGACGAACATGGTCTAACTTCTTCCTAAGAGTCCGGCAAAGAAAAATATGCATCCCCAGACTTACTGTTCCTCTAACGAGGAGGGCAATTAGGGTCGACAGTGATGGTATTTGTCATTCATCCTGATTAACCTGATCCGGAGCTAAACAGAAGGCATTCTGTTCACAACCCCGTGGGGACAAAGCAGAAAGCCAGGTCAGGGCTTCCCTCCGCGCAGTGGTTGAGAGTCTGCCTGCCGATGCAGGGGACACGGGTTCGTGCCCCGGTCCGGGAAGATTCCACGTGCCGCGGAGTGGCTGGGCCCGTGAGCCATGGCCGCTGAGCCTGCGCGTCCGGAGCCTGTGCTCCGCAACGGGAGAGGCCACAGCAGTGAGAGGCCCGTGTACCACAAAAAAAAAAAAAAAAAAAAAAAACCAGGTCAGCGTCCTCTGCATAGAGACTTCCAGGCTGTATCACAGAACAAGAGAAGAGGCACCTCCCCCTCGGCTGCCTGCCAAGAAAGAAGGGAAGCTAGTCTTTACTCCGTGGAGATGAGGGTTCTCACCCTAACCTTCTCAAATGTAAATACAGCCTCTCCAGGGCCCAGAGAGCCCTGTGGGTGTCTGGCTCCTACAATCTAGGGTGGCTCCCAGGCCTGGAGAGTTTTACTGTCCTTTTGGATCAGAGCAATTTCCTGAGACAAACGGTTATGCATCTAACCCTCATTCTCTATGAACAGTAAAAGTTCACAGCCCGAGTGAAGGGGAACATTCCCGATCTTCATGTCTCACAAAGGCTGGCCCTACAGGAGCACTGAGAAATCCAGGGGAGTTCTACTTCCCCGCTGATACTCAGCTTAAGAACAAAGCACATGGTACGGACACCCCATCAAAAATCACGTGAGGGAGGTCCCTGGCAGTCCAGTGGGGGACCATGTACTTCCACTGCAGTGGGTGTGGGTTCCATCACTGGTCAGGGAACTAGGATCCCACATAACGCCTGCTGCGGCCAAAAAATAAAATAAAATTTAAAAATTAAAAAACAACAACAAAAATCACGTGAAATGTCTGGGGCTCAGACTAAACAAGAAGTTCTCTTGCACCCGGGTATTTCTCCAAAAAATATCTTTCTAAACTCTGAAGCAACTTTTAGACTTAATCAAAGTAAAAGAATCTTACCTTTTAGTTTGGAAATTTAACCTGGTCTTAAAGCATCACTTTTTTTTTCCCCCAAAAGAATTATTTTGTATTCTTAGAACATAAATTATATATGTGTACACACACACCATTTATAGAACATGTAGAAAGCCATCCAACTACAATCCTACATCCAAAAGGTAACCACTGTTAACATTCAAAACCACTGTTAACTCAGTATATTTATACACATTTAAATATATGTATACACGTGTGTAAAAATATACACTTTTGTAACCACTTTCTGCCCCTTAATTTTGAATACTTTTCATGTAAATACATAAGCTATATCAGTATCTTTATTAGATGCCTGCTATCTCATATATGGATAAACCACGATCCAGTTACCCAATCCTGTTGTTAGAAATGCAGTATTTCTAGTTTATGTCTGTCTTATACACACCACTCTGAACACCTCTCTGGACAAGGGCTGCTGTCCACACTCCCACCTGCCAGGACTCACAAGCCCCTTTCCCTACAAGCTTGGCAGCACTAAACACTGCCAACTTTTAAAATATTTGACAACTGCTGCAATCCATACCATTTTAATTTGAATTTCCTTATCTACTAAAAAGGTTGAATATTTAAAACATATTTAATTGGCCATATGTACGTCTGTGTTCACGAGCTGCCCACTTTTGTTCTTTATCCACTTGCCCATTTTAAAATCTTATCATCTTCAGCACAATGTGGGAAAAAAACAAATGTCCCTGCATCACGCGTATGTCAAAACTGTGGGTCTGTGCCATTCAGTGGTTCTACATACTTATAAAGCCAGAACTATCAACACACTAACAGTTTTCTTCCACAGATCTCCCTTCAATACCTTGTATGAAAATTTCCCCTTCTACGCAAACTGTATGGAAAGACACCTATAATGTAATGATAAAATCCACCCAAGCAGAAATCACATTTTACATAAAAGAAAGCATTTTTGAATGCTATAATCCTTTTTATCTGTAAAACAAAATTTATATGTATGCTTATAAAAATTTATATAAAATTTATACGTATGCTATGTTTTACAAAGATCTAGGAGTATATTCACCAAACTTTCGGCAGAGGATACACTGGCTTTTCCTGAGGAATAATGGGGGGAAAGGGGTGATGACATGGAGGTTCACTTTTAGCATCATATGTTTCTATATTAATTAGTATATTTTACCAATGAAAAAGACCATCCCAATCCAAAGACACAAACAGACATGCTATAATTCATCACATTTTTCTATAATATTTTTAGAGTTTATTTTTCCTTCTAAATCTTTTTAATTTGAAATTAACCTCTCATGTTAGTCAAATGCTATAATAGAATTTATTAAATGTTCCATTTCTCACTAACTTAAAAAGCCCCTTTTACCACACATACAATATTTATGTGTACACATGGGTCCACTTGCCAACTGCCAGACAGTCCCACTGACATATCTGTGCACAAGTTCAACCCCATTATAATTAACGTGACTTCTTCTTAATATCTGTTAGGGCAAGACACCCTTCAGTACCTGACCCTGCCAAAATTTTTCTTGGTTAGGCTCTAGCAATTATTCTTCCAGATTACTTTTGACGTCCAAAATGAAATTAATTCTGGGATTTTTGCTGGAACAATACCAAACTTACTGAACGATTTGGAAAGAGCTCAAATTTTTTCAATATTGGTTCTTTTTTTTTTTGGCCATGCCACCCAGCTTGCGGGATCTCAGTTCCCTGACCAGGGATCAAACCCGGGCTACCTGCAGTGGAAGTACCAAGTCCTAACCACTGGACTGCCAGGGAATTCCCTCAATATTGATTCTTCAGGTACACAGCACTTTCATTTTATATTCATAAAATATATGTTTGCCTGGCATACTAAAGTTTATTCCTAGATGTTTTATTTTACTTCATTTTATTTTTTACACTGCGCCATGCAGCTTGCAGGATCTCAGTTCCCCAACCAGGGACGGAACCTGGGCCATAGCAGTGAAAGCCCAGAATCCTATCCACTAGGCCACGAGGGAACTCCCCCAGATGTTTTATTATTATTACATTTTTTGATGCTGTTATGAATGCTATGTTGTAAACACATTTTCCAAGTGGTCAAAGCTACAATAGAATATAAGACATATTAGAACACTGATATATGAGAATTCTATTTTGTAATTCATCAGCTTTCTCCTTTATTAATTCTTAGATTTATCAGTTGATACTCTGGGCTTTCCATATTTTTTTAAAACTATATTCAAAATAATTTTTTTCCTTCCTTTCTCCGATGTCCCTGACCTCAGGGATCTCATGGCCTGATGAGAGACCCAGAGGTTAACCAGTGCAAATTAACTTATGAAACACAGACGAAGCCATTCTGAGCAACCACTCCACGCACAGGCCCTGCTCCGGGTCGGGGCTGGAGGTGCCTGTGAACAGGCCACGCCACGTCTCACCCCAGCACCCACCTCAGCCAAAGCACGAGGCGGCATCACTGCGTCACGGCTGGGCAGGATTTGGCTGTGATATTCAGGTAAACATTCTTCATCATCTTTTTAAAGACAAAATTAAACTATTCCTGATTTACCAAAACAAAATACCTTCTTGGCCTATATGAAGAGAATCGTTGCTTATGAAACCTATTTCTGTGGTAAATTTCCAGTTTTACCCCAAAATCGTATTTAATCATGGTGCATTTTAAGGCACTACTGGATTGTAATCATTCACATATATACTGAAGGATATTCCATGTATATTTATAGGTGAGTTTTTCATTTAGTTTTCTTTTTTATGTGTGCACCCTTATATCAGGGTTCTGCCAGCTTCATAAAATAAAGAATCTGAATGTCTTCCGTGTCCCAGCAGCAAAGGAGAATTCTGTCCAAAAAGCCCCGAGGAAGAGATGACCTGCTGACATCTCCAAGCGCCCCCGACTGCTGGCCACGGCCCCTCCTCTCTTCTTCGCCCCTAAGTGACAGAGCCGGTAGCAAAAGCAGCCTTAGGGCCTAGACTCTCGTAATTAATTCCTTAATTAATTACTCTCCTAACTTAATTCCTTAGGGCCTATCCCTGAGGAATTAAGCCAGAGTCGGAAGGGCAGCAGCCAGGTAGCAGGTTTTCAAAGACCCCAGAGTGGTCCCAATGTGCAGCAAGCTTTGACCATCACTGAACTAGACGGGACTTTTAAAAAAAATTCCGCAACTGTTTCAAACTCAAAGTCATGCACTTACCTGATCTACATCACATGCCAGTCGAAGCAGCACAGGAAAAGTGCGCTTATAGAGCTGGTACATGGGTGGGGGGCCCAGGCCACTGTCAGGCATCTGAGTGGCTTTTCCCAGCATAAACATGACAATGCTGTGCAGAAGTTCACAGGCCGCAACCTGAAACAGGCCAGGGGTCCAACAAAGGTTAAGAGCATTTTGAAATGCTACACAATGTAGCCCTTTAAAAAGGAAAACTTCTGCAGCAGATAACTATCCCACCCAAAATAAATGAACTGCAAGTGGCACTTCTTGTATAAAATTCACGCTTCCGTTCACTTTGAGCTGGAGCCAACAGTGAAGAACTGAGATTTAAAAGATTTAGACATCAGGACTAATACATTCATAAGAAACATATCCATGCTGCCGTAACACAGAACTCCGCTTCATGGGTTAGCACATTTTCAACTGTCACTTTCAGTAAATACATTTTTAAAGCACAAATTTTAGAAATGTACAGATTAATATAAAGACTTGAGATAATCTGTTTCTAATCTCCCAGGTTGAAGAGAGAATCAAGCACAGACTAAAAATCACTTTTCAACGCCCTTTGTACTATTTTCTATTATGAAGAGTTCTGGTATATTAATGTTTTGCCAGGTTATCATCTATTATTCAGATAATTTATGTTTAACTTCCATTTTCCAAGGACACGTACTTCTGATAACTGAACAGTTTCCTGATTACTATACTAGAGAAAATACAAAATCCGTGAAACGCAATACGTGTTTCCTAATGAATACACATCTAACCACAGCAGGTGATCAGTGAGTACTTTGGTTTGTCTGTCGGCGGCCGAGAGCGCCAGCTCTGTGACACGTGGCAGGAATGGGTCCAGGTGGATGATGGGCTTCATGTCCGCGAAGGGCACCGCGAAGCCAAGCCTCCTCTCTCTGTCCCAGGCCACACAGCGCCTGGCCCTCTCCTCAGGGGACACTGCTGTCAGAGAGATGCAGAGCACTTTCGGTCAGTCCCTCCTCGCTCCAGGACAGCCCCTGGCTCACCCCCTCCTGCTCTGTTTACCACACGTGTACAAACCACTACACACTGTTTCTGAATTTGACTTAAAGGCAAACTATTTTTAAACAAGTCTAATAGTCTGGAATGTTTAACTTCCAATTTCAGTAAGAGTTACTCTTCTGTGGAAAAATGATAAATGCACAATACTTTAATTATCTCCTCTTTATAACACTTATTTTCCTAACAGCGGTTCTGACTTCTGAAATGCCAAAATCACCAATACATTTAATATGAAATTTTAAAGGTAAAAGTACCAATTTTTACTAATCAAAAATGCTAATTCCAGGCTTCCCTGGTGGTGCGGTGGTTGAGAGTACACCTGCCGATGCAGGGGACACAGGTTCGTGCCCCGGTCCGGGAAGATCCCACATGCCGCGGGGCGGCTGGGCCCGTGAGCCATGGCCGCTGAGCCTGTGGGTCCGGAGCCTGTGCTCTGCAACGGGAGAGGCCACAACAGTGAGAGGCCCGCGTACCGCAAAAAAAAAAAAAAAAAAAAAAAATGCTAATTCCGATCAAAAACAACTTAAATTATCCAAATATTAAGGATATCAGGTTAAAAAAGATAACTTTGAACTCCTGACACAATGTTTAATATAAAGGTGCATCAAGCTAGATTCTGCTTCAAAAAGGAAAAGACATCAGAACCCAGTGAGCGAGCACAAAGAACCACACAGGCTGCAGGGCACAGTGGAAGTATTCACTCCATCAGGCAAAATATGGCTCTTCATAATCTTACCTGAAAATACATAAATGACATATAGGAGAAAATATCAGAACACACCATGACCTGTATGCATCCAAATACATCCATGGGGTTAATGTGCTTTAAGGAAATGTCACCTGTTATGAGGTTTTTGCTGATCTGTCCCCCAAGACGGCCAAGCACTTGCACAACCCGAACCCGTATTTCTTCTAAGGACAGCGCTTCATGCTGCAAACATGGTGACAAGTTAAACATCAGAGAGAGTCATGAGCTGAAAGAAAAACTGCTCTACCACCCTCTCCATTGTTGACGCCTCCAATGGCTCATTATATCCTACACGGCACTGCAGTTAATTTTATTTTAAATTCATGAAAAGAAGCCACATCTCTTCCAATTTTGCAGTTAGCTGTCCGTTTCCTAGACCATCGGTTCCAAAGTTTTGGCAAGAGCCTTTACACCCTTAAAAAATACTGAGGCTCCCCAAAGAACTTCTGTTTATGTAGGTCATATTTACCAGTATTTATCATAAGTTGAAACTTAGCTATTATTTAAATAGTTATCATTTTATTTAAAAACACTGAACCCATGACATGTTAACAAACGATATGCTTTTAGGAAAAGTAACGATATATTCCAAATAAACAACCTCAGGCAAGTGGTACTGTTTCCCATTTTCACATTTGTGACAGACTTGCTGTTGGGCTGTAACTGGAAAAGGAGGAGTATTTTAATAGTCTTTCTAGATAACTGGGGTTTTTCTCTGATACGGCTCCACAACTGAAGTGGAAGTTTCTTAAAGGTTAGTCACAAAGTGGACTCTGAAACCACAGCAGTGAAGACTATGTAGTCTCTACTACATTAAAATCCATAGGCTTATCTTGCTCTCTGAGGATTTTCACCCACACACGATTTGGGAAGATAATGTACTGTTCATCTGAAAACAATGGTTCCCTGGGTCATGCAGATCTTCCACATGTTGATGCATTTCACTGTACATGTGAAAACTGATATCACAGTTGTTAAGTACTGAGAGGCTGCCCAGCTCATGATGGTTACAAGTCTTGCAAAATTTTAATTTTCACTTAAAAGCTTGAATTGTATCACTGGCAACCAATACTCTCAGAAGTTTTCTTTGAAGTGACAGGCTCGCTCTCTGTCTTGGAGAAAACGCCTGCGAGATACTGAGCAGCCAGGCTGTCTACCCCAGGAACAACGGTGTTCACAAGGGAAGGGCTGCTCGGCACACCCCTGCTCCAGCACACGGGATGGCACACAACGTGTGCTCAAGGGTCTATCTAGGCTTAAGGAGGCGCTAGGGAACCAACGCACCACCCACCCCTGCACAGTGCAAACGTCTACGCGTGAAAATACTGACAGTTCTGGCCTTGCACCTGGGGACCCCAGGGCCCACCTAGGGAAATGGGGTCCTGTGTCTGTAAAGAAATATGCAAAACTAAAGGCACGCTCAAGTAACTTTACCTTCCTTTACTCATATGTGATAAGATAATTTAAAACCCTTAGACACCATTTCTAGTTTCATCCAGGTCTCCCAATCAAAAGCTGTCAAAAATATCCAGATGGGAGGGACTTTCCCTAGAGCTTGCAATATCAGTTCTAGATATTAAAAGTTTTTCAAATTTCCTTTTTCACATCATACTTAAAAATATTTTCCCTACACTAACTCAATTTTCTCTATTTACATCATTTTTATCTGTCACATTATGTGCCACATCTAAAAAACTGGTCTCAAGAAATTATCACTGGAAAAAAAACATAAAACCTGCCATGAACTGAACTTGACAATATGTATTTCAGATTTAATCAGTAAATGAGTCAATCTTACATATCCATAATATCACTACTGCAATTGCTTATTCCAAACAAGAAAACAAGACAATAAACCTGTTAATATAGTTTACATTTTTACCGTAAATATATATTGAAATTATTTCTATATTGTACTCTAATTGATACGTAAGAACAACTAATATTTTAAGTGAAGACTTTTCCTTTTCACGAGCATTAGAATCTGGTCTCTCCGTTATTTAAGGTAAAGAAGATACAAGAGATTTCTTACCGATGAAACATTCTTTGCCCTTTTCAGATGCTTTAACACATCTCTAGTAAATCCTTTCTGGGCGGCCCGAGAGAGTGCTGACACTTCCCAGTTATTCCTGGTCTCATCTATCAACAGTAAACAAAAGTCAATTTTAAATAGCACCATTCATTTACTTAATTAATACAAGGGAAAACACACTACACTGCTATAGAGAGACATTAAAATCCTAAAGTGAGATTAAAAATGAAATTTCTAGAACAACAATATTAACAGTGGTTATCTTAGTTTTAAATACCACTGCTGACTAAAAGAAACACGGTTCCTTGGAGAAGTGGCTGACTCCCAGGCTGGGTAGACTGTGCTGGTGAGAAGCGCCAGGAGGGGGCACTGCTCAGGGAGGGGCACACTCCCACGAGTCCCACACAAGTCACATCTGGGACAGGCTGCGTGCAGATATCAGTGGGAGCAGGAAAGGGCTGGACCCACTGAGAATATAAGGATCCACAAGTCCCTCCTGACAGGCAGAAATAATGGGCGAAAAAAGTTATTTCTCACCGTAGAGTGCCAACTAGATAAAAGGAATCATGGAGCTGGAACATCACCATTGTGCCACTTTTACAGTAATAATCAACTCAGAAGAATCACGAATGGACAGACACTAAAACCATCACGGTGAGACATCCCTGAGGAATCAGAACACTTACAGCTGTGAAGGAGCTGCCATTCGACAATCATAAACTTCTACAGAACTTGCAAGTTTAGCACAAAACTTTCCCTCCCGAACCACTTCATGGTAAGGTACCAATCTGACGCCACCGCCCCTGAACGGTGAGGGTCCTAAAGGAGCCGGTCCCACGTGACAGCCACACCACAGCCCAGATGAGGGTGCCAAGCTGCAAACGCGGCCCCCAATCACCCCCACCCCCAGTCAGGCTCCACTCGGCCCTAACAACGTCTCAGCTTAGAACCACAGGTTACACTTAGTTGTCTTGTCTTTTTCATCTCCTTTAAGGGAAACAGTTCTTCAGTTTCCTGGAGTTTCATGACTTGGACATGTACAAAATTAGATGCCTCCATCTGGGTTTGTCTGATGTTTTCTCATGATTGCGTTCAGGTTATAGAAACCATTTGCAGCGTCTCGCTAGTCCTTTATTAATAAAGCCCTTGCACCTGCTCACTTTCTCTCAGTGGAGTCACACTCACTTCTCCCAGTGCTGAGACAGCCTGGGAGGACCCTCACAGGGGCTATACCCCAGCACGCCTCTCCTGGGCCCCAGAAGTGACACCCGCTGACGGCAGAGCCTGACTCCCCTCTGCTTTCTGTTTCCCATCTGGGAGTCTGCGGTGCAGGTTTGCTGCTCATGCCCCATGAGCTAGGCCCCGGGTGGGAACAATCACTAAGAACTGGGGTTTTGGTCTTGGACCTTCTGCAGGTGGATATTAGAAATCTACCCTCTGGTGGCCCCAGATGAAAAGAGGATCTGGTTTTTATTTAGTCTTTATTAAAATGTTTTGGAGCTCAAATTAGTTAAGAATTTTGTACACTGGGAAAAACAACTCTCTGAGATGTGGACTGGTCAAGTGTTTTATCTGTGTCTATGACTCAAACTGCGGAACTGAAGCCATAAACCCTCATGTGTCTGTGTGTCACCTAAGCCCTGAATTGAGAACAACCTGACTTCTCTTGTGAGTGTGCTGTTCTCCTGTATTTGGAAAGTATTAAGAAATTAGATTATTAAGTCTCTTAAAGGAGCTCTCTTCTTATTTATACAGATAAATAAGCTTATATAAAATGAATATTCCTAAAATTATCTGAAAATAAAAAAATTGGACTTATAATGCTTTAAATGTGCCAAACTTTTAAAAAAATGCTATAGTCACTAACTCAGAAGCATTTCAGAAATCCATATTCACATAATAAAGGCACATCTTCGGTAAATGAGACAAATTTCCTGATTTTAGTTTAAATAAATGTGTTTTCCTATCAGGGTTAAGTACAATACAAGCATCCGTCTTATTCTACTTGGGTGTGTTTTTCCTATACTTACTTACATACTTATTATACTTATTCAGGCTTACAAAGCCAACAAGCTAACATCACCTCTCATTACATTGTTATTATGGTACAAGACACACAAAATAACACCACCAGCCATCTGCAGAATTTTTTTCCTCATCTCGAACAGCCCTACATAACTTTTTTTTTTTTGCGGTACGCGGGCCTCTCACTGTTGTGGCCTCTCCTGTCGCGGAGCACAGGCTCCGGACGCGCAGGCTCAGCGGCCATGGCTCACGGGCCCAGCCGCTCCGCGGCACGTGGGATCCTCGCGGACCGGGGCACGAACCCGCGTCCCCTGCATCGGCAGGCGGACTCCCAACCACTGCGCCACCAGGGAAGCCCCCTACATAACTTTTAAGATCATGATAAATGCAGTAAGTTTATGTTCGACTAAACTGAATCACTGGACAAACTTTTTACTTCCCCAGTAATTACGTTTTGTAGCATGTCAACTGGAAGATAATTTCTATGATCTGCAGCCTTGAAACCTTGCACTGAGTTAATTAGTAAATCATCATTGGATACCCACGTAATTTCTAAGTAAAAGAGAATACCGAAACACTGATCGCTAAGCAACATTTTTTTTCTTTCTTTTTTTTTTTGGCTATGCCACGCAATTGGTGGGATCTTAGTTCCCTAACTGGGAATTGAACCCAGGCCCCCCTGCAGTGGAAGCACTAAGTCCTAACCACTGGACTGCCAGGGAAGTCCCACTAAGCATCATTTCTAAGTCTGTGTGCTTCTGCTTCCTGCTTTCTAGGCCGTGAGGAGATGAGGCATGCTGCGTGTGGTGCCACACCGGATGGATGCGGCTGCAGGTGGGTGTCACGTGTGCTCACAAGCTCCGAGCCTGAGAAACTCCAAGACCTCAGCAGACACTTCTCAAAACCATCCAGTCCGCATTTTCTCAGTCCAAGAGAAGTCTGGCAGAGAGCTGTAACTGATAAGCGGATGAGGCTGCAGTAGAGGTAGGAGGGCACGCTTCTGACTTTCAGGGAGGGTGAGCTGCTCTGCTGCTCACGAAGCAGCGAGTCTCGGCCTCTTGGTGTCCGGCCGTCTTTCCACAACTGGGACTCGCTAAGAGCTCACAGATTTTTGCTTTTGTGGGTTACAACTAGCAACAGTCAGCATACTGGAAGCAGAACCTACTTTTGTAAAGACCTACTGATCTATTTGAAGACCGCATGTTCACACACACGACACCTTAGTATTCCTCTGAAAACAGCTGGATCTCATGGACTCCCTGCGAGACCCGCTGTTTCAAGTTGTGTCAGTGGGTCCCAGAACATGACAAAACTTGGAAAGTGTAACACCTGAGGCTGAAAAGAGGCTATGAAACGCGTTACATTCTTAGCAAAGTTCACTCAGTCTTAAATGACGTGCTTCTCTGCCTTACTGATCAATGCCTTTGTCTGTAACGGGCAAAGTTACTCTTTACTTTCTGTGGAATCCACAAGGGAGCAAGGCTTGAATCTTATCAGAAGCACTTTGAGCGAAAGGCTCAGGCCTTGCACCTGTCAGGAGCGGCACAGAGCAGCACTGGGCTCTCAGCAAAGCACATAAGGAGGCGTGCTGTCCACTGGCCCCACTGCTGGCCAGCAGGCTGACGACTGTCTGCCAGGGTCTCCACTGTAAAGCTGCCATCTGCACCCTTGGTGAGTAACATGTGTTGTGGGGTGAGGTAGGCAGGATTTTAAGGTAGCCCCATGACCCTCTCCGGTGTTACCCCTGTGACTGTGTTCCCTTACAGAACAAAGGCAGGTCTAATCTAATCACACGAGCCTCTTAAAAGCAGAGTCTCCTCCAGCGGATGCAGGAGGAAGGGGCACAGACTCAGAGCCTAAGGATTCAAGGTGCACCGCTGGCTGGGAAGGTGGAGGGCCAAAGGCAAGGGGCGGGCCAAGCTGGGACCACCAGCCAGCAAGGAAATGCGGCCTCAGACGCCGCCGACACCCTGCATGAACCTGAGGGCCCTCCCCAGAGTGCCCGGAGAAGGGCCAGGCCAGCCCAGCCGGCCCCGAGCAGAGGAGCGGCTAAGCCCACCTAGGCTTCTGACCCAGAGGACAGGGAAACGACAGATGGTGTTTCAGCCGCTGGCCCTGTGGTGACTTGTTACACAGCGGGAAGCAGCACACGACGAGGCTTTCCGTTTACTCGCTGACTTGTAACTGTACACACGCCAAGAGTCCTACAAGATTCAGTGGGTCTCGATCTCTTTCTGGGACACTCTGCCTCGATGCTCAGATTATCCCAAGTTGGCCTGTGACATTTCCCATCATTCTTCGAACACTTCCTTGATTTCTGCATGTTTCAGAAAACACAATATTCTAGGTTCCTCTTGTACTTTCCCTGTGCAGGCTGGAAGCAGCCATTTCTCCAAAGCCACAACCTGGGGACTGGTTTTCTCACTGCTACAAAGGTACCACTGGCCCCAGGCAGCCCCTTCCAACGGACAGAAGGACAACAGGTGTGCACGTTGCATGTTCCACGTTCCACTTCACCCACCCACACACGTGTGCGGGCGCCTGTGCACGTGTGCAGAAGCAGTGAGGCCCGGGACGGGAGGCAGGGCCCTTTAGCTCTTTCTCCCTCTCCCCTCATTGTCCTTGATCCAGCTGTTAATGTGGCTGACGTCCCGTATGCCGCCCTCCTCGCCTGCCTGGATACCCTGCCCCACCGGGGGCCCCCCGGTGCCCACCCTCCTCAGCACTGACCACTGGAGGAGGACCTCACTGGGAAGGCGGCCACTCGCAATCAGAGAACGGAGCGGCTCCCGCTAACCACAGGCCCGTGGGCATGACCATGACGGCACCACCTGCCATCGGTCCTAGGGGCCCCTCACGTGAGAGGACATCAGACAAGCCCAGCTGGAAGGACCTCCTCCCAAATCACGGCCCGCAACCTTCAACAACATCAACGTCATGAGAACTGTCCCACACGAAAGGACGCCCAGAGGCACGACAACTAAACGCGAGGCCCAGACTGAATTCTGGCCCCGGAAAAACGCAGCTGGAAGCACAGCTACGAAGGAAGTTAATGGGGCAGCCGAGCCATGTGCACACGGGCTGCAGAGGAGGAAAGTGAGGGATCCATGTCACCCTTCCTGACCTTGACCACAATGACGCTGTGGTCACGCACAGGAAACAAACATCGCAGTATTCAGGCATACACGTCTGTGATGCCTGCAACTTACAAAAGGTTCGGGAAAAAACATCACGTATAAACACGCACACATATTATCACACGATACAGAGAAAGCACATACAGTGACAAAGCAAGCGGGACAAAATTTAGCTGCTAAACCTGCATACAGAGCAGACAGGAGCTCTTTTCACTATGAATGCAACTGTTCTGCAAGTTTAATATCATATCAAAGAAAACATTACTAAAAACAGTCTTTCAGGTTATGGATTTTCTGCTGTTAGTTTACTTACTCTCTGCTTTTCCCTATCTCCTAATTACCTAGAAAACGACTATTTATCAATAACTAAATTCTCTGCTTAAAGGATCACAGTAATGTCCCACATTAACTGAAAAGAAATACAAATCTTTTCAATGAGCTCACTGACAGAACTAAATTCAAAAGAGCAAATGAAAGGACCACAAAGATACCTGCTAACAGATATATTCATTTCCTTTAACCATGTCCACGTGTTTTCAGTGAACTACTCAAATAGCAGCACTCCTTATAAGAAGTGAATTTTAAAAGCCTAAATAAGAGACAAACATCAACTAGTTTTTTTTTCCTCTAAATACTTATCCCGAAACTGTGACTCTTTCTTCATGAACTCTGAATATGCATTGAGGTGTCATAAAAACCAGACACAGTGAATGAAATTTGTCACACACTTTTCATTTACGGTTTCTAAACCAACAGTATTTAAGCTGAACAATAAAATAATGATTTACGTAGATGAAATTTTACGAATTAACACTTGATTTTCTACTTTGCTGGCAGGGGCATTTCAATTCTTACCAGTATTTCAGGGTTCTTCTCCAACATGAACCCTTCTTTTTGCTCATCTGATCACAATGTCCATTTCCACTCTGGTTCAAGGAAATCTGACCCTCCTCAATTCTATGTAATACTGTTCTTGGCTAGTACAACTTTGGCCTGGGGACTTCCCTGGTGACACAGTGATTAGGAATCCGCCTGCCAACGAAGGGGACATGGGTCGAGCCCTGGTCTGGGAAGATCCCACATGCCGCAGAGCAACTAAGCCCATGTGCCACAACTACTGAGCCTGCGCTCTAGAGCCCGTGAGCCACAACTACTGAAGCCCCCACGCCTAGAGCCCGTGCTCCGCAACAAGAGAAGCCACTGCAAAGAGAAGCCTGCACACAGCAACGAAGGGTAGCTACTGCTCGCTGCAACTAGAGAAAGCCCGCACACAGCAATGAAGACCCAATGCAGCCAAAAATAAATTAATTTTTTAAAAACCTCCAATCCATTAAAAAAAAAAAAAAAGAAAAAATTTTGCCTGGCCAGATGAAATTTTTCTTTGAATCTTTTCCCAAACCTACTTCTTGTATGACAATTCTTCTGAACTAACGTTAGTACTAAATCAGTTATATCTGAAAAACCAATAAAAAATCAGGTGACATTAGGTCAAAATACAAAATTACTATTGGATTTCCTTATAGTTTTAATTCCTGTTTGATTTGTCAAACAAAAGTGTCTTTGCAAGGCAGTATGTCAGAATCTATAAGGAGCTCAAAATATTTGACTGACTTCTTGCCCTTGAAGATTTTATAAATCTTGGTAGGATATAAGTGACTAAAATAAAAAGTAGGTTTAATATCTCAGTTATACTTCTTATGTCCCAATTATATTGAAATGAATTGGGGAGATCACAAAAATATCAAACATATTTTGAATATGTTGGGTTCAAATTTCAGAAGTTGCAAAAATGAAAATATGTAGTCTTACTATAGGTATTACATTGCCATTTTAAGATACACGTCAAAATTCTTCTAAACCTTACCTGATAAGGCTGAAGTTTTCAGATATCCATCAAGGCTGGGTAAAATGTCCTTATAATAGGGCTGAATTACATGTTTGCCGATGTAAACTGACCATTCTTCTAGGGCATTCAGGCCGACTTCTGCCAATGGGGTATAGCTCAGGCCCAGTTTAAAAGCCATCTGTATGTGAGTACGAACAAGGTAATAAAACACAAGGAATATGAGATTCAAAGAGGGTTTCTAACGGCAAGCCTTTCCTCTGCCAGAGCCAGACAGGCTGGAGGGAAGGGTACACTGAGGCCCCCTCAGGAAGGCCTGCCGGGGGGTGTCACTGCACACCTGCAGCACAGGGAGGGCTGAATCCTCACCCCCCACCCCCAGGGGTCCTCAGAGAGGCCCAGCCAGGGTCCCTCCCCAAAGCTGCTCAGTGGCAGAAGCAGAACATGAACCAGGGTGTCTGACGGGTGAGCGCCTGCTGTGACTGCCATGCTTTCCAGGAAACAGGACACTGCACAAGAGATGCATCTGCTCAGGACGATGCACCCACCTGCAAGGCAGGGACATAGGCTCTGACATCAAGTTCGATGATGTCGTGTGGCAGGGACAGGACAAAGGTCAAACAGGAGGCCAGGAGTTCATCTTTGTACTGCTTCATCTTAACTGACACCTTAGCAAGAAAGACGACAAGAACATCAGTGCTGCACACCTGAAGAGAGCCTTCGATTTCACAATCAACTACAAGAAACCCTATTCGCAAATAGGGAAAATGATCACGGGGCCTTTATCTGACACAGCCACATTCATTTAAAAATTAAGCACTGATCTCCAGGAAAAGTTCATTAGTTGAGTACTTAATTTCCATTATGTGGAAGAGCTAAAGAATCTATTAACTTTGAGTTGTCATCACTCAATTTTAAGAAACCTCAGGGGACTCTGGAAGCACAAAGATATCCTCTGTTAGTGCTTTTAACCCCTTAATCCCCACATGGATTAAGCAGCCCATTTTTAAGTAATTAGATCATTTATAGGATTTTTTCAACATACATTTTTTTTAAACATCTTTATTGCAGTATAATTGCTCTACAATGGTGTGTTAGTTTCTACTGTATAACAAAGTGAATCAGCTATATGTATACATCTATCCCCATATCTCCTCCCTCTTGCGACTCCCTCCCACCCTCCCTATCCCACCCCTCTAGGTGGTCACAAAGCACCGAGCTGATCTCCCTGTGCTATGCGGCTGCTTCCCACTAGCTATCTATTTTACATTTGGTAGTGTATACATATGTCCATGCCACTCTCTTACTTCGTCCCAGCTTCCCCTTCCCCCTCCCTGTGTCCTCAGGTCCATTCTCTAAGTCTTACATTCAATTTTAAATAACCCATGACAACACTGGATAAATCATTTGAAAATTACCTCTTTACCAAATTTTGCAAACAAAGCAAAGCAAAAAGACTTCTCTGGGTCCTCAGAAGACTGTTTCTGACTCTTTGGACCAACACCCTGTCAAACAAAACAGGGAATTAGTTCAGTGAATGATAACCAGGTAATCCTGTGTCCTAATCCGGCAGTTCCCAGCCTTCCTTCCAAGGGGAACCCATCTTCATGTTGCTCAGGCCTCATGCAGAGGGGAAGTGAAATCAGCCCTGAAAACGTTTCAGGCGGAGGCCAACGAGAAACCGAGCGGGCGGTGGGGGGGCTTGCTGGTCAAGACCCAAGGCCTAAGTCCGCTCCCTGCCCGGGGGCTCTGATGCGCACACCTGTGGGCTGAGACACTGCTCGCGCCCAGAGCCCCCAGACACAAACCCGGGTCCTCTCCAACCTCACGGGCCACCAGATCCCCTGGGCGGCCTGGGCACAGGCTGCTGGGCGGCGGCCCAGAGCTCCTGACGAGGGGAGCCTGGAGAGGGTGTGAGTGGTGCTGGTGATGCCGGAGCCCCAGCACCCCATGAGAGCCCCTGCAGAGCCAACGTCATCAGCCAGGTGTTGTAAATCAAAACAGAAAATGCTACTGGTTAAACTTTAAAGAGTGTCATCCAATTGCCACTCACATTATCAGTCTTTCAAAATACAGATAATAAAATTAGTAGACTTTAAAACTGCAATATGCTATCATGTTGCATTTTAGAAGGTATTTATACACACTCATGCGATCTAAGAAACAGGAATATTCAGTGTCCTTCAAAACAACACTTACCTCAAAATATTTTATTTTCTTGGCATTTCTCACAGCAATAGATAGCAATTTGTAGAAACCACTAATGAATGGCAACCGTGTAGACTGCAGAATTAATTCATATGCAAAGGAGCATACCCATGGCTCAAAAAATTCTACATGTTTCTCAGGAAGAATCTCCCTGTAAAAACAAATGTAAAGCTCAATGTAGAAATTCTCATCATATACTATTTTTATTCAGCTTTGAAATTATAAGAGACATAATCAAAACAAAATCATAATCTATGATTCCATTATATATCATTTTCAGGTATATCTATATTCTTTGTTTTCCCCACCTGAGGACCTTTTAAATGTATTTTTTTTAAATAGATAAATCTCAGCTGCTACATTTATTTTAAGTTTCATACAAGCAATTTTAGATTTTAAGTCTTACTATTTCATTTCTTATATCTACCTAAGTGATTTTCCTATATTACAGCCAATAATTGATAATTTCCACTCTTGAACAAATAGCATTTTTTAAATACCTGCAAAATTCCACCAGGTTGATGAAAGCTGAAAAATCTTTAGGTTTAGCAGGATGCAAGTTAGCAGCTGGATCTGAAGTCGGGCTCACCCAAACGCCAGCAGCTTCATTTTCATGCTTAAAAATTAATGGCACCAAAAAAACACTGTAACATTCAATCATTCAACAAATGACTCCGCAAGTGACTCCACAGCCAAGGCCTGAGTCTTTGAGGAAGGAATGCAAAACTGAGGAGGTACAGACAGGCCTCGGAAGCTCACAGTAGGATCAAAATGACCGGACCACAGAACACGTGGCACGGGCAGCCACAGGGGACACCAACGGGGGAATAAAGGTGCACACACAGAGAGACAGGGTAGGTGGGGACTACGACTTCTCACAGGAGCAGTGGCGCCGGACAGAGGCAGAAGCTCACAACACAGAAAGGGTCAGTAATGACGTGTAGCTTTCAAAATGAGAAACAGAGGAACAGTTACTACTATTAGGTAACACAGAAATATTAACATGTTCAGTCTGTGTTTCAGATTCAGGTGGAAATGTCAAGGGCAAGGCTGGAGTCTAGACCTATTTGGGAAATGCTAATCTCAGAGGCGACAGCTGACCCGGCGGACAGTGCAAGGGGAGCAGAAGAGACTAGGACATGTGCTCCAAAAGCAGGTGTGTGGCCGACAGTCTCGGGGAGGCCCTCTGGGCATGTCTGTTTGTGAAATTATTTTAGACGTAAATAAATAAAAAGCCTTAAAGAGCAACAGACCACCCCCAGTGTCCCCTTCTCGTGTAAAAGCATCACGAGTGCAGCCAGGCTGACGAGGCCCAGGGCCCACCTCTGCCCCTGCAGGAACCCCTGACCAAGTGGCCTCGGGCTCGGCCATGGAAGCCAATAGGCAAAGTCGACTGAAGGAACCACGGGCTCAGCAGTGAACTGAGTGTGTTCCACAGAGTCCACGCCCACTGACTCTAGCTTCATCACCTGAGTGTCTTGTGATGAGGACTCCTCAGAGCGGACAGCAGCTCTGAGCCGGCAGCTTCACGCTAGGTCCCATCTTTGAGCCGGCCAGGAAAACAGTGCCTTAAGAACACAGGAGCAGGGGGTCTTCCCTGTCCGCGCTGGCCTACCTTCTACTGACTCCAGAGCACAGAGCTTGGAGTCTCCTCGGGTATCAACCAGAGGAACGCCAGGTTTCCCGATCCTACTGCAAAAGGCCACCTCTACACTAAGTGAGACTTGACTCTGCTATTGCTGAGGAATGAGTAACAATCCTCCTAACAACTTTTTCCAAAGAGTCGCTTTAACTTATTAAACATATAAACTACTATCTAGTAGTTCTGAAAAATCTAGTACAGAATATTTTCTACGCATTAGGCAATGCAAATAAAAAAGCATCAAGGCCACGTATTAACGCTAATAAACCAATGTCCTGCGATGTCTACAGGTGTGAGATTTGCTCATACTGCAGCGGCAGAGGGAGTTAGTACAAAAAGGATGCAAAATTATTACTGACAAGCCCTTCTAACCTCTTGTTCCCCAACACTCTGCTTTTCCAGTGTAAGATCCAATTTCTCGATAATCTTCAAAACTGATTTTACAAATTCATCATACAGCAAACGATTCAGACTTGGAAGGGAGGAATTCACAAAGAGAAATGCTTCATCTGCTAAAAGAGAATCCTTAAAATAAAGAAAATAATAAATTTCAACATGCTGTGCCAAAAAGTATGAGTACCAGTATTAAATAAGCGCTATGCCACATAAAGATGTGCGCATACTTAGGCATTATGGAAACCCCTGTGTAAACTACAGCAGATCTACCTCAAAGCTGTCAAGCTGGAAAATGTAGGTTCCTTCCTAAATTATTAGGACATTACCATTTCAGTCAGATACGACTTACGCAGTCATGTAACAAACACAAACAGTAGTAAATGAGAAGATTTAGGCCAATCCTTGTCAAAGTATTTACCACATTAATGTGTGTGTGTGTGTGTGTGTACACACATCTGTATACTATACATGGTGTGTCTACGTGCAAATGCACATGCATGTACATACACACATATACACGTGTGCACATATAAATACGCATGTACTCACACATGCATGCGTGCATACATATGTATAAGTATATATCTATTCTCAGAATGGATTTAAAGTATTATCATCTATTATTTCTTTAAAACTGAAATATTCTACCTTTCCAAAAATATGGACCAATTACTCTGCCTTTACTCAAATAGTCTATGAAACTTAACCTCAAAATGTATCTAACGTCACATATAAGAAGGCATATTTTAGGTAAAATTATTAACATTGTTATACTATTTTACCTCAATAAGAAAAACTCCTAAGATTTTTCACAGGATAGGAACCATCTATTGACAAACACTGCTTTTCCTAGGCTATGAATGCTTTGTCAAAGACTATGTTAAACGGTGGCCAGAACCTGGCTTAGAGCAGACACCGCTGAAACACCTGCCAGAAACGTAGGAGGCATGATTCTGACCGTGACAAACAGCCGTGCACCCATCTCCTTTGTACCTACTACATCAACCGGATTTACCTTCAGCTTTAGCAAATAAAAAGAGCACAGCTCTCCCGCGGTGATAACACTGCCTGCCATGTTCTTTTTATCCACCAGCCTGGGTCTGTTTGAAAGAACAACTCTGCACCAATTACACTATGTATGCTGCTTCTTTGCTAAAACGAGGACTCAGCTATGGTAATTCATTAATTTTAAATGAGTTCTATGATTTTGTTCTTTTTATTTGATTTTTTTCAAGTCTCACTTTAACTATCCTAACTTACACTGTTTTAATTTTTCATTACCTGAAGTACTTAAAAAAAGAAAAAGCCCTATTGAAAGTTAGTAAAATAAACTTCTGAAGTAATTCTTAGGTGTAAAACTATGGAAACTAATAAAGAGGAACTAAGGTACTTCTGTGGCTTTAAAATGGTCGTTTTTACCGTCATCTGGTCACAGCTCAGGAGATTTCTAAAAAGATCCAAATAGTCTTTGTAGGTGGGCACTCGCCATTTGCCGGTTCTAGCTTCCCCTGACACACAACAGTCCTCAGACTCGGGCTCAGCACCCTGGTGGGAAGACAAACATCCAATACTGAGGGCGGATCGGAGAACAGCAGCACTGCTGCACTTCTGCTTTCTGCTGTCAGAGTTCTCTAAGCTAAAAGAGCCCCCAAGCTGCAGACCCTAATTTGCTTGAGGAAGATAGTATATTATGAAAGCATAATAAAAAGGCTGGAAAAAAGTCACAATTTTCTAACTAGGACTAAAACAGTGATGCACTAACAAGTGTTTCAAAACAATATCCAAGGTATGTGTCATGAATAATTTACCTCAACTTCTTATACAGAGCTCTCATCTCATCCTATTTCCTGTTAACTTAAAGTAACTAAGACATGCCTCCCATAATATACCTAAGTATTTTGTCCTACAGCTTCAAGAGAAAAAGATCCCTTTTTGTAAAAATGTATTTATAGTAGTAAGGTTATGTTTAAGGATGTCTCATAACCATCACCGGAAAAAGTACTTAGGTATTACAGCCTATACTTTTCAAAATGTAGCTAATGGCTAATAACAAAAAAACCACTTTTGTATATTTACAGACTAAAAACTCCAGCAACATCTTTAGCTTTCAAGATGACAAAAGACTAACTTTCAAATCATACATTCAGAACTTACCTTTTGAAGGATCACTGGTTTAGAACATATTCTGATTAAACCTTGATGCACTATAAAAAGAAAATGAAAACAAAAAAGAAAAATACACTGAAAAATATAACCACTCAATAAAAATGACAGCCTTTATCTTTTTGAACATAACTTACCTCTCAAATTTTTCTCTAAGTTTGGTAATATCTTTAGTTTTAATTTTTTTTCTTTTTTTTCTTTTTTTTTAAATTTTAGACTATTAAGATTCAAAAGCAAAAGAAAGGAAAAAAATTCAAAAAATGGATAGAAAAAGGATATTTTGGTCCACCAATATCTTAGGAGTTCTCCAAGAGGCATCAAAAGATACAAAAGAATTTGGCAACCAGATGTTCTTTATATCAAACAACAAGTTAAGTATTAACCATTCATCATCCTCAAAACAAGTAAATTCCAAACTCACCCACAGTACTAATGCAATTCCAGAGAACTGGTCCTTTTTCTGCCAAGGCCAGGAAAACTTTCACTATGGCTTTGCAACACACCAACTGCATTTTTGGACCGTACTGGGGGAAACTGTCTATCTGCACGACCACGAGGTGCTCCAGAACTGGCATGTGCACCTCAGGAACCTGCCAGAAAGGAGAGCACACGAAGAGCTAGGGCAGGCAATGAATAACTACAGGGACCATACAGACAGTCACAGTAAACACAACGCCATTAGACACGTATCAGATGAATGAAAAACCAGGATTATTACCTAATCTGCTAATTTGTTGCTGTGATTATCTAAAAAAAAATCAGAGTAACTGTCTAAATGATACTTAAGGTGCAATTCTACCCCGAGCAGCAATCTTAATCTTTTAGAAAGATAAAAAGTAACAAATAATTTTTCCTGCTTTGGGAACAAAAAGTCAAGTTTCATGACAAAAACCGTACCGATACAAAATACTAGCTAAAAATGTCACCTTGGGGACTTCCCTGGTGCTCCAGTGGATAAGACTCCGTGCTCCCAATGCAAGGGGCCCAGGTTCAATCCCTATTTGGGGAACTAGACCCTACAGGCATGCCACAACTAGGGAGCCCGCCTGCTACAACTAAGGAGCCCACGTGCCACAACTAAGAGCCGGTACAACCCAATAAATAAATATAAATAAATAAAAATATTAGAAAAAAAAGGTCACCTTGCCCACAATGTGCACGTACTGAACGCATATTAACTCCTGCTACGCCATCAAATTACCTGAAGAACGGAGGTTAAACAGTCACAACTGTGCTCCGTTTAACCAAATATCTCACTCACCGTATCAAGGTGAAGCAAGACACTGGCAACAGACTGGAGGAAACTGGGCATCTGGTAGACGTGGTCCTCAGCCGTGTCTGTCTCGGTGAGGAACAGCTGCCGGCAGCGCTGAACAAGCTCCACAAACATGAAGCCAACGTCTTCTGCGTTTATAACCTTGCAAGGCTTTAGGGAAGGAAAACAAGCCTCTGTCAACCTTACCAACCTCAAAATAATGGTGTTTGAGGTGTCGTGTTAAGCCATGTTGTTATAAACTGAATGTTAACAAGCTTTTTAATGGAGAAGAAATACAGATATAAAATTCAGCGTATGTTCTAAAGATGCTTTCTGAAAAATCTGTAAGTACATTCTGAACAGCTATTAATACACAACACACCTACTGAACCCTGTGTTCTAGGCACTGGGAAGACAGTAGTTATCAAAGACAACTGGGTGCAGGCCCTCCCCAGAGGCCAGTCGCCCAGAGGAAGGGACAGACCCAAACCCCGGAGGCACAGCACACAGCACCCAGAGGCACCTTCCTCACTCACGCACCCGGCTGTGCCGTCCTCCGCCCGGCCGCGTGCTCCCGAGGCCCCTTAGACTTCGGCTCAAGTCCCTCCTCCAGGAGACTCTGGCCCCTGTATCTTTGCCGCATCCTCTCCCTTCCTCCCTGTTGGCCACGCCCTGGCTACACTACGTCACCACAACGAACGAGTCCCAGCTGGCCAGACCTCAGAGTCTGAAGCTGTGAAGCCCAGGCTCTTGGTCACCTCTGAGCCTTCTCACACAGTTTCTTCTGCCCTAAGTACACTGAAAGGAGCCGCAGAGACAAGTGGAGATAAAGGTTTATTTTTAAGGGGAAAGGATCATCTGGAAACAAATGAGGAAGCACGAGGGAAGGAGTGAGGAGTGGTGTGGAGGGCTGGAAACAGACGCACAGACCCTACAGCAGGGAAGCAGCCCTGGGAGGCAGATCTGCAGAGGCAGGGAGTGACGCCCTCTGTCGAGTGGAAGCACCCACGGCGACGGTCAATGTCCCTAAACAGACCTCACGCAGGCACAGGGAGGGGCTCTCGCTAGCGCGCCAAGCGTCACCACCAAACTGCACCTCATCAACAACAGGCAGCGTGGCAGTGGGAAAAACGTGCTGTTTCTCATCTTCAGGTCGGAGTTATGTCTTGGTTCTGTCAACTGTTCGCTGTGTGCCCTTTCACGAGTTACCTAATTTCTCTGGGCCTCAGTTTCCTCACCAGTAAAGTGGAATCATATTCCTAAAAGCTTGTGGGAGAGTTATGAGTATTTGAGATAATACACATACAGAATCCTAGTACACAGCAGGCACTGAAAAAAACAAGTTAATAACAAAGCAAGTAAGAACAATATTTTCACAAGTGTGAGATGCTATTCAAAATACAATAAAGTACATTACTTTAAACACTCAAGTGAAACTAAAGAGACAAGAGTAAATTAATGGGCATACCCCTGCAAAGAGTCCATATCCTCGAACGGCGATGGACAAGTCCTTGCTGTTTGCGTCCACGTTTCTGATGATGCCATAGAACTGCTCCATGAAGTACCGCAGCTTACTTCTGTGCGTCTCTGCGTTGTTCGCTACCATAAAAGAAAGCTGCAATGGCATAATGTTTACTTTAGAGACACTTCTAGGAAAACAAAGGAATCTATCCAAATGTGAAAAGGCTAGAACTGCTGAGTAAGACATTATCAATGTGTTGTCACAGTTCCACAGTTGTTTTTACTCATAAAGAACCATTTCTTCCATCTGCTTGCTTAGTCTCCAACAGGTTCAGAAAAGGCACTTTCTCAAGTAAGCCTTTATTATACGCGATGCTTTTACTAGAGAAAGGGACTGAAAGAGACCAGGTAGATGCAGGAAGACATCTGCACAAAACACAGCCTCCGGACGAAAGCTCCCTGATGAAGCAGAAGGCATCTTTAGACTCATCTGTGACTCATGATGACACAGAGCTGGGCAGCCCAGCGGCCGGTGAGTTCAGTCACCAACAGACTGGGACCCACAGGAGAGAACATGGGGACGGCTCAAAACTAAAAATCAGAAAGACAAGTGTCTTATGTGCCTTTCTGAGTACAGGTTTTTTACCTCCTTAGGTAGGTTTATTCTTCCTTAGGTAGGTATTTTATTCTTTTTGTTGCAATGCTGAATGGTATTGTTTCCTTAATTTCTCTTTCTGATCTTTTGTTGTTAGTGTATAGGAATGCAAGAGATTTCTGTGCATTAATTTTGTATCCTGCAACTTCACCAAATTCATTGATTAGCTCTAGTAGTTTTCTGGTGGCATCTTTAGGATTCTCTATAGTATCATGTCATCTGCAAACAGTGACAGTTTTACTTCTTCTTTTCCAATTTGTATACCTTTTATTTCCTTTTCTTCTCTGACTGCCGTGGCTAGAACTTCCAAAACTATGTTGAATAATAGTGGCGAGAGTGGACATCCTTGTCTTGTTCCTGATCTTAGAGGAAATGCTTTCAGTTTTTCACCACTGAGAATGACGTTTCCTGTGGGTTTGTCGTATATTGGCCTTTATTATGTTGAGGTATGTTCCCTCTATACCCACTTTCTGGAGAGTTTTGATCATAAATAGGTGTTGAATTCTATCAAAAGCTTTTTCTGCATCTATTGAGATGATCATATGCTTTTTATTCTTCAATTTGTTAATGTGGTTTATCACATTGATTGATTTGCGTATACTGAAAAATCCTTGCATGCCTGGGATAAATCCCACTTCATCATGGTGTATGACACAAACAGATGGAGAGATATACCATGTTCTGGGATTGGAAAAAATCAATATTGTGAAAATGACTATACTACCCAAAGCATTCTACAGATTCAGTGCAATCCCTATCAAATTACCAGTGGCATTTTTTACAAAATTAGAACAAAAAAATCTTAAAATTTGTATGGAGACACAAAAGATCCCGAAGAGCCAAAGCAGTCTTGAGAGAAAAAAAAAAAAAAGGAGCTGGAGGAATCAGACTCCCGGACTTCAGACTATACTACAAAGCTACAGTAATCAAGATAATATGGTACTGGCACAGAAACAGAAATATAGATCAATGGAACAGGATAGAAAGCCCAGAGATAAACGCACACACCTATGGTCAACTAATCTATGACAAAAGAGGCAAGAATATACAATGGAAAAAAGACAGTCTCTTCAATAAGTGGTGCTGGGAAAACTGGACAGCTACATGTATAAGAATGAAATTAGAACACTCCCTAACACCATACACAAAAATAAACTGGAAATGGATTAAAGACCTAAATATAAGACCAGACACTATAAAACTCTTGGAGGAAAACATAGGAAGAACACTCTTTGACATAAACCACAGCAAGATCTTTTTTGACCCACCTCCTAGAGTAATGGAAATAAAAACAAAAATAAACAAATGGGACCTAATGAAACTTCAAAGCTTTTGCAAAGGGCTTCCCTGGTGGCGCAGTGGTTGAAAGTCCGCCTGCCGATGCAGGAGACACGGGTTCGTGCCCCGGTCTGGGAAGATCCCACATGCCCTGGAGCAGCTGGGCCTGTGAGCCATGGCCACTGAGCCCGTGGTCTGGAGCCTGTGCTCCGCAGCGGGAGAGGCCACAACAGTGAGAGGCCCGCGTACCGCAAAAAAAAAAAAAAAAAAAAAAAAAAAAGAATGGCAAACCACTACAGGAAGAAAAGATCATCAACAGTCACCACGGAAATTCAAATTAAAATCACAGTAGGGTAACACTGTACACCCATCAGAGGGGCTGAAATTAAAGACTGGCAATACTAGGTGCTGGCAAGAACGTGGGGTGGCTGGAACTTACCGGTGGGGATGGAAAACGGTGCAAAGTTTGAAAAGGAGTTTAGCAGTTGCTCATAAACTGCAACCTATCCCTACCATGCATCCCAGCAAAGCCCCTTCTAGGTGTCTGCTTCAGAGCCATGAGAACAGTCGGCAAGGGTGCTGCTCATCAATGCCCTCAGCTGCTCCCGCTACAAGAGCCCCCGCAGCCCAACCCCTGGTAGCCATGCGTCTGCTGCTGCATCTGGGACTCTATTTCTGTTTTGTGGATGGGTTCATTTGTACCCTTTTTTTAGATTCCACATGTAAGTGCTATTTTATGAAAAAATAAAATAAAATAAAATAAAGCAGTAAAACGCCCCAGGAGTCCCTACAGGAGCTGTGGGATATGCCTGCAGCAGGACAGCAGTTGTGCCCCAGGTGCGTGAGGGCTCCCAATGCCGCTCTTCAGAATTTCCATCAGCGCCGCCCCAGCCAGTCTCATTCCCACCACCAGCCCACCCCTTGGGTGTTTCCAGCTGCCACTGGGCACTCAGAACCACAGCACCTGCTCCTTGGCCAATGGAGACACCCAGCCACCTGCAGGCTCCCCCTGCACCCACACCCCGGCTGGACCTTGAAAGACCCCAGGGCAGGTGGGCTCATCTCCGTCACGAAGCCACAGAGACACAAGCATCTTGTCTTAACATGGCAGCTGACGCCGACCCCCACCTTCACTGGGCCACCGGCTCCAGGGAGCCCTGGCCTCCCAACCGTCTCTCCCTGCCGCCACTTCTTCTATCCAACCTTGGCTCTGAGGCCCTGATCCGATCTGGCATCTTCTGAGCTTTTTTCCAGACCTGCTGCCACCCATGCGGCTGATGGATAAGCATGCTTTTTCTTTAAGTACCACGGAAGCTAATGGATCAACTTGTATTTACTTTTCAAACGTTCATGCACAAGATTGGAATTTAATTTTTTGCATAGAAAGAATTTTAAACAGTACCTGTTTCAGGAAAGATTCCAGAGCTGAATATGCAGCTTTTTTCAATTCTGTATTTGTGTGGCTACACCATTTCGACAGTATTTCAAATAAGGAAACGTAGTTGTCCAGGAGGCAGGTGCTAAACTGAGATGCATGCAGGGTAAATATGGACAGGCCAGCTGCAAATGCAAAATACATCACGTTTAAAATAAGACAACAAAGGGCGGAACAAAGAGCTAAGAAAAAGCTTCAGGCACATGTCAAATTAAAACTGTGCTCACAAAGGAGGCTCCAGTGGTCCCCGAGACCTCTGATGCCTCCATCCTCCATCTGAATCGACAGGCCCGTGACTCCCAAAACAAAGGTCAGAAGTAGGATCAGGGTTTATTCAGATAAAGTCAGAATCAAACAATCTGGATCCCCTGAGAGTTGCTCTGAAGAGATTTTTTTCTGCAATCATGTGATCTAAGTGTGACCACCTCAACCAGCGCCCAAGAGGCCCCGTCATAACCACGTGGGAGCCTCACAGGTGTCATTGCACTGACTTTCACTCAGTTTAAGCAAACGTTCACTCAATGCACTAACATAATAATCTGAAACATTCCACCTCATTAAATATAGGATCTTACCCAAAGGCACCGCGTATCTCTTCAGATCAATCTATTAAAAAAAAAAAATTTACCATCAATGTTTGACAATCACAAGGCTCAGCTGAAAAAGAATTAGAGGAATATTAAATCTTACCTGAGGACAGATTGCCTTTAGTGCAAAATCAAAAATCTCCCTTGAAGTCTGGGGATCTGGGGAAAAACAGAAAGCAGCCGCTGTCACACAGCATAACGGTATCATCTGACCAAGCTCACAAGGTATTAAGACTAACAGCTCTGTTTCAGACAGCACGGCCTCCTCCTCCCTCACCTGGCTTCATCCGGCAGACTCTTAAACACTCTGTCCAGCTTGTGCTCTGACAGCGACCGGCGCTGCCTGTGCTGAGCTGGACTCTGCTCTGGCCTCTTGGCATCAGCCTCCTCCAGAGGAGCCTCCCTCAGGCATCCTGCGGGCCTCTCTGCCCAGGCTCCCGAGCTGACCCTGCCCACACACACAGCTGTACACATCGTGTCTCGGGAGACTGCCAAGGCCGTGTCCTGAGATCTCCTTTCTCCCACAGGACCCAGTCCTCTGTGGTGCACGCACGCTGTGTGGATGCTGCACAGCGGCCACAGCTACACACGTCCAGGACGAAAAGCCAGGTTCTGGCCTGCAGCTCAATGAACGGTGGACGGACTTCAGCTGCTCACTGCCACCAAGAATCATGGCTCTCGGCGCTGCACTAAAGCACACCTCAGCCGAAGCAGGCAGGCAGCCCTCATGAACATCAAGGCCCAGACATGTTCCTCACAGAAAAATCACCGCGCGGAAGCCCCTCTCACACTGACCCCGCATTCTGTGCGACCTCACCCCTCCCCAGCACTCTGCAGCAGGCAGCCCAGCTCTCGTGACCCCGACCATAGCCGGCAGCCTGGACGCCCGGGAACCCACTGCTCCCGCTGCCCGGAACGTCCTCCCCAGCCCCTCCCCAGCTGGCCCCTCGCCAACCCTGCAGGCCTTTGCCTCTCGTCACCTCGCCAGAAAGAACCGTGGGCTGTGCACCTCCTCCATCTCTCCATGCTCCAGATTCCCACCCACAGCACCCGGCGTGCATGCACAAATGAACCCTGAAATCTGCGGAGCTTGTGCTCCTCGTCTGTCTTCTCACCACGCTGAGCTCGCGATGGCAGGAACCCGGGGATTCCCATCTCTGAGCCCAGCACCCAATCCATCACTCTTCAGACAGAAGACACCCAGGAAAGACGTGCTCTATGAACAAACGTATTAGTGCTGAGTATTACCGCCTGAAGTCACATAATCACAGCGTGACGATAAACTGCAAATTTTAGCCTCATACCAAGGCTTAAATCCCAGTCCTGCCACGTGCTGGTTACATTAGTTTCCTGTCGCTGCTGTAACCAATTATCACAAACTCAGAGGCTTAAAACTACACAAACTTATTACCACACCGTTCTGGAGGTGAGAAATCTGAAACCAAGATCACAGCTACAAGTAGAAAACTCTCTGAAAACGCCCTGGGACCAGCAGGACAGACCATGCACAGCTGAAGGCAGAAAGGAGCATCCACGCAGAGGAGCCGGCGCAGCGTGGCCTCTGCTCCCCCAGCACTGCGACCGCAGGGTCCGGACCCACATCGGGCTCCCCAGCTGGAGACCCTGCACCCGCAAGACGAGCCCCCAGAACATCCGGGAGAGCCAGGGGACTGCAGGGAACGAGAGCCGCTCCCCCCGAGGCCCAGCACAGGGGCTGCAGCTCGAAAAGCGCCTGGGTCTCCTCTCCCACGAAGGAGTGGCATGGACTCACTCCAAATCGTGTGCCAGAGGGGCAGGACTCTGCTGCCTCGTTCTCAGGGTCCCCAGGGGCTGGCGGGCACCAGATGCTGGCTGTGGGAGCCCTGCCCTCCACCGAGCTGGCTGGGTACCACCAGCCCCTTTCTGACTCCCCATCTTACCCGTCAGCCCCGCTCACCCCACCCAGTTTCAGCTGCAGACCCACCATGGCCTGCACTCCTCCCAAGCAGCCCCCGCCCCACCAGTCCTGGTGCGTGCCCTCGGCCGGCACCAGAGCCCCTCCAAATCCACCCCTGCCTGGCCAGACACCTCTGGCCAGCACCAGCATCCCCCAACGTGGCTCCTGCCCCAAGGGCTGGCCGCACACACCAGAACACCAGCAACAGCTGTATCCGGGCCTCACAGCCCAGCGCACATGGTAGTGCACGGGAGGCCAGCCTGGCCCAGCCACACAGGGGACGCTCCTGGGGCACCCGGCTCCAATGCAGTCTGGGGCACTGCACTACCGGGCCCCACAGGGCACCTTCTATATCAAGATCAGGAAATGCAGCTGACCTACCAAATACACAGAAACAAACACACAGAATCAGGCAAGATGAGGAGCCGAAGGAACGTGTCCCCTCCTGCCCTGCTGACGGGAAAGTAAACTGCTGCAGCCACTGAGGAAAACTGTGCGGCGGCTCCTCAAAACTCAAAAATAAAACTACCACATGATCGAACTACAATCCTGCAGCCTGTGGAAGGAAAACCACATTGCCAGAAAGACAGACAAAATGAAAAGGCAGAGAACTTTGTACCAGATGAAGAAACAAGACAAGACCCCAGGAAAACCACTAAGTGAAGTGGAGATAGGCAACCTTCCAGAATAAAAATTCAAAATAACGACAGTGAAGATGATCCAGAAGCTCAGAAAAAGAATGGAGGCAAAGATGGAGAAGATGCAAGAAATGTTTAACAAAGACGTAGAGCAATTAAAGAACCTAAAAGAATTAAAGAACAAACAAACAGGGATGAACAATACAGTAAGTGAAATGAAAAATACACTAGAAGGAATGAATAGCAGAATAACTGAGACAGAAGAATGGTAAGTGACCTGGAAGACAGAATGGTGGAATTCACTGCCACAGAACAGAATAAAGACAAAAGAATGAAAAGAAATGAAGACAGCCTAAGAGACCTCTGGGACAACATTAAATGCACCAACATTCACATAATAGGGGTCCCAGAAGGAGAAGAGAGAGAGAAAGGACCCGAGAAAATATCTGAAGAGATTGTAGTCGAAAACATCCCTAACATCGAAAAGGAAACAGCCACCCAAGTCCAGGAAACGCACAGTGTCCCAGGCAGGATAAACCCAAGGAGAAACATGCCGAGACTCATAGTAATCAAATGGACAAAAATTAAAGACAAAGAAAAATTACTGAAAGCAACAAGGGAAACCAACAAATAACATACAAGGGAACTCCCATAAGGTTAACAGCTGATTTCTCAGTAGAAACTCTACAAGCCAGAAGGGAGTGGCATGATATATTTACAGTGAGGAAAAGGAAGAACCTACAACCAAGATTACTCTACCCAACAAGGATCTCATTCAGATTCGACGGAGAAATCAAAAGCTTTACAGACAAGCAAAAGCTAAGAGAATTTGGCACCACCAAACCAGCTGTACAACAAAGGCTAGAGGAATTTCTCTAAGTGGGAAACACAAGAGAAGAAAAGGACCTACAAAAACAAACCCATAACAATTAAGAAAATGGTTATAAGAACATGCACATCAATAATTACCTTAAATGTGAATGGATTAAATGCTCCAACCAAAAGACACAGGCTCGCTAAATAGATACGAAAACAAGACCCATATATAAGCTGTCTACAAGAGACCCACTTCAGACCTAGGGATACATACAGACTGAAAGTGAGGGGATGGAAAAAGATATTCCATGCAAATGGAAATCGAAAGAAAACTGGGGTAGTAATACTCATATCAGATAAAATAGACTTTAAAATAAAGAATGTTACAAAGGAGAAGGAAGGACACTACATAATGATCAAGGAATCAAACCAAGAAAAAGATATAACAATTATAAATATGTATGCACCCAACATAGGAGCACCTCAATACATATGGCAAATGCTAAACAACCACCATGAAAAGAGAAATCAACAATATCACAGTAATAGCAGGGGACTTTAACACCCCACTTACACCAATGGGCAGATCAAACAGAAAATAAATAAGGAAACACAAGCTTTAAATGATACATTAAACAAGAGGGACCTAACTGATATTTACAGGACATTCCATCCAAAAACAGCAGATTACACTTTCTTCTCAAGTGCACACGTAACATTCTCCAGGATAGATCACATCTTGGGTCACAAATCAAGCCTCAGTAAATTTAAGAAAACTGAAATAATATCAAGCATCTTTTCTGACCACAACGTTATGAGATTAGAAATCAATTACAGGGAAAAAAAACATAAAAAACACAAACACATGGAGGCTGAACAATACATTACTAAATAACCAAGAGATCACTGAAGAAATCAAAGAGGAAATCAAAAAATACCTAGAGACAAATGACAATGAAAACATGACAATCCAAAACCTATGGGATGCAGCTAAAGCAGTTCTAAGAGGGAAGTTTATAGCAATACAGGCCTACCCAGGAAACAAGAAAATTTTCAAATAAACAATCTAACCTTACACCTAAAGGAACTAGAGGAAGAACAAACAGAACCCAAAGTTAGTAGAAGGAAAGAAATCATAAAGATCAGAGCAGAAATAAATGAAACAGGAACAAAGAAAACAATAACAAAGACCAAGAAAACTAAAAGCTGGTTCTTTGAGAAGATAAACAAAATTGATAAACCTTTAGCCAGACTCATCAAAAAAAAGAGGGAGAAGACTCAAATCAATAAAATTAGAAATGAAAAAGCAGAAGTAACAACAGAAACGGCAGAAATACACAGCATCATAAGAGACTACTACAAGCAACTCTATGCCAATAAAATGGACAACCTGGAAGAAATGGACAAATTCTCAGAAAGGTATAAACTTCCAAGACTGAACCAAGAAGCAACAGAAAATACGAACAGACCAATCACAAGTAATGAAACTGAAACTGTGATTAAAAATCTTCCAACAAACAAAAGTCCAGGACCATCACAGGTGAATTCTATCAAACATTTAGAGAAGCGCTAACACCCATCCTTCTCAAACTCTTCCAAAAAACTGCAGAGGAAGGAAGACTCCCAAACTCATTCTATGAGGCCACCATCATGCTGATACCAAAACCAGACAAAGACACTACAAAAAAAGAAAACTACAGGCCAATATCACCGATGAATATAAATGCAAAAGTCCTCAACAAAATACTAGCAAACAGAATCCAACAACATATTGAAAGGATCATACACCATAATCAACTGGGATTTATCCCAGGGATGCAAGGATTCTTCAATATACGCAAATCAATGTGATACACCATATGAACAAACTGAAGAATAAAAACCAAATGATCATCTCAATAGATGCAGACAAAGCTTGTAACAAAATTCAACACTCATTTATGATAAAAACTCTCCAGAGAGTGGGCACAGAGGGAACCTACCTCAACATAATAAAGGCCATATATGACAAACCCACAGCAAACAGCTTTCTCAATGGTGAAAAACTGAAAGCTCTTCCTCTAAGATCAGGAACAAGACAAGGATGTCCACTCTCACCACTATTATTCAATATAGTTTGGAAGTCCTAGCCACAGTAATCAGAGAAGAAAAAATTAATACAAGGAATACAAATTGGAAAAGAAGTAAAACTGTCACTGTTTGCAAATGACATCATACTATACATAGAGAATCCTAAAGATGCCACCAGAAAACTACTAGAGCTAATCAATGAATCTGGCTAAGTTGCAGGATATAAAATTAATACACAGAAATCTCTTGCATTCCTATACACTAACAACAAAAGATCAGATAGAGAAATCAAGGAAACAACACCATTCACCACTGCAACAAAAAGAATAAAATACCTAGGAATGAACCTGCCTAAGGAGGTAAAAGACCTGGAGTCGGAAAACTATAAGACACTGATGAAAGAACAAAGATGACACAAACAGATGGAGACATATATCACATTCTTGGATTAGAATAATCAATATTGTGAAAATGACTACTACCCAAAGCAATCTACAGATTCAATGCAACCCCTATCAAATTACCAGTGGCATTTTGTACAAAACTAGAACAAAAAATCTTAAAATTTGTATGGAGACATAAAAGACCCCGAATAGCCAAAGCAGTCTTGAGGGAAAAAAACTGAGCTGGAGGAATCAGGCTCCTGGACTTCAGACTATATTACAAAGCTACAGTAATCAAGATAATATGGTACTGGCACAAAAACAGAAATATAGGTCAATGCAACAGGATAGAAAGTCCAGAGATAAACACACACACCTATGGTCAACTAATATATAACAAAGGAGGCAAGGATATACAATGGAGAAAAGACAACCTCTTCAATAAGTGGTGCTGGGAAAACTGGACAGCTACATGTAAAAGAATGAAATTAGAACACTCCCTAACACCATATACACAAACTCAAAATGGATTAGAGACCTAAATGTAAAACCAGACACTAGAAAACTCTTAGAGAAAAACATAGGAAGAACACTCTGACATAAATCACAGCAAGATCTTTTTTGATCCACCTCCTAGAGTAATGGAAATAAAAACAAAAATAAACAAATGGGGCATAATGAAACTTAAAAACTTTTGCAAAACAAAGGAAACTATAAACAAGATGAAAAGACAACCCTCAGAATAGGAGAAAATATTTGCAAACGAATCAACAGACGAAGAGCATTAATCTCCAAAATATATAAACAGCTCATGCAGCTCAATACTTAAAAAAAACGAACAACCCAATCCAAAAATGGGCAGAAGACCTAAATAAACATTTCTCCAAAGAAGACACACAGATGGCCAAGAGGCACATGAAAAGCTGCTCAATATCACTAATTATTAGAGAAATGTAAATCAAAACTACAATGAGGTATCACCTCACAACAGTTAGAATGGGCACCATCAAAAAATCTACAAACAACAAATGCTGATGAGGGTGTGGAGAAAAGGGAACCCTCTTGCACTGTTGGTGGGAATGTAAATTGATACAGCCACTATGGAGAACAGTATGGAGGTGTCTTAAAAACTGAAAACAGAATTACCATATGAACCAGCAATCCCACTACTGGGCATATACCCAGAGAAAGCCATAATTCAAAAAGACACATGCACCCCAATGTTCACTGCAGCACTACTTACAATAGCCAGGTCATGGAAGCAACCTAAATGCTCATCGACAGACAAATGGATAAAGAAGATGTGGGGGCTTCCCTGGTGGCACAGTGGTCAAGAGCCCGCCTGCCGATGCAGGGGACACGGGTTTGTGCCCCAGTCCAGGAAGATCTCACATGCCGTGGAGTGGCTGAGCCTGTGAGCCATGGACGCTGAGCCTGTGCGTCCGGAGCCTGTGCTCCGCAACAGGAGAGGCCACAGCAGTGTGAGGCCCGCGTACCGCAAAAAAAAAAAAAAGAAGAAAGAAAAAAGATGTGGTACATATACATGAAATATTACTCAGCCATAAAACGGAACAAACTTGGGTCATTTGTAGAGGTGTGGATGGATCTAGAGACTGTCATACAGAGTGAAGTAAGTCAGAAAGAGAAAAACAAATATAGTATATTAATGCATATATGTGAACCTAGAAAAATGGTACAGATGAACTGGTTTGCAGGGCAGAAAGAGATAAAGACAGAGAACAAACGTACGGACACCAAGGGGGTAAAGTGGCAGCGGGGTGGTGGTGGGATGAATTGGGAGATTGGGAATGACGTATGTACACCAATATGTATTAAATAGATAACTAATAAGAACCTGCTGTATAAAAAATAAAATGCAAAAATTCAAAAAATAAATAACCACCACAGGATCCAGCAATTTCACTTGTGTATTTACCCAAAGAAAACAAAAATACTAATTAGAAAAAATATATGCACTCCAGTGTTCAAAACAGCATTATTTACAACAGCAAAATATGGAAGCAATCTAAGTGCCCATGGATAAATGAATGGATAAAAAAATGTGAATATTTATGTATATATACATATTTGTAGGAATACTATTCAGCCATAAGAAACAAAGAAGTCTTGCCATCTGCAACTACATGGATGGGCCTAGAGAGTATTATGCTAAGTGAAGTAAGTCACACAGAAAGATAAACACCACGTATTTGTCTCACTTATATGTGGAATCTAAAAAACAAATGAACAAACAAAACAGAAACAGACAGATACAGAGAGCAAACTGCATGTTGCCAGAGGGAACAGAGGTGGGAGGATGAGTGAAACAGGTGAAGGAGATTAAGAGCCACAAACTTCCCATTGTGAAGTAAGTCAGTCTTGAGGATGTGACACACAACATGGGGAATACAGTCAATAATATCATAATAACTTCGTTTGGTGACATATGGTTACCAGACTCGTCGAGGTGATCATTTCCAAAGGTACTTCATCGTCAGATCACTATGCTGTATGCCTGAAACCAACATAATATTGTATTGCAACTATACTTCATTTAAAAAAATAAAATAGGGAATTCCCTGACGGTTCAGCGGTTAGGACTCAGCACTTTCACTGCCAGGGCCCGAGTTCAATCCCTGGTCAGGGAACTTAGATGCTGCAAGCCATGAGGCACGGCCGGAAAAAAAAAAAAAAAAGGAAAAAATAAAATATAACATAAAGTCAAGGTGTCATCAGGATGTGTTCTTTCCTAGAGGCTTTCAGGGCTACCTTCACCTGACTCTAGAGGCTGCTCGCTCTCCTTGGCTCCAAGCCCCTTCTCCATCCTCAAAGCCAGCTTCTCCTGTCACAGGGACCATGCAGCCTCCCTCACCCCTGTTTAAGTACCTTTGTGATCATACTGGGCCCACCTGGATAACCTCATGTCACAGTCAGGTGATGACCAACCTTAATCCCGTGTGCCACCTGACTCCCCTTTGTGATATAACCTAAGTCACAGGTGCTGCGATTAGAATGAGGACGTCTTTGGAAGCCATTATTCTGCCCACCTTGCTACCTGAGTGACTTTGGAGAAGTTTCTTAGTTCTAGTTTTCTAATCTATGAAAGAAAGATATTATCACCTACCTTAGTGAGTTATTTCAGGAATTTTCCTTGCAGTATGAATAGAATAATCTTTAGCACACAGTAAATAAGCAGTAAGTGCTATTATTTTTCTTGTTCGCCAAACGTCAATTAATATAGGAAGCAAGGACAAAAAGAAATAAGCAACATTACCTGCCACCACGGTCAAGTGACAAAATAAACATACAACCTGGTAGATTAAAAATATGTGACAGGGGCTTCCCTGGTGGCGCAGTGGTTGAGAGTCTGCCTGCCGATGCAGGGAACACGGGTTTGTGCCCTGGTCCGGGAGGATCCCATGTGCCATGGAGCGGCTGGGCCCGTGAGCCATGGCCGCTGGACCTGCACGTCCGGAGCCTGTGCTCCACAGCAGGAGAGGCCACAACGGTGAGAGGCCCGCGTACCGAGAAAAATAAATAAATAAAATAAAATAAAATAAAATAAATAAATAAATAAAAATACGTCACAGAAAGTGCTGTCACAGAGAGGACTACAGAAGCCCAAGGAAGTGACCCACACAGGGGGAGCATAAAGCCTTCAGAAAACAGATCTTTGAGCAGGAACCTGACAGGGTGGGAAGCTGGCCACAGTCATGGATCAAAGAGAGAGGAGACCGAGGAAGGGAAAGCAGGTGGAGTTGCGCCAGTGTACCTGGTCAGAGGCAACAGAGACGGGGTGAACAGGAACACTAGGTGGAAACATCTGGAACTGCTGTTTTCACAGGCCAAAATCACTGGATACTGGCAATTTCTTAAGTTTCGATTTAATAAAAGCAAACACATGCTGGAGGTAGAAAAATTTGGCAATTATCTGAACAAAACACGGTAAGGAAGGGCAAACAGATTTTTTTCTTGTGAAGAATTTATGGGGTTTTATTTGTCTTTTAAAAAGAAATGAATTTCCTAATGCTTACAATGCTGTCATAGCTAGATTATCCTCTAAACTTTTAATTTTGAGATACTATAGAACACTACTGACGGCTACGTGGAAAACTGTATTAAACAGAGTTTAAAATCAATAGGTAAGGATGTCCAGCATAAGAATTACAAAACACTAATGAAGGAAATCAAAGAGGACCTAAACAAGCGAAGAGGTGCACTGTGCTCTTGGACTGGAAGATTCAACGTGGTAAAGATATCAACTCTCCCCTAAGTGATCTACCGGTTTAGCACAACGACCATCAAAATCCAAGCAAGGCTTTTCAGACACAGACCAACTCATTTTAAGACTGACGTGGAAAAGCACAGACTTTATAACACCAAAGTGATTTTTAAAAGGAAGAATAAAATGCGAGGACTTAACGGCACCCGACATTTAAGGCTCACTATATAGTTATATGAAAAAGACAGTGTGCTGTTGGCAGGAGAACAGACACACAGACCAACAGAAAAGAGAACCAAGGATTGACCCACACAAACTATTTTCTACACAAGCACACAACGATTCAGTGACCTGGCAATGATCTCCTGGAGATGGCACCAAAATCACAGGCAACCAAAGAAAAAACAGATAAACTGGACTTCATCAAAATAAACAACTTTTGCACTTCAAATGGCACAATCAACAGAGTGAAAAGGCAGTCCATGGAACAGGAGAAAGTATCTGCAAATCATGTATCTGACAAGGAACTGATATGCAGAATATACAAATAACCCCTACAACTCAGTAACAAAAAAGTCAAATGATCTGACTTTTTAAATGGGCAAAGAACTTGAACAGACATCTCTCCCAAGAAGAGAGAGGGAGTGCAACAGGCACTTGTGAAAAAACTCAACACCATCAGCCATCAGGGAGATGCAGTGAGATACCACCGCACACCCACTACAATGGCTATGATCAAACAACAGAAAACAACAAGTACTGGTGAGGATGCAGAGAAACTGTGCATTGCTGGTGGGAACGTAAATTAGTGCAGCCCCTGTGGAAAACACTAAGGCGATTACTCAAAAAATTAAATATAGAACTACCACATGGTCCAGCAAGCCCACTTCTGGGGATACACCCCCAAAATGAAAGCAGGGACTCTAGGTATTTGCACACCCATTTTCCAGCAGCATTATTCACAAGTCAAAAAGTAGAAGCACCCCAAGTGTTCACTGAGAGGGGAGGAAGGAGGGGGAGGGGAGGGGAGGAGGGAGCAGGGGGAGGGGAGGGGGGAGCAGGGGGAGGTGGCTGTGGCCATAAAAGGGGAGCATGAAAGATCCTCCTGGTGACGGGCTGCTCAGTATCCTGGCTGCCATGGTGCATACACGAGTCCACAACTGCTATAACTGCACAAAACTAAAAACACACAAATGTGTGCACACAAAGCATGTGGAATCTGAGCAAGGCCCACAAATTTTATCAGGCTGTGCTATCGTGCTACAGCTATGACAGACGTCATCAGGAGACACCAGGTGAAGGACACATGGAATCTCTCTACTGTCTCTCCCAGCTGCATGCGAATCCACACCTGGTATAAACGTTCAAAAAAATACACAGTAATTCATTTTAGACCAGTAGTTTCTGAATAAAGAAACTCAAGTGCCATCAAGCGATACCTTCTTCCATGGATTTAGTGAAGTTACACAGAAGTGAAGCCAGTCCCTTCAGACACCCTGCCAGAACCGGAAGTTTGGGCTCTCTCACTGTTGATGTCATCTGAAAGGAGAGTTTTGACAAGATATCATTAAAAGAGAAAAATTCACCAGATATATGTAAGCAGAAAAGAAGATCATAAAGTTTATCATACCTGGGTCTTAAGTTCACCCAGAAAAGCCCGGAAGAGTTTATCTGAATTATTTACCATCTCACTAGGATGAACTTCGCCTAATACTCCTAGGAGCTCATATATCTTTTCTAAAACTGAAAAATAAATTTTAGACAAATTTAGACCTAAAATCACTTAAATAAATTAAACAAAAATGCACAAATAAGAAAATGAAAGGATGTTCAGTTCAAAATAATTTCACGATAAGCCACACAAGATATCTAGTTTTATGTACTGAATCGTCCGTGATACGTTTTATGCAAATTTATTATTATAAACTAAATTACATTTGACACGCGTTGTGAGTTTTCCATTAAAAGAAATCTTTTGTAAAGATTACAATTTTTATAAGACTTCACACATTGTTTCTTGTCTCCATTTTGGTTTGTTTTCAGTAAAAAGAATTCATCTGTAAAGCACATAAATACCATGGCAGAGAAAACCTACGTTTTATGCTAATAATTGTTTAATTTGTTAAAATATTTTTTAAATAACATTTAAATACAGCTCACCTGTATCTGGTATTTTTGTTTTCAATGCAAGTTCTCCATAGAACTTGCTAAATAACTCTCCAACTCTAAATTCATCCATGAGGCTCGAACTTCTCAAAGTCTGAAGTAACTGAAAGAACACAAGGTAGCCGAGTGTACAGAGACAGCAACAAAAAGGCTTCCATCTACCGCACCTGCTCACACACAGCGGACCTCCACACCCACGTGTCTCTAGGGCACTCACTCTCCACCTCTCAGGGCTCTAATCCAGCCACGTTATTCGGGAGGACGGGTTGAGGTGGGTGGTGGAAACACAGGGGCTACAAAGGGGAAGGGGAGGTAGACTTAATTTCACCTTCCCAAGAAAGGTATACTATGACTAGACACATGTTCTCAGAGACATATTAAGACAAGGACCAACAAGACCCAAAGAAATTCTAAAAGAGAGACACATCCAAACAGACACCTAGATGAGCGTGAGCCCAATGACCACTTACACAGAACACACAGACCCATCCCAGTGTAAGGTTTTAGGAAAACATTCAAAGACACGATGAGATGAACTCTGGCAATTCTTAGCAGCAGTTAGGTTTTCACAGTAAGGGTAAGAGTAATGGAGGGGCAGTCAATTCCTTACACTCCGCGCTACCTTCCCTTCATACCCCTCACAACCGAACTTCTCCCTTTGCTACCCAGAAGGGTGTGAGGGCAAAATACCAAGGTTGTTATTGGGTGATGGCTGGGAAACATGCATCGTCTCCACACATCAATGTGATTCTACAACATCTCTCACCCAAAACATAACCCAAAACTCCAATTTTCAGCTCAAGATATATATTTAATAGAAAACACATGCGCTTAGAAATATGTTTTAATTACCTTAATAAGAAGTTCTAGGGCTGGAATTTTACACTTAGCAGCTTTATCTTTTGTATAAACACTGGTACAAGTATTCTAGGTTTTAAAAGGAGACATATCAAAATAATCAACAAGGCCTTAGTTCTTATAACTAAGACTTAACAGCTAAAACTACACCTGGGAGGAGCGATACCAGTATATATTACAATTTAATACTTTCCACCAGGGCCTTAGCTCATTAAATTTTTTAAAAAATAGCCACTTAATTTCTAACACAATCAAGCAAAAATAAACTCCCCAACAAGAAAGACAGCAATAAAATTAAGTTTAACTTAACATCATAAGTTAAAAGGGACATTGGTACATAACGAGGTATGTTTTTTCCCCCTTACCTTAATATCGAGAGAATAATGTGTGACCTTCTGGCCAATTTTCTCTAAGAAAACACATAAAAACTTTAGGGCTTCTTCTCTACAATCACGAAACTATAATAAAAAAATAAACATTACAGAAACACGGCTAAGAAAAAAAGTCACCTCAACGTGAAGGAATATACTAGAAGAGCAAAGTGAAAATCTTCAACTTACTTCATCAACGCTAAGTGATTTCCGAACAAATACAAGCAAACCAAAATCTTTGGAAAAAACTAAGGACGTGTGTAATGCTGGAAAAAACAAACAAACAAAACAAATAAGAGAGCTGCCAAGGTACTCCATAAACCCACCCTAAAGGTGTTGCTTGTTTCTCAATTCAGCCTCTTAAGTGATAAAACACTAGCCTAAGGCTGCCATATTTTGACAAGGAAAATGGGAAATTCTAGATGTTCCACAGCAATGAGGTAGGCAGAATAATGGCCCCAAAGATGCCAGAACCCTAATTCCTAGTGTCACACCTGTGAATATGCTACCTTTACATGGCGAATGAAAATCAGGTTGCTAATCAGCTGACCTTAAACTGGTGAGCATCCTGGGCCATCAGGTGGGCCCAATGCAATCACAAGGGCCCTCACAAGTGGAAGAGGGAGTAAGGAGAGGGAGTACAGGAAAGCAGGACAGATTCCAAGCATGTCACTTGACCCTCTGCTGCTGGCTTTGAAGATGGAGGAAGGGGGAGGGGGGGCAGCATAATCCAAGAAATGCAGGGGTCTTCTAGAAGCAAGGAACGCCAGCAGGGAAAAAGGGACCTCAGTGATGCAACTGCAAGGAACTGAAGTCTGCTAACAACCTGAATGAAAAAGGAAAAGAATTCTCCCTCAGAGCCTTCAGAAAAGGAAAGTGGCCCTACCTGCTGCCTTGGTTTCAGCTTGATGAGACCCGTGCTGGGCTTCCAACCACACAACTATAAGACTGACAAACCTGCACTGTTGTAAACACCAAGCCAGTGGCACGTTTTAGCACCAACAGAAAACTAGTACACTCCCCTATAATCTCAAGTGAAAGGACACACCCTGGATATGCAGAGTGGACCTGGAACTGCTTTACGAAACGTTACTAAAGGAACAAAATTGAACTCCTAGAACTCAGACTAGAAAGCATTTACACAATGATGCTGGTGTTTGGTCATTAATTTCCCCATTAATACACCCCTGACAACATATAGGTACTGCACAGCATCTTCTTCAAGACTTTGCTTACTGTATTTCTCTACCTTATTCAACAATGACTTTCTTAGGAAGAAAATCTCATCTACCTTCTAATTAAGCGGACACAACATGAAGAGTCTGCTTACTTGCGGCTTTAAAAGGGAATAACACTGGGACTGCCCAGGTGGCGCAGCGGTCAAGCATCCGCCTGCCGACGCGGGTTCCAGCCCTGGGCCGGCCCGTGCGCCACAATTACTGAGCCTGCGCTCTAGAGCCCGCGCTCCACCACAAGAGAAGCCACCGCAGTGAGAAGCCCGTTCACAGCAACGAAGAGCAGGCCCCGCTCGCTGCAACTACAGAAAGCCCGCGCGCAACAACGAAGACCCAATGCAGCCAAAAATTAACGAAATAAAAAAATAAAAGATTCACTTTCCCTTTTTTTTAAAAAAAGGGAATATCACAGATGTTTTCACGCGATGACACATTTAAAAATGCTGAAATGAGGCACTTTTGCTGCAAAAGGAAAAGTTCTCATCTAGGCATTGCTAAAGAATTAAAAAAACAGCATAGCTTGCTTCTCAGCAAACACAGGGGTTTGGAAAAGGTGCTGGTGGGTTTAGGCGACACTGAGGTGGAAGAAAATACTCTCCTCTCGTTGTCCCTCCCCACCGCGGATAGCAATGATACCAAATTCGGGTCATTTTCACCACCTTTCGTTTTAAAATACCTTTCCTCTGCCGTTAAGAAAAGAGGAAGCTGACAAACCACTTTTACACACATCACGAATTCCGACCAGCCCGTGCAAGCACCGCCCGAGGCGCCCATGCCGGACCCGCAAGGGCTGCCGGGCTACGGGCTGTCGGAAGCCCGGAGCCGTACCCACCCAGCAGCGCAGGGCCGGAGCTCAGCACGCACTCCTGCCCCAGGCCCCGCAGCAGCTGACAACTGGCCACCGCCGCTCCGCAGCAGTCATCCGCGGACAATGACTCCTGTAACTGAAGCAGAGTACCCCTCACGCCAGAACCGGCGTCCGCCATGACGCCCAGCAACACCCACGCGTGCGCACACAACACCCGGGCCTTAAGTGCCTAGTGGAACGGGGCGGGGGGCGGGACTTCCGGTGCGTGAGCACAGCTGTCCGGGCCCGGAAGTGCCCCTGAGGCAGGGGGCGGGGTCCTGCGAGGGGCGGGGCCTTAGCGGGCTGAAGGGAGCGGGGTCCTCGGCGAGAGAGCACATCCGGCCCGGGCGCAGAAGTGCCCCGGGGGGGAGCGCGGGCGCGAGCGCTGGAACCTTGTCGAAGACCATCGCGGAGGGAGCCCTCCCTGCAGGATCAACGGCTTAGACGTGCATTAAGATAGAGGCAGGCTTATGAATGTGTGGCCCACAGTACACTTAGCACAATACGTCAAAACTCGGGGAGAATCAGGAATCCAACCGCTCGACCTCCGGAAATAGATGCGGAGGACAGGTGGCGAATTGGAGTTGACTGAGTGCCCGAGGCAGAAAGAAACAGGCTACGGCTCGGGTCGGGAGCCACAGCTAGCCCTTGATAAGGAGGGCCGGGGTCGTGGGGGGGGTTGTCGTTTGGATTCCCAAGGGACACAGGAGCGGCTCCTCCTTAGGCACTCCCTGTAGAGGCCGGCCCCCGAACGCTGTCCGGCGGCCTCCCCACATTTCCCGCGAAATCGCATTCCGGCTTTGGACAAGACCACCGGAGCGGGGGACCCCCGAGCGAGTTGTGCGTCGGTGTCCCGCGAGGCGCGGGGCGGCCGTCGGATCCCCCCTGCCGCTGCACAGTGGTGCCTCCCGGAAGCGGGGCTGCGCGAGGGCGCTGCTGCGATTGGTGGGCCGCCGCTGGGGGCGGAAACAACGGTGCCGCCGGCGGGAAACCTGGCCCCTGCTGAAGCGAAGCGGGAGCGCGACCGTTAGGTGAGGCTGGGTCCGGCTGGCTTGGAAGGCGGGGGTCTGCCGGGGTCGGCGGTGCTGGGGGGAGGGCCGAGGGGCGGGGGGCCGGAGCGAGGGGAGACGGGCGGGGGTGTTCAGGGAGCGTCCCCGCGAGCCCGCGTCTCTGTCGCGCAGCCCGCCATGTCGTCCCCGGCGTCCACTCCGAGCCGCCGCGGCTCCCGGCAGGCCGCCCCCGCTCAGCCACGTGAGTGTCCGCGTACGGCCGTGCCCCGCGGGGTCCTCAGGGAGGCAGGGCGGGCGGTGCCGTGTCAGCCCCGTTCGGCCCCAGTGCCGCCCGCGCCGACGCCGCTGTGCCCGTTCCCCCAAAGGTCAGGACCCGCTGTCGTCGGGAGAGCCTCGGCCGCTGCCCGCGTCGCCCGGCGCAGAGCCCCGCAGCTCACCCCGCGCGCCGCCCGCAGGTGCGCTGCCCGCTCGGGCATGGAGGGCCCGCGGGGGGGGGGGGCCGGGCGGGGGGAGCGGACGTCCCGCAGGGGTCCTCGCCGTGCTCACCCCCGTGGACGCGGTCCCCAGCCGCCCCCTTGGACCTGGACGTGAGCTCGCCGCTGACCTACGGCACCCCCAGCTCACGGGTGGAGGGCACCCCGAGAAGCGGCGTGCGCGGCACGCCTGTGCGGCAGAGGCCCGACCTGGGCTCGGCGCGGAAAGGGCTGCAGGTGGACCTGCACTCGGACGGGGTGAGTGCGGGGCCGCTCTGGGCGCGGTGGGCCGCGCGAGGTGGGCCGTCCCCCGCAAACCTGGTCCCGTCGCCTTTCCTGTGCAGCCGGCCGCAGAGGATATAGTGGCGAGCGAGCAGTCTTTGGGCCAAAAACTCGTGATTTGGGGAACAGATGTAAATGTGGCAACGTGCAAAGAAAACTTTCAGGTGAGGTTCCATTCCTCGGGGCTCCGGAGATGAGGGGGAAAGTACTTGTCACCTCCATCCACGTGACCCCGGTATTTAGGAGCAGATCTTCACGTGGCTCAGAATTGGTGGTGTCTTTTTCAGTTTTTAGGAAAAAGAAAAACACCTACGTTTGTCTCCAAATTCTGACACCGTTCCTAGTTTCCTTTTTTTAAGTATAGTTGACTTACAGCAATGCGGTAGTTTCGTGTGTACAGCAAAGTGACATACAGCAAAGTGATTCGGTTATACTTCTCTTTCTGATTATGTCCCATTATAGGTTATTATAAGATTTTGAATGTAATTCCTCACGCTATACAGTAAATTCTTGTTGCTTTTCTACTTTACAGCTGGTAGTTTGTGTCTGTTAATCCCATATTTCTAATTGATCCCTCCTTCCCTCCCTCCCTTCCCCCCTCCCCCTGCTCTTTGGTAACCATAAGTTTGCTTCCTGTGTCTGTGAGTCTGTTTTGTATATGGATTCATTTATGTTACTTTTTAGATTCCACATGAAAATGATATATAGTATTTGTCTTCATCTGACTTATGTCACTAAGTATAATATTGTCTAGGTGCACCCATGTTGCTGCAGATGGCAAATTTCATTCTTTTTTATGGCTGAGTAATATTCCATTATGTGTATACATATATAAATCTGTATATATCACACGTTCTTAAGCTTATTGTCTATAAATGGGCACTTGGGCTGTTTCCAGGTCTTAGCTAACTTGAAAAGATAAGTGGCCCCCAGCATTCATAACTTTTATTTTGAGTAGTTGCTGGTTCCTAACTGCATTAAGCTCACTGTTTCTTTCCCCACGCTAAGAGATTTCTTCAGCGTTTCATCGATCCTCTGGCTAGAGAAGAAGAAAGCATTGGCATAGACGTTACTGAGCCTCTGTACATGCAGCGACTTGGGGAGGTAATGAAATATGCTAACCTGAAAATTCAAACTAGGGGTTGAAATGGTTAGCAGGATATAACTTGTTTGTTCTGCCCTGTAGATTAACGTTATTGGAGAGCCGTTTTTAAACGTAAACTGTGAACATATAAGATCATTCGATACAAATCTATACAGACAGCTCATCTGCTACCCACAGGTAACAATTTGCAGTTGAACTTGGGGGTCTGCAGTAAACATCTAGAAGATCTGCAGGGTTTCTGGACAGTAGGGTTTCCTTAGTAACAGAGAATATGCCTCCAAAGCAACTTTTGGGGGGGTGGGGGGTTGCCGCATGGCATGTGGGATCTTAGTTCCCAAACCAAGGATCGAACCCATGCCCTCTGCAGTGGAAGCGAGGAGTCCTGACCACTGGACCGCCAGGGAAGTCCCCCAAAACCTCTTAAAACCATGTTCTGTCTTCTTTAAGATGAACACTTTTCCACACGTTAACATTAGAAATCGGGGTGTGTGTTACTGTTGACGGCATGTCATCGTTTGGTTGGCAGCGTTTCTTAGTACATAAAACAGTGGTGACTCAAAATTGACAGCTTGTTGGGTTTGATGACTTAAAACATATTAAACGAAGACCCTTACACACACCTGCCTTCTCTAACGTTGTGTTAACCATTCTGCAGCCTTCTCTGGGCTTAAGGTCAGGCTTTATCAACGAAGCATCAGCTACGTTGATTCCAGCTTTAGGCTTTGGAGGCAGGCAGACTTGGTTTTAAATCTTGATTTTGCTGCTTAATAGCTGTGTAACCTTGGTCCAGTTCCTCAGCTTCCCAGAGGCTGTTTCCTTATCTGCAAAATGGGGAACAGGTGTTAACAAATTGGAATAATTATGATTTAACCCATTTTGGTATCATTCTGTTATGGAAGAAAAGTAAGACCTCAAAGTATGAGCTTCTGTTGCCAATTAAAAGCCTACAGTCATGCCAGCACATCCTGAAGGCACGATTATATGTCTTATCTCATTTTTTTAAATTAATTTATTTATTTTTGGCTGCATTGGGTCTTCATTGCTACGTGTGGACTTTTTCTCTAGTTGAGGAGAGCGGGAGCTACTCTTGGTTGCGGTGCACAGGCTTCTCACTGTGGTGGCTCCTCTTGCTGTGGAGTACGGGCTCTAGGGGCGCGGGCTTCAGTAGTTGTGGCTCGCGGGCTCTAGAGTGCAGGCTCAGTAGTTGTGGTGCACGGGCTTAGTTGCTCCGCGGCACATGGGATCTTCCTGGACCAGGGCTCGAACCCGTGTCCCCTGCATTGGCAGGGGGATTCTTAAGCACTGCGCCACCAGGGAAGTCCATGTCTCATCTCATTTAACTCTAGTGAGAAGATGCAGAGGTGAGAGATTTCAGTGTGCCCAAGGGTTTACAAATAGCATGTGTGATTTTATAGGGTAATGCTTTTGGATTATGCCATATTCTTTTTGTTTTTATGCCTTGCTAACGTGAATTGCTTTATTAGATTTAACCCTAAGATAAAAATACAAACACAGCTTGGCACCATTATACTTGTTTTTAAAGGAAGTTATCCCAACTTTCGACATGGCTGTCAATGAGATCTTCTTTGACCGCTATCCTGACTCAATCTTAGAACATCAGATTCAAGTAAGACCGTTCAACGCATTGAAGACTAAGAATATGAGGAACCTGAATCCAGAAGGTAATATTTTCTCCAATTTAGTGAGATATAGTTGACATATAGAAGATAACGTTTGTAATAGCAAGAGAGCACGTTCCGTGAAAGTCACCTCATCAAGGAGCTTTAAAGGAGTTGGTGGCAGCGGCGGCGGTGGGCTGCGCGTTGACAGGAGCCAGTTGCAGGCTCAGCTACCCCATATGCTTCTGGACCCACCATGCCTTTTTAACTAAACTGAGATTATATAAAAGGTGCTGTAACTCTTGATACTTTCCTATCTTAAGATGAACTGATCCAGTTATGATAGTCTTACAGTTATTTTACTAAGAAGGCAGTCCATCAGAATCAAAGTAGAAGTCAAGTATAAAATATGATCCGTGCCCTGAAGCATAAGGAGGAAATCTAGTTTGGAAAGGAAGAGAAGAGGCAGAACAGAGCAGGAGTGTCTCAGCCCAGGGAGAGACGGAGCGTGCTGGGCCCCAGTGGGAGGACTTTGTGGTGAAAGATTTGGAAAGCAGACCTGAAACATCCTATTATGTTATTTATTGGGGGAAATGGTATGTCAGGGGCCTCAGTTACTACTGGGACAGGTACGTCTCTGAACCCTCCACGTATAGTGGGCGTGACTATGGAGAAGATTATCACGAGTGCGTGGGCTGTGACAGCCACTTCACAGGTCCGGTCGTCCCCAGGCAGCCTCGGGTCGGCCTAGCTCGGCAAGGGTCAGTAGACTTAAGGGGTTGAGAGGGAGCACACTGGTCACAGGAGGGACATCCCAGGCCAGAGCCGAGGTACGTACCCAGCGAGATGTTCGTGCTCTGGCTGTAGCGTCTCCCTGTGACCCCCGCCATCCCAGCACCTCCAGTCCTCCAGTGAGGTTCTCCCAGGCTGGACAGCAGAGCCAGACCCGCCCCAGCTGGCCTCCAGCTTGGGGAGGCCCACGCCCAGCCGGGACGAGCTGCCCTCTCTCCCCGCCTTGCAGACATCGACCAGCTCATCGCCATCAGCGGCATGGTGATCAGGACGTCCCAGCTGATTCCAGAGATGCAGGAGGCCTTCTTCCAGTGCCAGGTGTGCGCGCACACGGCCCGGGTGGAGATAGACCGCGGTCGCATAGCCGAGCCCTGCGTGTGCGAGCGCTGCCACACCAGCCACAGCATGGCGCTCATCCACAACCGCTCCGTCTTCTCCGACAAGCAAATGGTGCGTGGCCCCTGCCCCCCTCCACGTGCCCCATCCTCACTCTGCCCCAGCCAGGTCCTCAAAAGCCAGGTGTAACTTGTCCACTCATGCAGCCCTGAAACCACGCTTCCTGGTGGGTTGAGCAGCTTCATTCCTCCTGGGAGAGCAGGTGTGTTAGAGCGCGAAGCTGGGCACTCGGTGTGCCTGAGGCCCCAGCCTCGGGCCAGCAGCACTGCTGCACCGCCCGTGGGCACCCGTGCGCTGTGCTCCACGCTTGTCATAGGGGAGGAGTGCGTTCTCCAACTGAATATCTTAAGTTCAGTGTCATTCGTGATTTACTAAGATTTAACATGAGATGCTTCTACGGGAAATACTTAAGATTGCAGAATGTAAGAGTGTATACGTTAAGAACAGTAAACGCCGTTTGAGTACATTCTGACACTTGGCAGTTCTACCACTGGTAAAGAATGGGCTGAGAAGTTTTGCCAAAGTTTTTCTCACAAACTATTGCCTAGGGAGTTCGACCTTGTAGCTCTTTATTCATGAAAAATTTTAAGATGCAGATTAAAATACCAGAGAAAGGCAGAAAACCATTTATTTACTGCGATTGTAATGGTATAAAGTATGCATAAGGAGTGAAGAATTTTTTGATTTGTTTTAATGTTTAAGCAATCTTAACTTTAAGTGGAGAGAATGAGTTCAAAGTATAGGACAAGAGATAGTTTCCCTTATTGGGAGTCACTAGGAGAACACTAACGCGTGTGAAAAGCGTCCACTTCCTTGCTGATGGAAGGGTCATCGAGGTGAGAAGCTTTCTTCGCACGTGGGCACCAGTTCCTGGGCCTGGGTGCTCCGAGGCTCTGCCCGCAGACTTGCTGCCGTCCTCCGGCTCCTCCAGGCCGCCTCGGGGCCCTTGCGCTTGCTGTCCTGTCGCTGAGAGCACGTGGCCCCTCCCTGACAGCCTCTCTCTGCCCAGTGGTCACCTGGTTTGAGAACGGCCTTCCCTGCCCTTGACGGTGGGAAGCGCAGCCTCCACCCCCGCCCCTTGCTCCCTCCTGTCGTCTTCTGCCACCGCGCCTGGCACTGCCAGGACTGTGTGTGTCCCTCCGCTCTGGGGCAGAGTCCCCAGCACCCGGGATGGAGCTTGGCAGCTGCTCGGCAGGTGCTGTGGGTGAATCGATGTCACCAGGAGGACAGGCAAGAGTTTGGGAGGCACGGTGACCTGAACGGGGGGTGCTTCTCCACCCAGAAGTGCACTGGGGGCAGCGTCCAGAAGGAACTAGAAACGCAGGCCGACACGGATGCAGACGTGCCCGCCACAGCCTTAATACGGGGAAAAACAGCCCTGGCATCCCCGCCCCCACACGGGGCAGCCTCTAAACGAACAACCGCCTCAGAATGCGCGCCAGGCTGGGTTTCCAGAGGTGGAAACAGAGCGAGGTCCCAGGGGCAGCAGAGGCGCTGCTGTCGGAGTGGCTGGGTGGGCGGGGCTCTGGGCCTGTCCTGAGGCATCTGCCCTCCACCCTCTCAGATCAAGCTTCAGGAGTCCCCTGAAGACATGCCCGCGGGGCAGACGCCGCACACGGTAGTCCTCGCCGCTCACAATGACCTCGTGGACAAGGTCCAGCCTGGGGACAGAGTGCACATCACAGGTGAGGGGCTCCAGAGTCAGCCCTGTGACCTGGTCGGGGATGCCTGGCCTGGGGCTGCTGTTCCCAGCGCCTGCCTTTGACCTCCGACATGGCCCCTGCCCAGACGGTAGGCTGTCTCCCTGTTACTGTCTGAAATAACTTGTGAGCGACCTTCAGTATTTGAGCTCTTCAGGTTTCCTTTCTTTCTAGGTTTTTGGTACGGGATTTAGGTACTTTCTTTCAGGTAGTTATTGGTAATTCCTTACATTCGGTTTAAGAGAAATGAAACTTCTGTTTCAAACTGCGGTGCATCGAACACAGAGGTGAGCAGGTGGCGTGTGGAGGCAGTGGTCCCGGGTCAACCTCGCTGGCTCTGCTCGGAGCCCCCCAGAGCCCTGCCTCCCCCGTGCTCCAGGCCAAGGTCAGGCAGGTGAGAGTGTGTCCTTTGTGCCCTCAGGCATCTACCGAGCGGTCCCCATTCGCGTCAATCCCAGAGTGAGCAACGTGAAGTCTGTCTACAAAACCCACATCGACGTCATTCACTATCGGAAAACCGACTCAAAGCGTCTGCACGGCCTCGACGAAGAAGCAGAGCAGAAACTTTTTTCAGAGAAGCGTGTGGAATTGCTTAAGGAGCTTTCCAGAAAACCAGACATTTATGAGAGACTCGCTTCCGCCTTGGCTCCGAGCATTTATGAGCATGAAGATATAAAGAAGGTGACTGATGGGCTTCTCACTTGCGGCTGGGCTTGAGAGCTCTCGGGTCAGACAGTGTGGACACCCCGGAAAGGCTGAGCCTCGGCCCGTTGGGCCGAGCAGGGCCTGCCACCTGCCTTGGCTGTTGGTAATGAGAATGGTCGGCATCCTCGTCTCGTTTCCAGGCACAGAAGCCGCCATGGGGTGGGTGGGGTCCGGGCCCCTATGGCATCTGTGCCCCAGGGCTGACTTGCAGCCGCTCCCGTCCTCTGATCTCTTCATTGTCGCCCTTTGTCCATCTGAGCACTGAGATCTCTCTGTCTGTCCGCCCGTCCAGGGAATCCTGCTTCAGCTCTTTGGCGGGACAAGAAAGGATTTCAGTAACACAGGAAGGGGCAAGTTCCGCGCCGAGATCAACATCCTGCTTTGCGGGGACCCAGGGACCAGCAAGTCCCAGCTGCTGCAGTACGTGTACAACCTGGTCCCCCGGGGCCAGTACACGTCCGGGAAGGGCTCCAGCGCTGTGGGCCTCACCGCCTACGTCATGAAGGACCCTGAGACACGGCAGCTCGTGCTGCAGACCGGCGCCCTGGTGCTGAGTGACAACGGCATCTGCTGCATCGATGAGTTCGACAAGATGAACGAGAGCACACGCTCTGTCCTGCACGAGGTCATGGAGCAGCAGACGCTCTCCATCGCCAAGGTCAGTCGCCCGTTCTGTCCCGGCGTGGACACAGTTGGGGTGTCGGGGGGCTTGAACCTCAGCATCTGTGGAACCTGCAGCTTGGGAAACTGGCCAACACTTCTCCTGTTAGGTCCCAGCTCAGTCTCAGTATTTTCCACAGGATCCTCTTTCTTCCTTTGTGCTGTCCTAACCCTCTCATGTGTGGTACTCGTAGAACTTGAGTTTGTCCTAATGCAATGGGTTTGGTTACTGAAAAAGACGCAGTCGCAGCAAACGTTCATCTACAGCCCGGTCCTTGGCTTGACTCAGCACTCAGGGCTGTCCCCAGGGGGATGCCTGTGCAGAAATCACCTGTGCCGGGTGACGTGGCTCGTGGTGACGGCGGATCCCTGGCAGAGGGCACACGGGCAGAGGTGGCTCACAGTTCCTGCTGGCCTCGGGGCGAGGTTTCTAACCACACTGTCCCTCCGCCAGGCTGGGATTATTTGTCAGCTTAACGCCCGCACCTCCATCCTGGCAGCCGCAAACCCTATCGAGTCTCAGTGGAATCCGAAAAAAACCACCATTGAGAATATCCAGCTGCCCCACACACTGTTGTCAAGGTACGAAAACACGTTTTCATAGAATAGATGGTCTCACTTTGCTCATCCGTGGAATGTTCAGGGTGAGCTTGAGAAGGAAATACAAGGCAGAGCCCAGCTGATGTCGTAAACTCTTCAGGCCAACACAAAGCCTGCACATCTGCTTGGTCACGGGTTTTCCAGGCAAGGACGGTGTGTTTTTCTGCTCACCTTGATGCGTACTTGTTTTTTGGAGCAATTAGGGCCTTTCACCTTCATCCTTTCAGAAACCCACCTCTCGCTGCTCTCAGTCTTAAAGCTGCTGTAGAAAATCAACAAAGTGCAGAGAGCGGTTTTACACAGTAGATAAGGGTCTGAAAATTAAACTTGTGGAAGGGGGAGTCACGTAGTCCATACTTTTTCCTCAAAGATAGATATGTTTAGACTTTGATTACTTGACTGTTCTAACGGTAGTTCCTTCTCCCCAAAAGAGTTGAATGTATTTTCATTCGCATCTTCCGGTCTTCAGAATTACAGCAGCGTTTCCCTTGGGAGCATCTTGCTTCTGGCTCAGCTTTCAGTGCCCGGTATTCCTGGGCAGAAGGGGCCTGCGGGGCCGGGGTAGGGGAACCGGAGGCCCGGGCTCCTCAGGCCGCCTGGGCAGGACACGCCTGCCTCCCTTGCGGGCCCCGGGGTCCACGCACAGGTACGTGGGTGTCCCAGCTGGGAAAACTGTTCACGATGTTTTCTCAGGTTTGACTTGATCTTCCTCATGCTGGACCCTCAGGACGAAGCGTACGACCGGCGTCTGGCTCACCACCTGGTGTCCCTGTACTTCCGGAGCGAGGAGCAGGCACAGGAGGAGGTCATGGACATGGCGGTGCTCAGGGACTACATCGCCTACGCGCGCAGTGCCGTCCTGCCGCGGCTGAGCCAGGACGCCAGCCAGGCCCTCATCGAGGTACCTGCGGCCCGAAGCACAGCGGGGGGCTGCTCAGCCTCTAAAACAGCCTCTGAAACTTCTATGACTGTCTTCCCTCCTATGTTGCAAAATCGAGTTTTCCAAATGTAGAAAGGGGAAAAGGATTCATTTCTACACATTGTGCACACTCTTTTTGTATTTAAATACTTGTAAGCACAGTGTATTTTAGACCAAGATACCTGAGTTGAAATATAGGTGATGCTACTTAGTGACTTTGTAATTCTGGTCTCTGGGCTGCATTTGCTCGTTTCTAAAAAATTAAGTATTTTAAGTACACTTCTTAGTACCTTTTAAGTGGGCAGCAGTGCATGATGACATATACCCAGTAGACATTGTGACACTAAGAAGGTTCCTGGTGCTTTGATGGGCTTTACATCCTGACAAAGCCCTGAAGATGCTCAAGTGAAAGTTACAAGTGATAACGCGGTTTTCCGTCTCTGTCATCTTGAGGGAGTTACGTCATCCATATATGGGTTTAGACAATATACCTCCTGCGTGTTGCCCCGCTAATCCTTGGCCTGCTCCTCGCAGGGGTGTAAACAAACAGACCGGAGTCCTCAGCTGCCCTTCCCAACGCCGTGTCCTCTGGGTGCCGGGCTTCGCACACCCTTGCTGCCCAGTCCCGTCCTGAAGCTGCACCCGCGCCTCCCCAGACGAGGCTCGAGGCCCAAGGCTGCACCCGCTCTCGCTCCCCTCAGGACCTACCTGCTCAGGGGGTTATTTAACAGGAGCCCGACTGGCCAGAGTCCAGGCACGACCCTCAGGTCATCGTGTGAGGAGTTGGCGTGTCCCCTGTCTCGCCAGGCTTACGTGGACATGAGGAAGGTGGGCAGCAGCCGAGGGATGGTGTCCGCGTACCCCCGACAGCTGGAGTCGCTGACCCGCTTGGCCGAAGCCCACGCCAAGGTGCGGTTTTCCAGCAAGGTGGAGGCGATCGACGTCGAGGAGGCCAAGCGCCTGCACCGGGAGGCCCTGAAGCAGTCAGCGACCGACCCACGGACGGGCATCGTGGACATCTCCATCCTCACCACAGGTGGGGCTGCGCGGGCCCTCTGAGCACGTGACGGGGGTGCCGAGGAGGTAGATGTTGGCGCACGTGACCTGGTCCTGTGCTGCCCGCCCTCCGGGCACCACGCCCCTAGAGGAGCGGTTCTTCCCCAGCGAACGGGGCTCACTTCTGTGCTCATTGCCTGGACTGTCTCAGTGGAAAGGAGCAGCTATAAATAAGCTCTTCAGAAACTGGGAACAGAATTCAGAACTTGCTCCGACTGTCCCCTAACCTTATTTGGTGACATGACTAAACAGTTGTTGTTTTTTTTTAAGAGTATAGTTGATTTATGACTAAAGAAATAGTAATGGAAGTTTGAAACACTTTTGCTTCCTTAGAGCAAAAACGTCTTCACTAATTTCTTTTAAATCAGGAATGAGTGCCACCTCTCGTAAACGGAAAGAAGAGTTAGCTGAAGCTTTGAAAAAGCTTATTTTATCCAAGGGCAGAACGCCAGCCCTGAAATACCAGCAACTTTTTGAAGATATTCGGGGACAGTCTGATATAGTAAGTGTTTATGTGTATATTTTGTTTAATAGAGTTTTCTTTTCCCTTGATGCTGCTTTAAAGTTTTTTTCTAATTTTTTTCCTTCGTTTGTAGTTTAAGTAATAAATTGTTTAAGTAGTTACAGATAAAGAAGAGAAGTGAGATCACCACCCACCATCAGGGAATGATTGCGATGAGAATTGTGTTGGGCTTTCAGTTTTCTGTGTGGATGTGGATGCATGGTTTTGAGCCGTGTCAGTTAGTACTCTTAGCTTCATCTGTGACGCAGAATCCACTTCATGACTTACGCACTTTACCTCATGCCTCCCCCGTGAGTTACTTAACCATTTGGTGGGCACTTAGAGCATTTGCAGTCTCTTGCTGTTACTAGGAAAGCTGAGTTCATGGCAAGAGCTCTGCTGGTCGGGTCCAGTCTTGCCTGCTGCCCTAACGCCCTCCCTTCCTGGCCCTTGGCAGGAAACGTTTGCCACTCCCAAGACGGAGCGTTAAGACGTGTGTACAGCCACCAGGAAGGAAGGAGACTCCGGTGGTTCTTTAACTTGGAAACACCATTGTGTCTCTAAGTGGGGAGGGCAGCTCCACGTGTCCAGTTCTTTTCCTCTTCTCTTCCCCAAAGGCAGTTACCAAGGATATGTTTGAAGAAGCGCTGCGTGCCTTGGCGGATGATGACTTCTTGACGGTAACTGGGAAGACAGTGCGCCTGCTCTGAAGCCCCACGAGCAGCGCCGGCAGGAGAAAGAGCCTCAAAGTCATTACTTGGCTGCATAAAAATTTTCTAACCTGGGTTCCGTTTTCTAGGGAAGCGTGTGTGCCAGTTTATGAGCATGATATAGTACGACTGTTTTCTTCAAGTGCTGTTTCTTTAGCACCAGGTTTGAGCTGTGTGTAGGCACAGACAGGGTGCGATCTTCTCTGGAGACAGCGGTCTGGGTCATGGTTTTGTGCTGGACTTTGTCGTGGCCGTTGGAGATGCTCGGGTGTTCACATCCCTCCTGTGGGGAGGTGCATGCCAGCGCTGTCCCCACTGAGTCCTCAGGGCTTGTTCTCCTGGCTACATGAGGCTGGAAATGATGGGGTTCCGGGTCACTGCTTTCTACTGCTTCACCCTAATATGTAAAACTTTTTCCTCAATAAATGATAGAATAAGTAATACTTGGTTATCAGGCATTATTTTTCATTAAGAAAAAAGCTTTAATAAACACTGCTTTCATGGAAATTCATGACGGTAAGTACTTTGTGTAAGTCATAAACTCACTAAGATATAATACATTTCATCTTATTCAAAATTTATTTCAATTCTAGCAGTCATTCTCATAAAACCACCATAGGCTGAAATCTCAGGTGGAGATAACTATGGTAACAAGTAACCCCTGGAACATTCAAGTCTCCATGAGTTTGGCCTTTTTTATAATCAACATTCATTAGCAAAGCATTCATGGAAAGTGATAGATCTGAGTGTTTGAACAGCCTTAAAATGCTAATGTGGGCGTGGGATTCAGAGGTCATCTGAGCAGCTCCGGCGGTCCCCATTCTGTCCTGGGGGTCACGGTGCCTCAGCGGCAGTCAGGCTGGGGCATCACCAGAGGGTGCGAGAGACGAGTCTGAAATGAAACCACTGAATCTTCTGAGTAGAACTCTGTCCGGTGTGTGTGGACGCTGCTCGCGCTTCCAGAATTGGGCTGAGAAGGGAGACCGTTGGGGAGAGGAGTCTGAGGCCACGCGCTGAGCGGTTCCCAGCCCGAGTTGCTCAAGGTGGCTGGTTCTCAGGCCACTGACGAGCTGTGGACAGCACACACTACACCGGGGCCCACAGTGTGCAGGGCGTTGTGAGGCCAAGTTCCCTGAACCAACTGGGAAATGTCCCGGGGCCACGGCGAGAGCTGATCTTCCCCCCAAACTGCATTCTGAGTAAGGTCACAACAAGAGTGCCTTCTTGCACAATTACAAGCTAAGTGAAAGAGCACTGCTGCAGACTTCCCAGGTGGTCCAGCGGCTAAGACTCCCAGGTTCCCAATGCAGGGGGCCCGGGTTCGACCCCTGGTTGGGGAATTGGATCCCACGTGCATGCCGCACTGAAGATTCCCACACACTGCAAAGGAAGATCCCGCGTGTCGCAACTAAGACCTGGCACGGCCAAAATATATAAATACTAAACAAAAACAATAACAAACAGCATTGCTGCCATCAGGTTCTGGAGCTGCTTCCTTGACACAGTTCTGTAGATCATAGACGAGTGATACAGGAAATAAAGACAGGCTTTCACCAAAGTGAACCCTCCGCCTGCAGTCATGGCTAGAACATAGGAAGTTAAGTGACGAGTGTGCTCAGTACCCGAACCTTCTGGGGCGCTCCTATCTGTTGACTAAGATGCTTTCCCCCTGAGGTAACACAGTAGTGATATTTTTTTAAACCTTGTTATTCAATACCAACATGGAACTTATGGCTGCAAATAAAGTTTGATTTTCCGGGAATCTGAGTTGAATTAACATAATGAGGCTTCTGTTATGGTGGATCTAAACTTATTCAATTGGGCGCATTTCCGGTCACTTGTGGAATTGCGACGTGGTCTGGGGGGCTCCGAGAGCCAGGAGGGACTCATCCTGTCAGGGCAGAGCCGACAGATGCCTGTTGGGTGCCTGTAGGCAGCGGAGCAGGAGAGGAAGAGGGTGAGTCACGGGAGAGCTCTGCCCTTGGAGGCCGAGCCTCCGCACTTACCCTCAGGAGTATCGGGGCAGGAAAGATGGCACCTTCCCCGGCACCTTCCCGTTTGTAGAAGGTGGTTTGTTGGTACAGATGTGGGCTGCCCAGGCCAGATCCTGGCTCGTCTTCCTCCCAATCTTCAGTGCTTACGACTGGTACATGGTCAGTGCCCGACCATGTTCCTGTGAACAAAATAAGTAGAATGTAGGTTTTTCTTATGAGGACAATACAATTCAGCTCAATTCCTACAAATATATGTTTTAAATGTTACAGTATAATGTAATTGCATTTGAATTTTTCCCTCCAATTTTGACCCTGAAAGATACCCAGACTTGCTAGTTGGAACAGCCTTACTTGATTTACACACATACACAAGCCATTGTACTCCCAGTATCCATCATAAATATAACCAACTCCACCCGAGGAATCAAACACCAGCAAGAATGAAGAAACCCAGAAGGTAATGACTCACTCTTAGCACAAGGTTAGGAAATGTTTAGTTTAAGAAAGTGCTGTTACTTATTAAATTTGAGGTCATTTCTTAAAATGCCTCTGCAATTTAATTTTTTAAACTTTTTGAAATAAGTTTCAGGCTTACAAAAAAGTTGTAAGGTTAGTAAAATTCCCATTTACCTTTCACTCAAATTCCTTTGTTACATTTCCTCGAACCTGCTTTTATCATTATCTATAAAGCTTTTTTAATTATTTGAGACTAAGTTATAGACAGGATGCCCCTTTACTTATAAATACTTCCTAAAAACCATGTATATCCTAAAACCAGTAACCTTACTTTATATAATAACCTCAGAATAATTTCATAACGATCGAAAAATTAAGGGATTTCCCTGGCTGTCCAGTGGTTAAGAATCATGCTTCCACTGCAGAGGGCACAGGTTCGATCCCTGGTTGGGGAACTAAGATCCCGCGTGCCGCGTGGTGGCACGGCCAAAAAACATAAAATAATTTTTTTTTTAAATTAATACTGTTACCCAATCTACAGACATTCAGATTTCATCAATTGTCTCAATGATGCTCATAGCAAAACTAAAAAAATACATGCTTCTGCTTCAGGATCACAAGCCACATTTTTATTATTTATTTGTTTGCACTGGGTCTTAGTTGTGGCAGGTGGGCTCCTCAGTTGAGGCTCGAGGGCTCCTTTGTTGCAGCATGCATGTGGGATCTAGCTCCCCGACCAGGGCTCGAACCCAGGTCCCCTGCACTGGGACCGCGGAGTCTTACCCACTGCACCACCAGGGAGGCCCCACAAGTTGCCCTCCTCAGCTGCCCGCTGCTGCCTGGGCCCCTTCAGGGCTTCCTACAACACCTGCCCCATGATCTGAGCTGCGACTCTTTCCTAAAGGGGACCCTCCCTAACCACCTGCCCCAAAGAACGGAGCCAGCGGCCACCTCTGCCGCTCTTATTGTTACCCTGTTTGCTTTTCAGCACTTATCATGGTGGGAAATTGTCTCATATATGTATTTGTTTAAGAGTTTGCTGTTAGTCTGCTTCCATTAGCACAGAAGCTCCATGAAGGCAGGGACTTTTTCCAAGGCAACTACAAATTTTCCAGATAAAAAGAGAAATCTATAAAACCTCATGGGCCCCATGATCATTGCAGCATTTTTCACAGTAGCCAAGACATGGAAACAACCTATGTGTCCATTGATGGATGAATGGATAGAAAAGATGTGAAATTTTATATATATATATATATATTTATATTTATATATATGTAACTATACACACAATGGAATATTATTCATCCATAAAAAGAAAGGAAATCCTGCCATATTTGTGACAACATGGATGGACCTAGAGGGTATTATGCTAAGTGAAATAAGTCAGACAGAGAAAGACTAATGCTGTTATGATCTCACTTACATGTGGAATCTAAAAACAAAAAACCTCAGGGGTGTTTATGCTTTGGATTCTCCTCTCACTGCTCTCTATTGTTGCAAATGGCAAGTTATAAACTTTAAAATCTGCTTCCCTTTCTTCCCAGGCTTTATCAGCCTCTGCAGAGACGGAGCGATGGACTTTCTTCCCAGGCTTTATCAGCCTCTGCAGAGACGGAGCGATGGACTTCATGGAAGTTTGAAACACTTTTGCTTCCTTAGAGCAAAAACGTCTTCACTAATTTCTTTTAAATCAGGAATGAGTACCACCTCTCGTAAACGGAAAGAAGAGTTAGCTGAAGCTTTGAAAAAGCTTATTTTATCCAAGGGCAGAACGCCAGCCCTGAAATACCAGCAACTTTTTGAAGATATTCGGGGACAGTTTTACCCCTTTTTCTTGCCTAACTGTTCTATGAGCCCGCATGCCTCGCGTAGCCACGTGCCGTGTCCTCCCTTCCCAGCAGCCCCGCGGGGAAGTGCTGCTCCCATTCCACAGGCACATCTCTGCGGCCCCCGAACTGGGAGGGCTGGAGGAAGACACCGGTCCAGCTCTTTCCCCCGCGAAAGAGAATCAGCTAATGCAGCCGCCTCCCCTTTGCGGTGTCTCCTCGCGCTGAGGGCTGAAATGCAGGGCCGATCTCTGCAAGGGTAGGAGGCTGTCTGCCGGGAAGGCGCAGCCTTCTGCAGCGTCTGTTCCAGAACCACCTGGGAGCAGTGGGACAGGTGGGCCCTGCTTTGCCCCAACAGAACAGCATCAGCCTTTACATGGAAGCATCTGATTCGGCGACGTTTTCGGCTTGTAACATTCAGCAGCCCCTGACTTCTCTCCTGCTGCTCAGATGCCTGGGCTTCTGGCACAGGCTCTTCGACGTTCAGTGGGATTTCACAGGCAAAGTGTGTGATCTGATGGCTTGAAGTACTGTGAACCCTAAACACACAATCTCACAAAAAAGAAAACAGTCTTTCCTTAGTTGGAAAATTATATTGTAACATAATATTATATAACATACAGCATCTGTGCTAAGGCTTCCTATAAGCTATCTGCTGTGATTATTTCAAACAGGGTTTACAGTAAAAGATCCCTGAAAATTATTTCTACCTGATCAGATACATTCTGAACTTTTGAGGAACCTGAGGGCCAAACTCAAGCTCGGCGATGTGTATTTTAAGTGCATGAAACCTCTTCCCCCTGAACCGTGGAGCTTTGCAAAGGGCTAAAGCGCTAGAGAATAATGATTTAATTGGCAACATGCTCCTCCTCAGGACTTTGGCATTATTATAGCAAAACCACATGGGACTCAGGAATAAACTTTAATGACTGTTTCTTACAAGACTCCTGTAAATTAAAAAAGGATACAGTAAAGGCAGGCGAAGTAAAAATTATGGTCACAGCAGAAAGCTTCAGCACCAGGCACAGCCCGTCCTTGGTTACTCAGTAACCGCCGCCAAGCGTTGATAACATTGCTCCTTGTGACCCTAGCCAATCCTCCCAGCTGCTCTGTCCCAGAACCTAAACTTGCCGAATTATCCCAGCTTGCACTGTAACTCTGGAGTTTGCTGTCAAAATGCAAAATATCTAGAAGGACTTATACATCAAAACACTGTCAAATGTGAAATTTTGCTCAGAATGAATTTGTAAGTGAGAAGGGCCTTCAGAAGAAAAGATGCCAGGTTGGCGAATTATCAAGCGTGTGAAACACTCTGCTCACTTATTCTCAGTATCAGATTTCCAGATTGTAGATAATCCTACATAAACTCAACTTCTCTGGATAAAGAACAGACAGTTCCATGAAATAGGCTTTGACTGTGGGGTCCAGGTGCTTTCCAAACTGTTGATTTTACACATTAATGATTCTTTTAGAACAAGGTTAATGTCATGGTAAACTATTCTGTTGCTTAATTAGTAGCTGTTATTAAAGAAAACAGAACTTCATCCACCAAGGAAAGACTGATTCATGTTGTTGATAAGCCCATGTGTTTAAAATAATAATAATTTGCTCTTACATCTTGTGCCCTCTGCATATTAACAACTAGATATGAAGGTTGCACAGATATATCGAATTTTTTATTGAGGTCCAGTTGATTTACAATATTATGTTACCTTCAGGTGCACAACATAGTGGTTTACAATTTTTAGAGGTTATGCTCCATTTATAGTTATTATAAAATCCTGGCTATATTCCTGTGCTGTACAGTATAACGTTAGCCTATTTACTTACACATAGTAGTTTATGCCTCTAACTCCTCCATAACCCCTACCATGCCCCCCCTCACTGGTAACCACTGGTTTGTTCTCTACATCTGTGAGTCTGTTTCTTTTTTGTTATATTCACTAGTTTGTTTTACTTTTTAGAGTCATATAAATATCATACAGTATTTGTCTTTCTCTAACTTATTTCACTCAGCATAAAACCCTCCAGGTCCATCCATGTTGCTGCAAATGGCAAGGTTTCATTCTTTTTCATAGCTGAGTAATACTCAGTTGTCTGTTGAATGACACTTAGGTTGCTTCCATATCTTGGCTATTGTAAACAATGCTGTAGTGAATATTGGGGTGCATGTATCTTTTTCAATTAGTGTTTTTGTTTTCTTTTCAGGATATGTACCTGGGAGTGGAATTGCAGGCAGCTCTATGTTTAGTTTTTTGAGGCACCTCCAGACTGTTTTCCACAGCAGCTGCACCAAGTTGCACTCCTACCAACAGTGCACGGGGGCTTCTTTTCTCCACATCTTCACCAGCGCTTGGCCGTTTGTTGTCTTTTTGATGACAGCCATTCTGACAGGTGTGAGGTGGTGTCTCATTGTGGTTTTGATTGCATTTCCCTGATGATTAACCATGTTGAGCATCTTCTCATGTGCCTGTTGGCCATCTGTGTGTCTTCTTTGGAAAAATGTCTCAGGTGAACTTAAGATGAAATATACATCAAAGAGGAGCAAAATAGAATTTTTTCCACTTTGTCCAACTCCAACGCCACTTAGGAGCAGAGCTCTTTGCCCCTGAATTTCAGATAATACTACAGACGCAGACGTGCGGGCAGCAAGGCACTCTCCTTCCCTGACTCTAAGGACAGAGCAGCATCTCTTCCTGCAGAAACAGCTTCCTGTTTGTGGGACCTACCATGTGCAGTCCTTCAATGACCCCCAAAGATGCTTAGTAGGACCTTCATTCCTCAGGCTGGCAGGGGCCCGTGTCCAGCTCCCCAGCTGCTGTGGGCTGAATGTTGAGTCTCCCTAAAATTCCTACATTGAAGCTTAATGCCCAGAGTGATGGTATTAGTGGGTGGGCATATGGGAGGTGATTGCAGAGCCCCACAATGGGAGCACTGCCCTCATAACAGAGACCCGAGCGCGACCATCCCGAGAGGATACAGTCGGCTTTCTGCAACCCTGGGAGAGGGCTCTCACCAGCCCCTGAACCTGCTGGTGCCACGATCCTGGACTTCCCAGCCCCCAGAACCATGAAAGATAAGCTTCTGTCGCGTATAAGCCACCCAGTCTCTGGTACTTTATTTTGTGATAGCAGTCCAAGTGGATGAAGGCGCCAACCTTCCTTCAGCTGCCTCCCATTCACCTCTGGGTGTGTCATGCTCCCCCTCACTCGGTGCTTCTGCACAAAATGCCTTCTCTGACCAACTCCCACCTGTTCTACAAAATCAGGAACCTTCTCTGGTCCTCCCACTGCCCTGCACCCTCCTCTCTGGGACGTTTGCTCTGCAGCGCCGTGCTTTCTGTACCTGCTGCTGTGGGTCTCATCTTTCCTCCCCAGGACCCAGTGCAGGGCCTGAGTGCTTGATGGAAGTGGAATAAATACATAACTACGACTGGAATGCACTTGTAGTCCCATGAGCTCTTACTGAAATCCACTGTATGGAATATAAATAAAGCTCCTTGCTGTTGGTAAAATTTTTTAAAAGATATAATCAAGACACGGAGACAGATAAAATGACAGTGTCAAAGGTTTTAACTTACTAGTTAATCAGAGAATCAATAAGAAATTACGACTGGGTCAAGTGAAAAATGGAAGAAAATTGGTATTAATTTATAAACTGAAGCAAAATGGGACTATACACAGGGAATAATCTATGGGAATCACTGGACACAATTTGTATTTCTATGGACAAAAATCATGGCCATTATTACCAGTTTTTTACAAATTAATGAGTTGTAAAATAGCTCAAAGACAGCAAAAAGAGCAGAGAACCTGCAGAATCAGGTCACCCAGACAATGTTTCCTTCACATACACCCAGTGCGCTTCTCAGTTCATTTCAAAGTCTTTTACAATTTTTCCTTTTACTTCTTTAAGTCTGAAACTGTCAGAAGCATTAAAAAATTTCAAGTGTTGGGACTTCCCTGGTGGTCCAGTGGCTAGGACTCTGCACTCCCAATGCAGGGGGCCTGGGTGTGATCCCAGGTCAGGGAACTAGATCTCGCATGCATGCCACAACTATGAGCCTGTGTGCCACAACTACAGGCCTGCATGCCACAACTACCAGCCCACGTGCCACAACTATGAGCCCGCATGCCGCAAGTAAAAAAAAAAGAACGATCTCGCACACGGCAATGAAGATCCCACATGCCACAAATAAGACCCAGTGCAGTCAAATAAATAAATGAATTAATATTTTTTTAAAAAGTTGTTTAAAAAAAATTTCAAGTGTTGTATAAATGGCAAGAGCAGAGACAGTAATCGAAACATCTATTTCAACCATCAGAAGATACACTTAGTTCTGAAAATAGCATGTGAAAAAAGTACTCTACTTTAGATCAAGGTGGAAAAGAAAAAGGAAAGAGTGAAGTCACTGTAAGTTCAGAAGTATCTAAAATAATTAGACATATATACATACACATTACCCTTATGAAAGCCATTTATGAACTGGAAATAATCTAAAATATGTTTCATAAATCCTGCTGACATATCTTCAAGCATAAAATTATGGTTTGAATGGTAAAAAGAGGCTCTGTGCAAACCAACATGATGAGTGTCCTCAACCGTGCACGTTGAATTCTTAGACAGACAACAGGCAGGAGACGTCATTTGTGCTCAAAATTAGAGCACAGTCCAGTGACCTCACATGAGCATTCACAGCCTCCTGACTTGCCAACAAACAGACTATTCAGTTAGTTCTCGGGTTGTAAGTATTCTGTACGTGTGGTGGCTGTGTTTGCTGTCAGCCTGGTCAAGCTGGAACTGTGTTTCGTGGAATTCCGTTCCCTGGATTGTCTGGGCTGGGCTGGCCCAGGAGGCGTCTGCCGGAGACCAAGGGGCAGTAAGGGAGCAGCCGTTCCGTCAGCAGGTGCACGCCCCCCTGGGTCCAGAGCTGCCTGCTCACCTGTTGGCGGAGGAAGGTCCCTCCCCCAGGAGCAGCTGCGAGCACAGCCCCGATGGCAAGGGCACCGCCTTCCCTGCAGGTCCTGGCGACGCCCGTCTGCCCGGGCTGCTCTGCTGTCTGCTGACCTGCAGGGACACCACTGTATTTCCATCTTAAGGCTGCGTCTTCCAATCCATAAGCATGGGCTGACTTTCCATTTATGCATGTCTTCTTTAGTTTCTTTCAGCAATGTTTTCAACACTGCTCAGCGTACAAGCTTTTCTCCTCCTTGGTTAAATTTATTCCTATTTCTTATGCCATTATAAATGAAATGGTTTTCATAATTTCCATCACAAATTGTTCACTGTTCGTGTATAGAAATGCAACTGACTTTTGTGTGTTGATTTTGTATCCTGCCACTTTGCTGAATTAGGTTCTTAGTTCCAAAAGTTTTTCTGTGTGTGGAAGTTTTAGGATTTTCTACAAGATCATGTCATCAGCAAACAGAGATAATTTTATTTATTTTTTTCCAATTTGGATAAGTTTTACCCCTTTTTCTTGCCTAACTGTTCTAAAACTTCCAATAATGCATTAAATGGAAGCAGCAAAGTGAGCAACCTTATTGCTGATCTTATGGGAAAAGCTTTCAGTCTTTCACCACTGAGAATGTTGTTAGCTACAAGTTTTTCATATGTGGCCTTATGATCTTGAGGAAGTTTCCTTCTATTTCTAGTTTTTTTGAGTGTTCTTATCACGGAAGGGTGTTAAATTTTGTCAAATGCTTTCACTGCATGAATAAGGATTACAATGTGATTTTTTTCCTTCATTCTATTAATGTGGTGTATCATGTGAACAAACTTTGCATTCCTGGAATATAACCCAGTTAGTCATGGTGTATAATCCTTGTACTATGCTGCTGATTTCAGCTTATGGTATTTTGTTGAGAATTTTTGCATCAATATCCATAAGGGTTAATGGTCTGCCGTTTCCTCTTCTTGCAGTGTCTTTGTCTGGCTTTGGTATCGTGTAATGCTGACGTCACAGAATGCATTAGAAAGTGTTCCCTCCTCTTTAATTTTTGGGACGCATTTGAGAGGATCGGCATTAATTCTTTAGATGTTTGGTAAAATTCACCAGTGAAGCCATCTGATCCAGGGCTTTTCTTTGTTAGGAAATTTTTTTATTACTGATTCAATCTTCTTACTGGTTACAGGTTTTTTCAGATTTTCTATTTCTTCATAATTCAGTTTCAGGAGATTGTGTGTTTCTAGGACTCTGTCCATTTCCTCTAGGTTATCTCATTTATTAGTGTACAATTGTTCATAGCAGTCTCTTACAATCCTTTCTTATTTCTGTATAATCATTAGTTATATCCCCACTTTTATTTCTGATTTTAGTCATTTGAGTCTTCTTTTTTCCTTAGTCAGTCTAGCTAAAGTTTTGTCAGTTTTGTTTATCTTCTCAAAGAGCCATCTTCAGATTTCATTGATTTTATTGTCTTCCTAGTCTCTATTTTGTTTTCCTACACTCTAATCTTTATTGTTTTGTTCCTGTTTCTTTCCTCTGTTAGCTTTGGGCTTAGTTTGCACTTCCTTTGCTAGTCCCTTAAGCTGTATAATTGGGTTATTAACCTGAGATCTTTCTTCTTTTTAAATGTATGTGTTTACAGCTATACATTTCCCTCTTTACACCGCTTTCACCACATCCCATTAAGTTTTGCTATGCTGTATTCTTGGGAAATTAAAAAATTTCCCTTGTGATTGCTCTTTTGACACACTGGTTGTTTGAGAATGTATTGTTTAATTTCTACATATTTGTGAATTATCCAGTTTTCCTGTTAATAATTTAAGTTTCATTTCATTGTGATAAGAAAAGATACTCAGCATGATTCCAATCTTTTAAAAATTTGTTTGACTTATTTTGTGACAGACAGTCTATCCTGCAGACTGTTCCATGTGCATTTGAGAAAACCATGGGTGATGCTGTTGTTGAGTGAAGTGTCCAACTCATCCGCAGTATTGTTCAGTCTTCTATTTCTTTCCTGATCTTTTGCTTGGTGGTTGTAACCATTATCAGAAGTGGTGTACTGAAGACTCCAACTGTTATACAGAACTGTTATTTCTGCTTTTAAGACACAAAGGGGGAGCTAGTGATGTAAGCTTGATGCCCACTCAAAGAATGAGGAAGAAGGTGGTCTTCTTCCCCTCCCCACTTTTCCTTTGATGGTAAAAATGTAGCTTAGTTCTCAGGGTGGAGCCCTCTTGCCTGCCCACTTGTAGCCTTCACAAGTGTCCTATACTAGTCAGATCCACTGCTTACCTCCCACTCTGTCCCTCACTGGATTCCTTCTGCGCTGAGACATGAAGAACGTGAGCTGCATTAATTCCTGAGACCAGTTGTGTGGTTTCAGTTGGAATGAGAAGGCTGATGATTAATATTCCCCCAACATCACCCTGTTGCCTCATCACCAGTCAGAAGATGTCCATGAGCTGACCCCACACCCTGCGACCCTCACCCCTAGTGTTGCCTTAAAAACCCTTCCCTGAAAGTCCTCAGGGAGTTTGGGTCCTTTGAGCACTAGCTCCCTGTTCTCCTTGCTTGGCGCCTGCGAGTAAACACTGTACTTTCCTTCACCACAACCAGGTAGATTGGCTTTGCTGCACATCAGGTGAGCAAACCAGAGTTCGGTTCAGTAACATGAGGATTAATTTAGGCTGATTATTTTTAAAAAATATTTTTTTGGCTGTATCGGGTCTTAGTTGCAGCACGTGGGATCTTTGTCGAGGCATGCGAGATCTTTCATTGTGGCGTGCGGGTTTTCTCTCTCTAGTCGTGGTGTGCAGGCTCCAGGGCGCATGGGCTCGTAGTTGTGGTGTGCAGCCTCCAGAGCACGTGGGCTCTGTAATTTGCAGCATGCAGGCTCTCTCACTGAGGCGCGCAAGCTCAGTAGTTGTGGCGCGTGGGATTAGTTGCCCCGCAGCATGTGGGATCTTAGTTCCCTGACCAGGGATCAAATCCATGTCCCCTGTATTGGGAGGCAGATTCTTTACCACTGGACCACCAGGGAAGTCCCTAGGATGATTACTTTTAAGGCCCAAAAGACTCAGGAAGAACCTCTGGCCTTTCCCCTAACTGCCTAAAGATATAGATAGAGGAACTTGTTCTAGGAAGAGTCCTGGAAGCAGACAAATGTCCAAAATTAAGAGAATGGCTTGGGCTTCCCTGGTGGCACAGTGGTTGAGAATCTGCCTGCCAATGCAGGGGACATGGGTTCGAGCCCTGGTCTGGGAAGATCCCACATGCCGTGGAGCAGCTGGCCCCATGAGCCACAATTACTGAGCCTGCGTGTCTGGAGCCTGTGCTCCACAACAAGAGAGGCCGCGATAGTGAGAGGCCCACGCACCGCAATGAGGAGTGGCCCCCACTTGCCGCAACTAGAGAAAGCCCTCGCACAGAAACGAAGACCCAACACAGTCAAAAATAAATTAAAAAAATAAAAATTAAATTAAAAAAAAAAGAGAATGGCTTGATAATGTGATAAATATTTTAAAGCCTTTAAAATTATAATTATGAAGATTGAGTGGAAAAAGATTTTTTACTGAAAGTAGTAAATAATATATAGAATATAAGAGGAATTATAAAAATGTTTATCTGAAAGGTGTATAAGAAACTAAAAGTAGGGACTTCCCTGGTAGCACAGTGGTTAAGACTCTGCGCTCCCAATGCAGGGGGCCCGGGTTTGATCCCTGGTCAGGGAACTAGATCCTGAATGCATGCTGCAGCTAAGAGTTCGCAAGCCACAACTAAGGAGCTGGCGAGCCACAACTAAGGAGCCCGCCTGCCGCAACTAAGACCTGGCACAACCTAATTGAAAAAAAAAAAAAGAAACTAAAAGTGGATGTGTTAAAGAAGTAGTCATGAATAAATTATTACAGAATTATTAACAAAATATTTTATGTTATCTCTTTTCTTTAAAAAAGAAAAAGGGGGCTTCCCTGGTGGCGCAGTGGTTGAGAGTCCGCCTGCCGATGCAGGGGACGTGGGTTCGTGCCCCAGTCCGGGAAGATACCACATGCCGTGGAGCGGCTGGGCCTGTGAGCCATGGCTGCTGAGCCTGCGCGTCCGGTGCTCCGTAATGGGAGAGGCCACAACAGTGAGAGGCCTGCATACCACAAAAAAACAAAACAAACAAACAAAAAAAAACAGAAAAAAAAGAAAAAGGAATTTAGATATCTAGGAAATTTATGACTTTATGTCAGATCCTCCCTCTCAAGGAGTTCTATGTAACCCCGAGTCACCTCCCTACTTTTAGCATATGCAGTTCACATTATTTCAGTGGTTGTCCGTTCTTCCCAGCTATGGACTTAAAACTTCAAACATTACCAATGTTCCTCAGAATCCCCTTCATAGGAAAAAAAAAACAAGGGGGTAACAACAAATTCCATCTGTATTATCTTGGTTTTCATTATCTCCTGTTTATTTAGATTTAAGAATGTTCCAGCTGCTGAATGTGAGGAAGAAGAATGGACCCACTGAATGTGGACTTAACACCATGACAACCAGTCAGTATTCTAACAGGAGGAGGAGAATTGAGAGCGCTGACACGTTAATCTTGGCACTGTCGTGAAAACGATTACTTATGGGGTTCTGGGTTTGAACAGTCAGCTCTCAGTACACAGTGAATAATGAGTCTACTTTCACCCTACCACTTTGCCTGCCAGGACACTTCAGAAAGGATGCACTACGTCTGGGGGTGGCTGGAATGGATAGCAGAAAGTTGTAGTCCTTCCCCTGGGAGGTTGCTCTAGCAGAGCATAGCCAGCAATAATCCCTGTCCAAATCCCAGGTGATGGGATCTGATCAGCCTGACTGAGAACAGGGGAACCTCTAGAGGTACTGACAAGAGACTGCAAGAAGCAGGCAGGGATGATGTTCAGCTGAGATGTACTGGGAGGGAAAGAGGTCCAAGTAGAAGCAATGGCCAGTGACAAGACCCTGGAGTGGTTGTGAATCTTCATTGTTGGAGGGATAGTGAGGAAGCACACGGGTTGGGTATGAAAGAGTGAAGAGGAGAGGAGTAGGAGGTGAAGATGGGAGATAAGGGAGCAGGCATGGGAATAGACCATGTAGAGCCTTCCAGGCCATTGCAAGAACTTCAGCTGAGTATGACGAAAGCCACTGGAGAATTTTTATTTTAAATAGTTTTTTTTTTAAAGCAGTCTAGGTTCATAGCAAAACTGAGTGATTTCCCATATATGTCCCTCCCCCCCACACATGCATAGTGTCCCTCATTATCAACACCCCTGACCAGATGGTAAACTTGTTACAATAAACCTACACTGATTCATCATAATCACCCAAAGCCCATAGTTTATATTATGGTTCACTCTCTGTGTTGTACACTCCATGGGCTTGGACAAATGTATAATGACATGTATCCACCATTATAACATCATACAGAGTAGTTCCACTGCCCTAAAAGTCCTCTGTGCTCTGCGTACTCATCCCTCCCTCTCCCGTAACTCCTAGCAACCACTGATCTTTTTATTGTCTCCACAGTTGTGACTTTTCCAGAATGTCCTACAGTATGTAGCCTTTTTCAGATTAGCTTCCTTCACTTAATATACAGTAATATGCATTTGTTTCTTCCCTGTCTTTTCATGACTTCATAGCTCATTTTTTAAAGCACTGAATAATATTCCACTGTCTATATACTGTACATCACAGTTTATGTATCCATTCACCTACTAACATCTTGGCTGCTTCCAAGTTTTAGCAATCATGAATAAAGCTACTATAAACATTAATGTGTACGTTTCGAGTGAACATGTTTTCAACTCCTTTGGGTAAATATCAAGGAGCAAAAGTGCTGGATTATATAGGAAGAGTGTATTTAGTTTTGTAAGAAACTGCCAGACTGCTTCCAAAGTGACTGCACCAGTTTACAATTTTTATTTATGTATTTACTTACTTGGCTGCATTGGGTCCTAGTTGTGGCACGTGGGGTCTTTGTTGCTGTGTGTGGGATCTTCCTTGCTGCATGCAGGATCTTTAGTTGTGGCATGCGAACGCTCAGTTGCATCATGTGGGATCTAGTTCCCCAACCAGGGATCAAACCCCGGCCCCCTGCGATGGGAGCACGGAGTCTTAACCACTGTGCCACCAGGGAAGCCCCGGGTGCACCATTTTTCATCCTCACCAGCAACAAATGAGAATTCCTGTGGCTCCACGTCCTCACTGGCATTTGGAGCTATCAGTGCTCTGGGTTTGGCCATTCTAATAGGTGTGTAGCAATATCTCATTGCTGTTTTAGTTTGCCTTTCCCTGATGACATATGTTCAGCATCTTTTCATGTGCTATCTGCCATCAGTATTTCTTCTTTGGTGAGGTGTCTGCTAAGGTCTTTAGCTCACTTTTCAATCAGATTGTTTGTTTTCTTATTGTTGAGTTTTAAAAGTTCTTATAATTTGATGAGTCCTTTATGAGATGGGTCTTTTATAAATATTTCTCCTGTCTGTGGCTTGTCTTTTCATTCTCTTGACAGTGTTTTTTTGCAAAGCAGAAAATTTTAACTTAAGTCCAGCTTATCAGTTCTTTCATGGATGGTACCTTCAGTGTCTTACCTAAAAAGTCATTGCCAAGCCCAAGGTCATCTAGGTTTTTTCCTATGTTAACTTCTAGGAATTTTATGGTATTGCATTATATACTTCAGTCTGTGATCCATTTCAAGTTAATATTTGTGAAGGGCATAAGGTCTGTGTCTAGAATCTTTTTTTTTTTTGCACCTGGATGTTCAGTTGCTCAAGTATCATTTGTTGAAAAGACTACATTTGCTCCATTGTATTGCCTTTGCTGCCTGTCAAAGATCAGTTGACTCTATTTATATAGGTCTATTTATGGACTCTCTATTCTGTTCCATTTATCAATTCTTTCACCAATACGATTTTGTCTTGGTCACTGTAGCTTCGTAGAAAGTCTTGAATTCAAACAGGGTCAGTCCTCCAACTTTGCTCTTTTCCTTTAATATTGTGTTGGCTACCCTGGGTCTTTGGCTCTTGGTATAAACTTTAGAATCAGGATACATACTGGGATTTTGATTGGGAATCACACTGAATCTATAGATTAATTTGGAAAGAACTGACATCCTGATGATATTGAGTTTTCATATCCAAGAACATGAAATATCTCTCCATTTATTTCTTTCTTCTTTGATTTTCTTTATCAGAGTTTTGTAAGTTTACTCAGATAGATCTTATATGTAGTTAGGTTTGTAACTAAGTAATTTGGGGGGTGCTTATATTAGTACTGTTTTTAATTTCAAACTCCACTTGATCATTGCTGATACATAGGAAAGTGATAGACTTTTGTATGATAACTTGGTATCCTGCAATCTTTCTATAATTGCTTATTAGTTCCAGATTTTCTTGTTGATTCTTTCAGATTTTCTACATAGGAAATCATGTCATTGGCAAACAAATAAGTCTCGTTCTTTCTTCTCCAGTACAGTGTTGAAAAGGAGTGGTGAGAAGGGGCATCCTTGTCTTTTTCTTGATCTTAGTGGAAAATCTAGTTTGTTACCTTTATCATGTCAGCTGTTGGCTTTTTGCAGATATTCTTCATCAGGTTGAGGAAATCCCCTCTATTCCTATTTTACTGATAGCTTTTGTCATGAATGAGTGTTGGATTTTATCATATGCTTTTCTGTATCTATTGATATGATCATGTGGCTTTTGTTTATAACCTATTGATATGATGAATTACATTGATTTTTGAATGTTGAAATAGCTTTGCATCCCTGAGATAAATCCCACTTGGTTATGGTGTGTAATTCTTTTTATACATTGTTTAATTCTATTTGCTAATTTGTTTTTTGTTTGTTTTTGTGGTACGCGGGCCTCTCACTGTTGTGGCCTCTTCCATTGCGGAGCACAGGCTCTGGACACGCAGGCTCAGCGGCCATGGCTCACGGGCCCAGCCGCTCCGCGGCATGTGGGATCTTCCTGGACCGGGGCACGAACCTGTGTCCCCTGCGTCGGCAGGCGGACTCTCAACCACTGCGCCACCAGGGAAGCCCTATTTGCTAATATTTTGTTGAGGATTTTTGCATCTATGTTGAAGAGATAGATTGGTTTGTAGTTTTCTTTTCTTATAATGTCTTTGGTTTTGCTAGTAGGGTAATGCTGACCTCACAGAATGAGGTAGGAAGTATTCCCTCTGTTCTATCTTCTGAGTTTGTAGAGAATTGGTATAATTTTTTCCTTAAATGTCTGATAGAATTGACCAGTAAAATTGGTGGGCCTGGTGCTTTCTGGTTTGGAAAGTTACCGATTGTTGATTTTTCTTCTTTAGTGTATAGGTCTATAATATATAGAGAGACCTATGCGTACTATTTTGTCTGTAAGCTTTGGCAAATTGTATCTTTCAAGGAATTGGTCCATTTCATCTGGGTTGTCAAATTTGAGGCATAGATTTGTTCATAGTCTTCCTTTATTATCCTTTAATGTCAATAGGATTTGTAGTGATGTGCCCGCTTTCATTTCTGGTATTAGTAATATGTGTCTTCTCTCTGTCTTGTTAGCCTGGCTAGAGGCTTATTGATCTTTTCAAAGAACCAGCTTTTGGTTTTGTTGATTTTCTCTATGGATTTCCTGTTTTCAATTTCATTGCTTTCTACTCTTAATTTTTATTATTTCTTTACTTCTGCTTACTTTGGATTTAATTGGCTCTTTTTCTGGTTTCCTAAGGTGGAAGCTTAGATGACTGATTTCACTTCTCTCTTCTTTTCTAACATTGCATGCAATGCTCAAAATTTCCCTCTAAGTACTGCTTTCACTGTATCCCACAAATTTTGACAAGTTCTGTTTTCATTTTTTAAAAAGCTTTATAGCAATCCCGGGAATTCCCTGGCATTCCAGTGGTTAGGACTCGGTATTTTCACTGCCAGGGCCTGGGTTCAATCCCTGGTCAGGGCACTGAGATCCCACAAGCCTCACAGCGTTGCCAAAAAAAAAAAAAAAAAAAAAAGCTTTATACCAATCCCTATCAAAATACCAATGGCATTTTTCACAGAACTAGAATAATTCTAAAATTTGTATGGAATCAAAAAAAGACCCTGAAAAGCCAAAGCAATCTTGAGAAAGAAGAACAGAGCTGGAGGCATCACACTCCTAGACTTCAGACTATACTACAGAGCTACATTAATCAAAACAGTATGATGCTATCATTCAGTCCTCACCCATCAGTTGATGATGAGGCAACTAAGATCTACAGAGGGCTGCACAGTTAGATAATGAAGACAGGATTAGTCCAGGTCTAACAATTTCCATTAAATGAGCTGTGTGGAAACACCAGTGTATGCGAGTGAGGTTTCCCTTTCTCCTGGACTGTCATCTGTCTCTCTGGTTTCCTCCTCTGTCCCTAACCCAGGGTCCACAAGGTAAAGGCACTTACAAACACCACTGGTTTACCAGTAGGCTGGTGTACAGATGCTTCTGCCAAAACAGTGAGTCCAAATAAACTTTTTGACAAAACAAACACCAAAAACAGTATGAAATGAGCACAAAAACAGGCACATAGATCCATGGGACAGAATGGAGAGCCCAGAAATAAACCATGCATTTGTGGTCAATTAATCTACAACAAAGAAGGTAAGAATATAACTGATTACTGTAATTGTACATTAACTAATCTTACAAATACTGAGTAACCGTTACCATGCATCACTGACCTTCACTGACTCCCAAAATATGTGTAGACTGAATTACACACTTCTAAATGATACCGGAGACAAAGATGAAATCTCAAGAGAAATTTACAAAGTTTTCTTTTTTTAATTGAGGTATAGCTGATTTACATTATATTAGTTTCAGGTGTACAACATAGTGATTCTAAATTTGCACATTATACGCCATTTAAAGTTATTATAAAACATTGGGTGTATTCCCTGTCCTGTACAATATTTGTACCTCTTAATCCCCTCCATCTTCTCTCTCCTCCCTCCTTCTCACCACTGGTAACCACTAGTTTGTTCTCTACATGTGAGAGTCTATTTTGTTACATTAATTCTTTTGTTTCATATTTTATTTTATTTTATTTTTTTTGTGGTATGTGGGCCCCCACTGTTGTGGCCTCTCCCGTTGTGGAGCACAGGCTCCGGATGCGCAGGCTCAGCGGCCATGGCTCACGGGCCCAGCCACTCCGCAGCATGTGGGATCTTCCTGAACTGGGGCACGGACCCATGTCCCCTGCATCGGCAGGCAGACTCTCAACCACTGCGCCACCAGGGAAGCCCTGTTTCATATTTTAGATTCCACACGCAAGTGAAAACATCAGAATATTTGTCTTTCTCTGTCTCACTTCACTTAGCATAATACCCCCCAGGTCCAACCATGTAGTTGACAACGCTAAAATTTCATTCTTTTTAACGGCCGAGTAATATTCCGTTGTGTATATATATTCCACGTCTTCTTTATCCACTCATCTGCTGATGGGCACTTAGGCTGCTTCCACACCTTGGCTACTGTAAGAGAGTGTATTAGTTTCCCGCTGCTGCAGAACAAATGATGCCAAAATGTAGTGGCTGAAAACAGCAAACATGTGTTATCTCATTTTCAGGGGGTCAGGAATCAGGCAACCTTTACCTGGGGTGCTCTGCCTCAAGGACTCTAGCAGAGTGGCCCTTAAGGTGTTGGCCTGGGCCAAAGTGTCACCTGAAGACCTGAGTGGGGCGGATCTGCTTTCGAGCTCACCCCGCCATGTCTGTTGACAGGATTCAGCTCCTCAGGCTGTTGAACTGAGTGCTTCACTTCCTCAAGGTTAGTTATTGGCCAGAGGCTGATGTTCCTTGCCATGTGGGCTTCTCTGTAAGGTAGCTGTCAGGATGAGAGCTGGCTTCCCTCAGAGGGAGCAAGAGAGCAAGGTATGCAAGCTAGCAGTCGTTTTTTGCTTTCTGTTTTTTTCGGAGGCCTCACCACGCAGCTTGTGGGATGATCTTAGTTCCCCCACCCGGGATCCAACCCAGGCCCTGGGCAGTGGAAGCGCCGGGTCCTAACCCCTGGACCACCAGGGAAGCCCTTGCAATGTAGTCTTCTTAAACAAAATCTCAGAAGCAATACCCCACACTTCTATCTTATTTTATTCTTTCTTTTAAAATTGATTTTTATTGGCGTAGAGTCACTTTACAGTGTTGTTGGTTCCTTGCTGCACAGCAAAGTGAGTCAGTCATACGTACACGGATACCCACTCTTGCTCAGATTCCTGTAAGACATGGGCTGCTTCACGAATTTGCGTGCATCCTGGCAGGGGCCACGCTAATCCTCCCTGCTCCGGTCCAATCTTAGGGTATGTGCCGCCGCAGTGGGCACTGCCTTATCTTATTCACTGGAACCTGGTCAGTAAACACAGCTCCCACAAAAGGCAGAGGGATATTAAAGAGCAAGGCATGAGGCCAAGAGAGGGCCACCGGGAGCCACGGCAGAGGATTCCCATCGCAGAGAGCGAACCGAACAGCGCCTGCTCAGCGGCTTCATTTTAGGGGGTGTGGCTGGGACCAAGCACTGACACCCCCTCCACGTTCAGAACTGAGCGGAGGGCCTGTCTCCTCCCCAAGCCTCCGCACAGTGCAAGGGACGGGTAAACAGGAGTGCAGGACGGAAAGCAGCAGCCCACCCAGCAGGCCCACCGCCCGGCCACAGAACGAGCCCCACTCATGCGGGCCGGGGCGGGGAGAGGTCCGCGCGCCCCGGGGACGTCGTGGCCTCAGGGGTCGTCCCGGTCGTCCCCGCGGCCGCCCGAGCCGCGTGGGCAGCTCCGCCCTCTGGACGCAGTGATGCTCCCCAATCACTCACAAGCGGAAGGAACTTTCTAGACTCAAGCACAGACTTCTATCACGTTTCTCTCGCGTGCCTATCTCAAAAAAAAGCACGAACAAGGTGGTTTAATTCTAGCGGCTCCTTAAAACTTTTTGTCACTCCTTGAATCATTTTCGACGGAACCGTCAACGCCCCTGCCGGGTCAGGGCCTCATTTCCACAAGCACTTCGTCGAACTCCACACAGACGCCACCCTCCCCCGCGACCGAGGACGGCCCTCTGGGCGGCGCTAGCGCACCTGCTCCGACGCACGCCTATGACGTCAGAGCCGGCGCTGGCTCTCGGAGCACGTTCCCCGCCTGGAGCATTCTGGCCTCGCGCTCTTCCTCTCTGTCACGGTGACTGACTCAAGTCTGTCCCATGGGCTTAACCTGCACCCTCACACTCCGATTTGGCGGGACCGTCCCAGGAAGCCGGAAGCCGGAAGCCGGAAGCCGCGGGGCGGGTCCGCGTTGACGTGCCGGAAGCTGCGGGGCGGGAGCCTGGGGCCGGAAGCCGCGGGGCGGGCGGCGGCGCTCCCGGAGGTAGTGCGGACGTCGCGTGCGTCCGGGCGGTGCGTCGGGCTGCAGGAGAAGATGGCGGTCTCCACAGGTCAGTACCGTGCCGGGCCGCCTGCTTTTCCATCCCAGCCCGCGCTGCGCCTCTGCGCGCAGCTGGCGGCCGGCCTGGCGGTGTGGGAGAAGCCGGAGTACGGGCCCCCGGCCGCCGGACTTTCCGCGGAGCGCAGCCGGAGCAGGGAGGGTCCTGGCGGCCGTCGGGGCGGCGGTCGTGCCCGCGCGTCGGCTGCGCGCCTGGGGGCTGGGCTGGACCGGGCCGGCTGGCCCGGGGCTCTGGCGGGCGGTGCGGGAGCGAGGAGGGTAGCCCGGGCGGGCCGCGTCCACCTGGGCGCGCGAGGCCTCGCGTGAGGGTCCTGGATGGAGCGGGTCCGACCCCCTGGCTCGCCCTGACGTGGGCGGAGGACAGGGCCAGTGAAGAACTGAGGTGCAGACTAAATAGAAGCAAGGAGCTAGGTGAACACTAATCGAAGAAAAAGCGGTTTCTTAGATTAGCTGTTCCGCTCCTCTCGTACTGAATACAGTTTTGGTTTCCTCTGAGCACAGACGTTGAAATTCGGTATTAACACTAAGGTTTTAGAAATTTGACCATTACAAAATGTTAAAGGGGGACAGTTTTATTACTTAAAACGTTAAGACGTATGGTCTTTAATTTTTTCTAATCATTATTGAACCGTGGCTGTGGAATACTGTGGTTTTGTATTTCATGCCATCATTGCATAATAACACGAATTTTCAAGTCTTTGTGTACTTAAGTGGAAGGCTTCGGTGTATGTTGTGATGGGTACTTTTAAGGTAGTGCCATTCTCCCTTCATTTTAATGAAGAATTGCGTCTTTTGTATCGCATGTTTATTACGTACAGGTGTCAGGATAAGCTGTTTAACGATTTTAGCGTTGGGGAGCTATTTCGGTACACTTGGGGTCAGAGCTAGCTAGTAAAGCGTGGATGATTTAAAAAGTGACATTTTAGTGTTAAAACTTTACTGTCCTTGCTATTTGAAATCGAGTGTGCTTGTGCATTAAAATTCCATGTCTTTTTAAGAGTTGTGCTTCGTACCTGAAGGTTCTTGAAAATTTAGTAGTAAAGTGGTGTGTTTCAGTTTGATTGATAATCTTCATTTTGTGGATTTCACTTTTTTATTTAAATACGATTTTTCTCCCCTCTAACGTTGTACCTGTGAGAGAGTGTGGAAATATTTTGAAAAGACCAATGATTAGATTATGTTAATGGCAGGTGCTCCTTGTTAACCACAGTGAGTCATTTTTGGAAGTTGACTATGAATTATAAAGAAGTTGCTGAGAGATTATTAGCACGTTTATTGTACATTGGAAGCCTGTATTTTCTAGTTTATATTTCAGCATTCTAATTGTTACATTTACGCTGCTTTTAAATTTATGAGATTCGAAACCTGAGCATAATCAGAAAGAATATCTTTTAGGCAGTTAGTTGATGTTTTCTTAAATCACTGAAATTTGTTTTGAAACTGTTGTTAAAAATTGCGTTGGCGAATTTCATATACCGTTTATTCCTTTTCTGTGCTTTACAACATTGACAGTATCGTCCAGCTTGGGGAGAGAGGAGTGCAGAAGCAGTTTTGGACTATGTTTCGAAACTATTTTTAAATTATATTTTCTCTTAGTTCTACTTTTGTATTGTTTGCCTTTTGGTAGCAAGGGAGGGAAACAGTACCCGTGTATTTGTGAAATAAATGTGATAAAGCTTGAAATTTTAAAATTAGGATGTACTGTACATGTTTATTTTTGCAGTACGCGGGCCTCTCACTGCCGTGGCCTCTTCCTTTGTGGAGCACAGGCTCCAGACGCACAGGCCCAGCGGCCACAGCTCACGGGCCCAGCCGCTCCGCGGCATGTGGGATCCTCCCGGACCGGGGCACAAACCCGCGTCCCCTGCATCGGCAGGCAGACCCTCAACCACTGCGCCACCAGGGAAGTCCCATGTTTTTTTATTTAAGCCAAAATAATCTTGATAAAAATAGCTCTTTAATAGTCCAAAAAGAAAAAGACACCTGACAGATATTTTTTTAAATTTTAACTAAAGCATTATATTTTAACTTGCATTACCTAAATCATATGCTTTTAGTCTTTCTGTTACTGGAAGAAAAATTGGCAGGAAGAATTCTAACTAGACTGAGACCTCTAAGCTGACTGATATGATACTTTGCCATACCATTTGGTCCTCTTTGTTTTGCAGTTGAGTAAACTGAGGCCTGAGGAAATATAAGGTTTTATATAGTTGGTTAGCAGTAGAGTCCAGTTCAGAATCAGGTTTTTTACTCTCAGTCTAGTGCTTTTTCCATCATGAGCAATTATGAATTTGGAATAATCCTGAAATCAGGAACCTTACTTCCTTTTAGGCTTGAGAGTGGCTTTCATACTTCTCTTCCTAGCAGAATCCTTGTTTCAGACTGTCAGATGCTTCTCGTGGACAGAAATAGGGCTGTGGTGGAGACCCCACTGGCTAGGTTCCCCTTTCCCAAGAGACAGTCACCTCTGGGGGTCAAGATGATTTCATAGGACACGGCTTAAGAAACACGACTCTTTGGGATAGAAATTTGTTAGTATATTTAGTACCTGTGATTCAAAAATTTAATCACATCTCAGCACTAATAGAAGTATTAATGTTAGATTATAAAGTGTGGTAAGTCTACGTAAGCCATATAAGTGGAAAACAACCACAGTGAAGCCTAATTACCTTTTTCAGAAGTGGGAAGCATTATGTATACTGGAACAGGAACTGGGTTGGCTGTGTTTTGATTCCCCTGCTGCCCTGGTAGATTGCCATGCTAGGCGTGCAGTGAGTCTCATAAGCCTTGCTTTTCCGTCCCTTCTATGAAAAGTTTGGACTACATGATTTTGTTTGTTTTCCCCATCTTCAGGATGAAGATTTGTGGATATGGGCAGAACTTGGGAGTAGTAATAGAAGAAGAGATTTGCAGGTGTAAATCATAGAACCTGGAAATTAAACAATATAAGAGCTGAACTGTAATAGTCCAGGGTATTTCCCTCTTGAGACTTTAATAACAGGCCTGGTAGATTTGTCTATGTGAGTTAGGAACCTGGGTGCTCTTGACATATGTTTGCTCTTGATAATATCGTCAGGCAATACAACCTATCAGCAGTCCTCCCTTTGCATGGTAGTTTGGGTGGCATACTGAAACTATTCAGAGCAATCTTACTAAGTGAGAAAAATTATGATTATTCTGTGACCTTTGAAAATGTTTGCTGAAACATTGAAAATTCCTGGGGTTACAAGCATATAGGAAAAATGGAAAAAATAGTAAAACTAACATTTGTTTAGTACACTGTAGTTTAAACGTGAGAAATTAAGAACTAGAGTGTTTTTGGTTATAAAACGCTTGTCAAGAGTAGTTTGAACAATGCCTGCCTTATCTTTTTATCGTATAACTTATGTGGAACAAGTATCTTTTCTGTGCTTTGGTGAATTGTCATACTCCTAAATTTGGATCTGCTTCCAGTATTTTGTCATTTGTGCTTTCAGTGTTAGGAAATACCTCTGAGAGTTTCTTTATTGTGAAGTTTTTCACTTCCTCTGGGACACGGTCAGGTCATCCTTTTCCTACATCTCCTTTCCTCATTTATGTCAATAAGCTCACGTTCACAGAATTCCTCTGCCTGTTCTTCCGGAGTCTCTCCGATGTTCCCACAGTCAAATTTCTTCTGTGACTCTCTTTACATTTGTTCAGATTTCACTTCCCGTGTTGCCAGTTCTTGTTTCTCTGCTGGACTTTCACCTTTGTTGGCTATTTTTATGGACTGTCACTGGTAGACAAGGAGGCAACTCTATTCCATGCTTTGCTCTCTGTTAACTAAGAGATGCGCAGTGAGCCTCAGGTACACACTGAAAGCTGTGAAGTGCTGGCTGCTGGTCGGGACTGCTCGTCTGTCACTCACATGGTGACCTGTGGACTGAGGAGCTAGCAGCCACGTGTGAGCTCTGTGCGCGTACTCATTGTCTGCGTACCATGGAGACTGGAGTCTGAACCCTGTTGTTGGGGGACTGGTGTCTCACTAAACCGTGGTAACTGAAAGTCACGCGTGTGGAAACCATGAAAAGCGGAGATTGCCCATATGTGGAAACATCCACTTAGCAAGTATTTGGGGAGCTGTTTGACGCAAAACTTCAAAATGGATGTGAGGTATGTAGACTAGAACAAATGGAATGAAATCCAGTGTTCAAAAGTTTGTTTCAGGGGCTTCCCTGGTGGCGCAGTGGTTGAGAGTCCGCCTGCCGATTCAGGGGACGCGGGTTCTTGCCCCGGTCCAGGAAGACCCCACATGCCATGCCGCGGAGCCTGCGCGTCCGGAGCCTGTGCTCCGCAACGGGAGAGGCCACAACAGTGAGAGGCCCGCGTACAAAAAAGTTTGTTTCAGAAGTAGTTAACTGTTTTAAAAGAGCAGATGTATTTATAAGTAAATCTTTGAGATATTATTGTAAGATGGGACTTCAGGACTGGGTTTGGAAGTGTATTCTTGTTTACACAGTCTTTGCTGACTTGTAAGAGCAGATGTTATTTTCAGTTTAAGTTGGAACTCAGCAAAGTTTGAAACTACAGAAGGGGAGAGAGGTCCTTATGGCTTGTATAGGTCCTTATACATATATGGGAATAGTAGTGCTCATGGAAAGTACATTATGAATCATTTAGGCTCTAGGCAAAGTATATTTTATAGATGAGCGCTATCTAGATATGAAATGACTTTCACAAGATTACTTAGCTAGGTGCTGAGTCCAGAGCTAGTTTCTTGATTACAGGTTCTTTGATTCTGCTTCGGTATCACGCTGTGTTCTATAAACTTTTTGGTTGCTTCATGTAAATGGAATCATACAGCATTTGTGTTTTTCTTTGTGACTTATTTCTCAGCATAATACTCTCTAGGTCCATCCGTGTTGTCGCAAATGGCAAGATTTCATTCTTTTTTATGGCTGAATGGTATTACAGTGTATTTGTGTGTGTGTGTGCACGCACGTGTGTGCACCTTCCACATCATCTTTATCCATTCATGTATTGATGGGAACTTACGTTGCTTTCATATCTTGGCTATTGTGCATAATGCTGCAGTGAACATAAGGGTGCATATATCTTTTTGAAATAGTGCTTTTGTTCTCTTCGGATAAATAGCCAGGAGTAGAATTGCTGAATTGTATGGTAGCTCTATTTTTAATTTTTTGAGGGCCTTCCGTACTGTTTTCCATAGTGGCTGCACCAATTTACATTCCCACCAGCAGTGCACAAGGGTTCCATTTTCTCCACATTCTTGCCAACTTGTTTTTTGTTGTCTCTTTGATGACAGCAATTCTGACAGGTGTGAGGTGGTGTTTCATTGTGGTTTTGATTTGCATTTCCCTGATGATTAGTGATGTTGAGCACCGTCTTTTCACGTGCCTGTTGGCCATCTGTGTGTCTTTGGAAAGATGTCTTATTCAGATCCTCTGCCCATTTTTTAAATCAGGTTGCTTTTTTGGATGTTGAGTAGTATGAGTTCTTTGTATATTTTGGATATTAATCCCTTATCAGACGTAGTGTTTGCCAATGTCTTCTCCCATCCTGTTGGCTTCCTTTGTGTTATGTTGATAGTTTCCTCCACTGTGCCAAGCTTTTAGTTTGATGTAGTCTCATTTGCTTATTTTTGCTTTTTTTCCCCCTTGCCTGAAGAGACATCCAAAAAATTATTGCTAAGACTGATGTCAAAGAGCATACTGCCTAAGTTTTCTTCTAGAAATTTTAAGCCTTCAGGTGTTACATTTAAGTCGTTGATGGATTTTGAGTTTACTTTTGTGTGTGGTGTGAGGGAGTAGTCCGGTTTGATTCTTGTGCATGTAGCTGTCCGGTTTCCCCAGCACCATTTATTGAAGTCACTGTCTTCATTGTATGTTCTTGTCTCCTTTGTTGTAGATTAATTGCCCACATAAGTGTGGGTTCATTTCTGGTTTGCCCGTCTTAAAAAATTTGCATTATTTGTCTCTTTATTGTTGAGTTGTAAGAGTTCTTATATATTCTAGATACAAGTTCCTTATTAGATGTACGGTTTGTAAATATTTTCTCTCTGTAGGTTTTTTTGTTTTTTTGATGGTATCCTTTGAAACCCCAAAGTTTTAAATTTTGATAAAGTCCAATTTATCTATTTTTTTCTACTTTATTAAGATGAAAAGTCTGGCTTTTGGTATGTACTTCATCGTCTACCTGACTCTTTGTTTTAAAAACATCATGTTGACATATGTAAGGTCTAAGTGATGATCTGGTTATGATTATTATACAGGATTACCACATGACAGAGGGTAGGAGTCTAAGCCCTGCCTTGCCAGGTGTGAGCTTTAATGTTACATTAACAGAGTTATATAGCCAGATAGCAGGCATGCTTCAAGCAGTTTATTCTTTGTAAGTATGTAATTATGCCATAGATTTTTTTCAGTCTAGTGACTGGAATGTTACTGAAAAGTACCAACAATGCATAGCTTGGTTTACTGTTTGTTATTCATGGTAGTGTCACCTGCTAACTAAATTATCGGTTACAGCTTACTAAACAGTATTGATGTAAGTGGTTGTTTCCTGAGAGGATATACTTAAGTTATTGAAAAGTTTTAAATTTTCTCACGTGTTCACCCTGCCAGCAGTGACTTGGCGGGATACTTCCTTTGCTTCTAACTGCAGCTCCCTGGTGCCACAGGAGAGCCCCTGTACCCTGTAGGTGGTCTCTGGGAGGGAGAGAGGGAGGTGAGAGAGGGAGGTGTGCCAGTCCTCACTCCACTTGGAAGTTCCTGCTGGAGAGGAAGCAGAGTATGTTGAGGTTCACCTAGCTTTCTGCCACTCCCGAGCTTATTCTCAGGGAGGCATTCCTTCTGAGTTCTGAAGTAAACATTGCTCGCAGGTTTCCTGGAGAATATTAAGTAACTCGGTTCTCCCTGGTTAGTCTGCCTCATTGAGATGGCAGTAGTGTTCTGAGCAAAATCTCTTGAGGTAGCTTATTGCATTTGAATGCGTCCGCCTACATGGTTGTCCTCACCCATCACCACCGCCAAGATGCTGGGGAAAGGATTCTGTGTTCAGAATCGGCATCACCTGCTTCAGGACTGGCCCGTAAGTGTCGACAGAAAGGTTGAAAGTAAGCGTCTGCCATAAACGCACCACGTGTTTATTGAGTGCCTCCGATGTTGTCATTTCCTTATGGTGCAGTTTCTATGTGAGTGATTTAATAATGAGAAAACAAATGGCTCAAGTAAAATCCAGCTTTCCCCCTTTGTGTATTATAATGTTTTACTTTTAAATTTTGTTTTGAGTTTACTTTTTGAAGTGAAGCGGTACTTAAAGGATATTTTGTGTTCAAATACTTTCATTAAATAAACACATGAAGCTGCATATTTTCTCCTTGCCTGAGTTAGTATACAGCACATAGGCCGTAAGAAGAGTTGCAGAATTTTGGGAGAGTGGCTGGGGACAGAGTGGCTTTGGCTGGCACCTAAAGAGTACCCAGTAGCATGGTTCACATTCTACTCCACATAATGCAGCTTCCATACCACGGGTTCGAGGCGCTTTGCAAATCCTCTAATCCAGAGGATTTGTGTTTGAAGGTATAGTACAGATGCTTCAGATGTACGTTTGATTTGAAATTTTTTTCAGATTTATTTTCATCTGCCATATTTCATCAATTCTAAGACAAATTTTAATATCTGAAATGGATATATGGCTTCAAACAGTGATTTATTCCTATGATTTGGGGGCTGACTGTGTGGTTTTGCCGGTCTCCCTTCACCTGACGGTGGGCTGGGCCTTGTGCCCAGGTGCCTTGGTTCTAGTCCACGTGGCCACTCCAGGTGCTCTGTTTGGACTTCCTCGCATCCCAGTAGTGTCTGGGAGGTCAGAATTTGTATGGTGGTTGGCTTCCAAGAAAACCAAACAGAAGCTATAGGGCTCTGACCGCACCAGCATCGCGTTCTGTCGAAACAAGTGGCAAGGCCAGCCCAGAGTCAGAGGGCGGGGAGTAGCCCTGGCCTCTGACCAGGAGGGCGCGTGCCTGGAGACAGGAGACAGGTTGTTCACAGCTGGCTCTGAGGCCGGCTACACTCCCTGTGCTTTGTTCTTGAGGGTGGATTTCACAGACTGGAGTATAAATCAAAGTGTATAAATATTTTAAAATTCTTGTTATATTTTGTCAAATTCCCTCTTCAGCAAGGTGTAGTCGATTTCCAGTGATGTGTAAGGATGGATAAATGTAGTTTATCCACTGTCTTGCCGGCATTGTGTTTACTGTGCTTTTAATTTTATTTTTTGATGGGAGTACAGTAATGTCATTTTTTTTTTTTTAAGGCTGCATGTTTTTCTTATTTTCTCTTTTGGTTCATTTTCTTTTTTTTTTTTAACATCTTTATTGGGGTATAATTGCTTTACAATGGTGTGTTAGTTTCTGCTTTATAACAAAGTGAATCAGTTATACATATACATATGTTTCCATATCTCTTTCCTCTTGCGTCTCCCTCCCTCTGGTTCATTTTCTTGTTGGATTATCAGTTGTATTTCATATCTGTCTATGAAATACATATTATCCATTTACTACTTCAGTGTAACTGGTTATTGATGATATGGAGTTTTCATATTTTAAAAATCAACTTAAAATTTTTATACCTTATGTTTATTACTGTTTCCCTTTTGCTTTTTTTTCTTTTTTTTTTTTTTTGACTTCTTAGGATAGGGTCATGTCTGATGTTCTGAAACAGTCCTCCAAATGGAATTCAAGAATCCTAAACTTGGGAGGAGCTTTAGGAATAACGTGGTTCCGCAAGGGTTCTGAAGCTGAGGATGGAGGTGGGGCAGAGACCTGGGGACAGGATTTCTCCTTTCTCTCCAGTCCAGCCAGACCCCTCCTGAAGTAGGCTTCTATGTGCGGGTCAGTGAGCTGGGTTGGGGTGGGCTCATGTAGTTTAGTCCCGCATTTTACATCAAAGTACGCAGAGTGGAAGAAAAAGACACTTTGCCCAAAGTCACCTGTCTAGTTTTGTGGTAGAGCAAAACTGCTACTTTAGGAAACTTTCCTGTTGCTTTTGTCATCTAAGTGCCTCTCATACGCTGTGATTTCTGTGTCTTGCTGCCCTGATAGGCTGTCGATTCCATGAGGGCTGGGACTGTCAGTGTGAGATCCCACGGCCTAGCACAGTTTCTAGCTCGTGCTTGATGTTTAGTTTTGGTTATTGGAAATAAATAAAATCACAGAATTACAACAATAAAACGAACCACATTTTTCTTAGTGGAGGCATTTAACGTTTTTTTCCCTGATTGCTCTTTCATCACAGCCGATGTTGTTCTCCCCTCTGCCGTCCTGTCCTTGAAGTCTGTGCTTAAACCCCTCCCTTGGTCTTCACTGCCGCAGGTGAAGTCTGAATTTGCAAGCACGCCTGTCCTTCCAGGCAGTTTCTGGCTCTTTGCCCATTTATCCTCAACTGCTATCCCCACACATTGCCTACCATTCTTTCTCTCCTTGTTTAGGTACTGTTTCTCCTTCTCTTTTTAGACGACAGATTTTTAAACACCAGAAAAATGCATGAATACACATGCACCCACCCCCAGCTCTCTCAAACGCTAATAAATTATTCTTGCTTCAGGTTTTCTGGTTTTTGGTGTTTTTTTTTTTGCGGTACGCGGGCCTCTCACCGTTGTGGCCTCTCCCGTTGCGGAGCACAGGCTCGGGACGCGCAGGCTCAGCGGCCATGGCTCACGGGCCCAGCCGCTCCGCGGTATGTGGGATCTTCCAGGGCCGGGGCATGAACCCGTGTCCCCTGCGTCGGCAGGCGGACTCCCAACCACTGCGCCACCAGGGAAGCCCAGGTTTTCTGTTTTTTGAAGAAACGAAACATTACCAGGACCCTTCCAAGTACTAGGCCCCTTTCTCTTTGCCCACAGGTGATCACTATCCTGATTAAGGAGTATATTCCACAAACATTTTTGTACCTTTGCTAGATATGTGTGTGCTCAGGAGGAGTATAGTAAAGGTCTGTTGGTACATAGCTTTGTTTGGTTTTTTTTGGTTTATTTTTTCTTTTCAATTATGGTAAAGTGTATGTAACATACAGTTTACTGTCTTAATTGCCTCTGTCCAGTTCAGCACTATCATGTATTCACTTTGTTGTGCAGCCAATCTCCAGATCCTTTTCACCTTGTGAAACTGCAGCTGTGCACTTACTGAACAGCATGTTTGTAAAATTTTAGCATTGATTGATGCTTGTAGCTCTAATTCTTTCATTTTAATTGTAACAGTATTCTGTCATGGATTATACTATGTGATGCTTAGGTTGTTTCTAAATTTTCACGATTAGAAATCATGGTAAGTGAGCCTTCCTACCTCCAACCCTTTGCCAGGATCTCCGTGAATGTTACCAGTTTCCTCCCAGAGTTGTACCAGTTTATGCCAACCTCAGCAGTGAATGAGCCTCCATCTCTACATCTTCGTCAAACCAAGTATTGCCAGACTTAATATTTGTCAGTCTGGTGGAGAGTCATTATGGTTTAATTCATGTTTCCCCTGATTACTGTTGAGGTTGAGCACCCTTTTTATATGTTTATTGTACATCCCTGTTTCCACCCCTGTGAACCTCCTTATTCACTGTTTTGTTTTCCTCGTTGAATCATAGGATGAATTCTTTGTATATTTTGGATGCTGACATTTCCTGGTTATGTTCCTCATAACAGTTTGTGGCTCTTTTGTCAAGTTGGTTTTTAAATTTTAGTCAAGTTTATCAATCTTCTGGTTTGTGCTTTTTTAAAAGAAATCCTTTCTTATATCCCAAGGTTGGAGGAAATCATATATTTTCCTAAAGTCTTATGTTTTGCTCTTCACATTTAGGCATTTAATATGCCTAGGATTGATTTTCATGTATGCTGTGAGATAGGGATCTAATTTATTTTTCCATGTGGATAAAATTTTCTAACATGATTTACCGAACAGTTCAATCCATTCTTTCCCTATTTTTTTGTTTTGAAATAATTTCAGATTTACAGAAAAGTTACATGAACAGTATGAGGAAATCCTACCCCATGCTAATTAAGATTTTTGCATGTGCTTGCGTGTGTACTCTTTCCCCGCCCCGCCACAGACACATTTTTTTTAATGAAGCATTTGAGAATAAGTTATAGACATGTCCCTCTTCGCTGCTAAATACTTCACTGTGTATGTATTGAAGTCCAGGACGTTCTCTTACTTGACAATATAATTATCAAAATCAAGAAATTAACTTTGATACCGAACTTTTATCTCTGGGCCCTGTTCAGACTGCCAGTTTTCCGCTAATGTTCTTTAAAGCAAAATAATTACATATATATTTTTCTGGTACATGATTCAAGATTGGTCTTCTTTTAGTGTGGATTCCTGCTGACTCTTTCTTTTTTTTTTTTTTGATGTGGACCATTTTTTAAAGTTTTTATTGAATTTATTGCAGTATTGCTTCTGTTTTATGTTTTGGTTTTTTGGCCACAAGGTGTGTGGGATCCTAGCTCTGACCAGGGACCGAACCTGCACCCCCTGCTTTGGAAGGCGAAGTCTCAACCTCTGGATTGCCAGGAAAGTCCCCCTGCCGACTCTTAATGCTGCCTTTATTACATATCCTGTTTTCATACATGCATGTATCTGTTTGGAGGCTTTCTTTTTCATTAGTTTGTCGATTCTTGCACTGACTTCACATTATCTTAATTACTTTCTTTGGCTGATGGGGAAGTCTTAATATCTAGGGAAGTTATCCCCTCTGTTTTCTTTTTCTTTAAAAGTTTTCTCAAAACTCCTGCCCCTTAAGTTTTCCATAAGAATATTAGGACTCTTTGTCCTGTTCCAAGAACAGTGCTATTGGAATTTCAGTTTAAATTGTAAGAATCTGTGGATTAGTTTGAGGAGAACTTATGTATTTGCAGTGAGTTTCTCATGTAGGCAGATTGCTCTGTTTATTCAGTTTTTTGGCATTCTTTGCTTATGTTTTTTAATTTTCCCCACTGACGTCCTGAATATTTTCACCTACTCTCCCCCTGAATGGTTTCTTTTATGTTGCACCTGGAGAGTTTCTTCTTCAAGGAGACCTTCCTTGTCTGTTCTTTGGGGTTGGTTGTCCTTCCTATGTGTCCCCAGAGGATGTTTTACTTTGTGTTGTTCTGTCTCTTTAACTGTCCTCCTCTCATAGACTGTAAACTTCTTGAGGGCAAACAAAGGTTTTGGTCCTCCTGGTATCAAGTGCCTAGCATAGTAACTACATCCAGTAGTCAGAGGTTTATTGAGTGAAGGGATGAATTAATGTAGAAGTAATGGATATGATCAAATAGGTTTCCCAGTGCTTTGATGCCTAATGCATGTTCCTCTACATGTGGTGTTTTCCTAATTTTGTTTCATCCCATTAAGGAAGAAAAGAATGTTAAAACCAAACAAATATTCGAGTCTTAAATTTCTGAAAAATTAGAAAATATTATTCACAGAGAGCTTTTATAAATGCTTCTGTTAATATATAATTTTAAGCAATGCAAAATCAGAAGGTAAGTCCCTATTCCTTAGACTTGAATTTTAAAACTCTCTTTATGATGTTTTTGTTTATATAGTGAATTTCAACAATGTATATTTTGAAAAATATGTGTTTTAAGTCATACACATTCTGAAGTTTCCCTGCTTTCTTTTTTATTTTCTGAAGTATGCAGTATACAGTAATGGAAACAGTTGTACTTATGCTGAGAAATGTGAATTTCACTTTTGACTCAGCTACTGGCTTGCCATGATCCTCAGTGAGTTACTTCATGTCTTTGATCTTTGTGAAAATGTGGATATATCTGCCCATCATACCTCAAAAGATATTTCCCTTATTCAGTCAGATGACTGTATGGGAAAGTACTTTGAAAAATATAAAATGACAGTTATATTATTTCCCTGGGTAGGGAAATATTTTCCTTCGCGCACACCCAGGTGTGTGATATATGGAAAGGCTCTTTTTACCAGTGTTCAGAGCAGGATTTATTTTTGGCAGTTGCCCCCACAGCTGGTCATGATGTGTTCCTCCTCCCATCAGATTTGCAGGGCCAGGGATGTGCGTGCCATCCGGGACTGAGGGGAGGGAGTGAGAGTAATGGCGGGCAGCTTGGGCTTTGAGACTTGTTCCCTCCTCGCCTCCCCCACTCGCTCTCCATGTTTTTAGGGTGAACCTTGCAAAATCACTTTCTGTTGATCACAGAGATGCCTGAACATCAGCAGTTTCACTCATGTGGCCCAACCTAGTAGTTTAAGCCTTAATTTTCTTACTTAGTGAAATGGTGATGTTAAAACAACATAAGGTAAAATTTAATGCTTCTGCCTGTAAAGCTTTTAGCAAATGTCTGTCACATAGGAGGTGCTCAATAAATATGTCCATTTTAACTAAGTCAGCCTGCTGGGAGTTTGCGGGGACTCCGAACTCCCAGAGTGGGATGGGAAGCAAGCACTCAGATTACAAGTGGGACTGTTCAGGAGTTCCATCTTAGCAGCGTGCCTCCTCAGGTGTGTCGAAGGGTGACAGAAGCCCAAGCGCCTAAGAGAACTCTGCGGGGGCAGTTACGCAGCCTGGCCGGCCCATAAGCTGGGCGCCCCGACACTCCCTCCCCTAACCTACCACCGCCACTCTGGGCATGTAGTGCGGGGAGCCGGGGTGTTCGTGAGGACCAGCTACCTAGGGCTGGAAAGCAGATAAGATGGAAGAAATTCTTTCTGTTTGTATGGGGGTTTTCCTTTCATTTCTGTAGGTGATGATGATTCACCTGGTCAAATAGTGTGAAAGGGTGTCCAGTGAAGTCCTGCCCACCCCGTTCCCCAACGTGACTAATATTATTCGCCAGGACATTTAAAAATGGTACTTGATTATGCTTATATAGAAACATGTTTGTAAGTGAGGAAAAGAGCAAGTTACAAAATTATGAGTCATGATATCATTTGGGAAAAAACACAGAAACCATATATTACTATATATGGAAAGTAATCTGAAAAGAAATAACACTGAAATATTCATGGTTATTTATTTTTGGGTTTTCTACATCCCAGAGTGTAGAACTGGAATTCACCTGGCCCTCTTGAAAACTATACCACCTCATCTCTTTTTTTTTTTTTTTTTTTTTAGTGTTATCAGAGCTTTCTTAATTTAGATGGTTGGTTGCAAAGTGATGTTAAATTTGCTTTGCTGTCATTTCTTACGTTTGTGTGGATAGATTGACATATTTATTACTGTTTAAGGTTTTATTTGGGCTTTTTTCCTTATAACTGAAAAAGGTAAAAATATTTATGAGTTATAATTGGGAAATCCATGTTCCTAATAAACAGCATTTCAAGACTCATTCTAGTTTTTATTTGGCAGTGTTTATGCCTTTACTTTTGGTATTGTGGGAATTAAAGGTACATTATTAGGAATCGGATAGCCTTGAGATTAAAAACTGGAAGCATGTTTTCTAGGTTGTTTGCATTCAGCATTTTGCTTTTGAATAATATTATTTTGGGTCTTAGGTCTTATGAATGGAGGTTCATTGTAATGTAGTAAGGAGGAGACTAGATTAGTGGATGCCTGGAGACTTGGGTTTTTGACTTGGTTTGGTAACTAACTGGTAGTTAAGTGATTTTAGGATTATCACCTAACTTTTCCTGGTGAGAATTTTCTTTTCTCTAAAGAGTTAGGTTTTGGACTGGATGGTCTCTGAGGATTTTTTTCTTTTAATGAAGATCCCAGACTAAGGGATTAAAGTATTTAAAACTATTAAACAACAACAGTAATAACAACAACATGCACACATATACACACATAGGAAAAAGGCAAGCAGAACTAATAGAAGGTGGCTCAGACATGGCAAGAGATCCAGAGGGCAGCTTATGTACACACTGCAACTCACAGATCAACATCCCCATCTCGTGGTGTTTTCTCTTCACAGACATTAGTGCTTGGTTGAAATAAAACCAGAGTACTCTAGCCCTGAATTCAAAAATATAGCTCACTGGTGTTTGTTTTGAGTCTTATACTTTAAAAACAAAATAATCTTAGCTGCTATAATCTTTTAAATGTTAACATTGCCAATAACTGATCCATTAATCTTAGAACTGTTTCCCCAAGATGCAGCATAGAGAAATGGTGAAAAGTTTAGCAGTCACTAGGTTTATCATTTTTATGGCACTTATGTAAAAAGAAACATTACTTTTACATTGTTTACTTTGTAGTTTTGGATGCGCATAAAGCTCACCTGACTGAATTGTTTATAAAAAGGAGGCAACAAAATTCAACACAAATTTAGAATTTTTCTTTGGGAATGACTTCATAACGGTAAGGGTAATCAGGGTCCTTTAAGAAGCCTTTAAAAAGCAAGTCAGTAGCAATAGATGGTGGAGATTCTGACTGTGCAGCTGCAGGGAAGAGCAGTTGTCCCAGTGTTATGTGCATAGAAACTTAGAGCTCAGGGGACTGTTTCCTGGGTGCCAACCTTCAGGACTGTACAGAGAGCTTGAATTCTCCCAAAACGTAGATGGAGGTGAATGGAAGTTTTTTGTAATTTTATTTAATATGGACACTAAACTGGTCATAGTCAACATTTATTCTGTTTAAGATAGATACCTTGTTTAATTTTCACAGTGGTTCTTTGGAGCAGAAGCCACCGTGGTCTCCCTTTTATAGATGAGAAAACGGGGCCGCCGGGGCCCCTGTCTGGGAGGCAGCGGCACTGGGAGCTGGCCTTGGGCAGCGCCCACGATGCTGCCGGGATGGCTTGCTGTATAACCCACCGGTTAAGAGAGTGACTTTGGTCTAGAAACTGGGTTTTAATACTGGATCTGCCGCTTGTAACTGTGTGACCTTGGGTAGGTCACTTACTCTTCCAAACTTCAGTTTCTATAACTGTAAAATGAGTGCTTTTAGGATCAAATGGGATAATTTATTTAAAATAGCACACAGTGTACCCTGAACAAATGGTTATTACTAGTTATTGTAGTTGTAATAATGAGTACTCTTGTTTTTGTGATTTATAACAGCCCCATGTTTCTGTGGCCCAAGATTTTCAAGCCTTTTTTATGAAGCACAGTACATTAAGTGGCTAGTTTTTTTTTAATATAATTTATTTTATTTTTGGCTGTGTTGGGTCTTCATTGCAGTGTGCAGGCTTCTCATTGCGGTGGCTTCTCTTGTTGCGGAACACGGGCTCTAGGCGCACGGGCTTCCGTAGTTGTGGTTTGCAGGCTCAGTAGTTGTGGCGCACGGGCTTAGTCGCTCTGTGGCATGTGGGATCTTCCCGGACCATGGATCGAACCCGTGTCCCCTGCATTGGCAGGCGGATTCATAACCACTGCACCACCAGGGAAGCCCCGTGGCTAGTGTTTTTAAGTTACAGTACTTATTGGCTTTCCATTATTTGTCCAGAAGCATTACTACAAATTAGTAACTGAAAGAGATGTTTTAGTTTCAGCAAGAGAGATAAGTTATACAAAATGACAGTCGCTTTAAAAGAGACGTCACTTTTTTCCTGCCTTATGATTGTGTGTGTGCTTGCATGTGAGAGGGAGGGAGGGAGGGAGAGAGGCGGTGCTCCAGAGCCAGAAGGAGAGGGTCCTGATTTTTTTCAAGACTTGTGCAGTGGGGCTGGAGGGTGTTTCATGCTAGATGCTATTGAGAACACGGAAAACCACAGGGTCCATCCTCTGGAGAGGCCAGGCCAGTGATCCTAGGACAGGTTGTGATAAAGTGCACAAATCATGGTTGGTTCCGAGGGTTGGAGGTCAGAATGGTGGCAAAGACCAGGTTCAGTGAGAGTGAGGGAGTAGGGACTGTGAAAGGCTGGGGGTTCTAGGCAGAGAGGAACATTTCTGTGGTAAGATTTTAGGAATAAGTAGAATGAGGAGGTCTAAAGAAGTGAAGGTGTGAGAAAGGCTGTTGGATTGTGAAACTGTTGCTGGGTTGGGCCCAGATGAGAAGGACGTGTCTTAGGAAACATCCAGGAGGCTGGCTTTCCAGCCTCCAGCCTGCTGACGGGGGAGACAGGGCCCCCTGGTTATTAGGCAGCCAGCAGACTGGCTCAAGACCGAGGGTGGGGTCAGCATTCTAAAAATAGTACCTCTTAGTGCGTTTTTACAGATGGAACATAATTCTCTTCTTTGAAGATTACTGGAGAGTATACGCTAATGAAATGGAGCTTTTATGGACTTTCTGTTCACGCCTGTTTATTCGATGTCCTGTTCTTGGCTGAGGAACAGGAATCTCAGTTATGGAAAAATAATCACTTACGATGATTCCCTTATGATTGATTTATGTTAGTTTAAAACTGATTGCTTAGGAATTTATATACACGTTCTGTACTGCTGTTAATGTTTGGAACAGTGCTTTCTTTAGCGTTTTCATTTTGAAGGGTTTTTAGATTCAGCATTTTTGGGGGCAGAATGCTTTTTAAAGGGAATTTTGTCTTTTTGGGAAATAATTTTTAAAGGTTAATTTGGGAAAAGCTGAATTTGAATATGTGTAGCCCTTATAATTATGAGCTTTTTACATTTACATTGACATTCTTTTGTATAGGCGTTAAAGTTCCTCGTAATTTTCGCTTGTTGGAAGAACTTGAAGAAGGACAAAAAGGAGTAGGCGATGGTACGGTTAGCTGGGGCCTGGAAGATGATGAAGATATGACACTTACAAGGTGGACAGGCATGATTATTGGGCCACCAAGGGTCAGTGCTATAAATTACATATTTTTTCTATTAATATTTGTTACTTTAGAGTAAGCATTTTATTTTATAATATTGATATTAAAATAAATATAACTTTAACTGAAACACTTCCTCACCTTTTACTTATTTTGTATACATTTATTGATGCTTGATTTTCTGGAGGATTGGGGGGAAAAGACCGATACAATCATTGCTGCCAAAGTGTTTGCAGTTGAGTAGAGGAGAAGAAATGAACACAAATGATAGATTCTGAATATGGCAGAGAAAGTTCACTGCGGGACTTTAGAATATGTTTCTTCTAGCTGGAATAATTGAGGAAAGCTGAACAGTGGAGGAAGTTGCCTTTGGAATGAGCCTTAAAGGACTGGCTGGTAGGATTTCAGAAGGTGGTGATGGGGATGGAGAACATTCCAGATAGAGAGGAGAAAAGGTGAGGAAATGGAGGGGTATTTGGGAAGAGCAAAGAGTGTATTTTGATGTAACATGTTACTAACCTGCTGTGTGTGTCATCAGGGTTTCTAAATTGGTTTGTGTTGAGTGCACATTGCTGTTGGCCAATGACAGTTGACTCGCCATGGAAATGTTCTGGCCTCCATGTTTTCATCTATAAAATATGTAGACGAGGCTGATTCTTGCATGTTTTCTAGCATTGCTGGCAACAGACCTGTTGTTTTATTCTTCGGTCTTTCTCAAGTTTATGCCTTTCTATTTTTACTCAAAATCTTTTTCAGACTCTGGGAAATTTTTTTCTGCGTTGCATTCCTTACTCAAAGGCCCCATTTACTGCGCACCCTGCAGTGACTCTTGGAAATATGTATTGTATGTTTTTTGACTTGTTGGAAAGAACACAAATATGAAGGTTTTTTTAGTCTTTGGTTTTGTATACTGTTTGCTGCCTGTGATGGGAGCATTTCAACTGTTTTGCTGTTAGGTAGAGTTTAGATTTCCTCTTTATTTTTTCTAAAAGGAAAATGGTCAGGTAATTAGCAATGTTAACTTTAGAGAATGAATTAATGTATGTTTTGCATTTTCTGGTATTCCTTTGCAGAATTTGTGCACTCTGCTAAACTAACAAGTTCCCTCTTCCCTCCAGTGCTCTGATTTTTCCATAAGACATGTGAGGAAGGAAATAAAATCCTGATGGTTAGAATTCTTGATGTTTTATAACTTGGTATTTGTAATGAAAACCTTGATTTTCACTGCCTGTGAACAGTATCACCAGATGGTCTTTTTGGTAAAAGTAAGTGCTTATAATAATGAGCATTCTTATCTAATGAACAGCTTGAAGATTGGACAGTCTGAACTGGGTGGAGTATGCATTCGAAATGATTTACATTTGGTTTTTCTCTCGTCGCTACCTCTAAGAGACTTTAAGAGTGTTTTGGAGTTTGTGCATAAGACCCCCCATGATTTTGTGGGCTGCCCTGTAACCTAGTTCACAAGTCTCTCTCACCCGGTTGGGATCATCAGCAGGTCCCCCGAACTAGCTGTTTCCTGGTGTCACTGAACCACAGGAAGCTCCCTGGGTTGCTGTGCCCAGTGGGAGCCAAGGCTGCTGTAGGGTCGGATGGGGCTAGGCCTGCTTGCAGGGGGCGCAGAGACAGGATGCTGCCCCCTGCCGCTTTCTGCTGGGGGAGGGGTTGTCTTGGAGCCCCTTCCCCTTTCTGTGGAGCGGGAGGCACCCCTGAGAGGCCCTGTCCTTCCAGCCAGGCTTTCCAGCCAGGCTTCCCCACCTGCTGAGGCCTGGGGGGCTGGGTGAGAGTGGGCGGTCCCAGCACTCATTCAGCTGCTCAGCTGCCTTTTAATAAAACCTGCAGGGGCGGCATCTCGGCTTATTTGGTTTTTCTTTGGAAGGTGCCAGATTCAGAACAATTTTGTCCCCAGCTTTAGGGTAACAGGAGAATTCCTACCTCAGCATTCTGTTACTTGGTTAGTTGTTTCTCGGTTTTTTATATGTTTTTTATATGTTACTAAGATCCCTGGTTTTTTATGTTTTTCCACTGTTTATTTGGATTTATATAATTAGCGATTTTGTTTTTCCATATATGTTTGTGTATTAAATTTTCTAAGCAGTATTTTTTAGCATTAGATGTTTAGTAACATTTCCAAGTTTCCTTATATGTATACTTTAGAAGTTTTGAGAATTAAATGAATTAATAATTAGACAATAAGAGAGTGTGTGTAGTACATAATTAATAAACATTAGTTCCTTTTACTACTCTCTTTTCTGTCACTGTTTTGTTAGACAACAGAAAGACTTGGCTGTTAATTTAAAATTCAGGGGTGATGAAATTAATCCAAGGTACCAAAAGTTAGGATGTTTAATCATTGTAGGCTAGCTTAGATTGAGGTATAATTTGCATATAGTGAAATGCATAGATATTACCATGATTTTCGACAAATGGAGCCTGTTACCCGCACCCATGTCGAGACACAGAACATGTCTGTGCCGCCAGAAATTCCCTGTGCCCCTCCCCGCCCTGCCCCAGTCACTACTCCCTACCCCCTAGAGTAGTCTTGTGTGTTGTAGGACTTTGTGCCAGTGGAATCGTGCAGTGTGTGTGCTTAGAGGCCCGCTTCTTTTGACTTGGCATATAATGTCTCGGGATCAGCTGTGTTGTTCCATGAAGTGGGTAGTGGTGTGTTTCACAGAGATGCCACAGTGTGCTTATCGCTTCTCCTGATCACAGTACTCCCTGCCCATTACAAGTAAAGCTGCTGTGATTACAAGTCTTCTTGTGAACATAGGTTTGTTTCCATTTCTCTTGGATAAAATGTCTAGGAATGGAATTCCTACTTGGTAGGGGAGGTGTGTGCTTATTTATCTTTATAAGAAAATGCCATACTGTTTCCAAAATGGTTATACCATTCCCTACAACCAGCAAAGTATGAGAGTTCTAGTTGTTTCCATGTACTTTGAGTATTTTTAACAGTATGGAATTTCTCAGGGGCTATTTAAGAAAAATTTTTTTCCTTTTATTTCTTTTTTTATTGAAGTATAGTTTATTTACAATGTTGTGTTAGTTTCAGGTGCACAGCAAAGTGATTCAGTTATACATACATATGTATCTATTTTTTTTCAGATTCTTTTCCCTGGTAGGTTATTACAAAATATTGAGTATCGTTTTCCCTGTGCTCTATAGTAGGTCCTTGTTGGTTATCTATTCTATGTATAGTAGTGTGTATCTGTTAACCCCAAACTCCTAATTTACCCCTCCCCCTGCCACTTTCCCCTTTGGTGACCATAAGTTTGCTTTTTATGTCTGTGAGTCTGTTTCTGTTTTGTATATAAGTTCATTTGTATCATTTAAAAAAAATTATTATTATTTTTAACGCAAGTTTTCTAGAGAGGCTGCTGTGCATGTGATTGGAGAACGACAGACCAGATGATTTCCTTGACCTTTAGTCCTGTTTAAACCTCTCCAGGTCCTGGGCATATTATTAATATATGTTTGCTGTTAAACTTGGATGAGTTTTATCCAGCTGTTTCTTTTTTAAAATATTGAAATATTTAATAATATATGTATAAGATTGTTGTATACATTTTAAATTACGGTAGTTTAATAACCCAGACCTGACCTCCACTTGGGAGAACTCTTACTTAAGGGAGAGGAAGCTGTGGATCAGTTGGGGTAAGTGAAATCTATAGATGCTTAACTACTTTTTTCCCATGTTTATACAGGAATCAACAGGTATGAAATTTGTCACTTCCATTTATTTTTTTACTTTCTTGTTTTAATTGAACACTAATAAGTTTACCTAGTGAACAGAAGCCATAAGGATAAAGAGGAGTTAATTATAGGCATGAAAGTAAGCCTTGAAAAATCTAAAAGCATTAAGTCTGGTAGCTTTAAAATGGCTGTTTTATAATATGGTAATGTTCAACTTCTCGATTAAGAAACCCTGTTTATAAATGATGTGGAAAAATAAAAGTTGGGTATTGTATCTCTGAATTTAGATAATGGAATTTAATGGACAACAAAATTAATGAAGTAGTAATGTAAATGTAACTAACAAGAGGCATGAATTAATTGTTCTAGTGCTGGACAATGGTATAATATGGTGTTTATACCAGAAGATATATTGATTGCTGTATAAATGGGGTAACCATATAATTTATTGTCCAGCCAGACCCTTTTGAGAATGAAATGAAGTATTATTAATAATTAATACAGGAGCAGTAAGAATAAACAGAATTGTCCTGGAAAAATGGGAACCTTTATATATGTGTGACACAGGTCAAGCCACAATACGGACTTTTTAGTAAAATCTGAATTTAAGTGGTCTGTTTTTTCCTTTTAATTTGTTACAGGCATTGTCTGTACCACAAAAGCAAGTTCTGATCTTTTTGATATTACTTTGTAGAATTATTTAATTTTGTAAAATCTCTACTTTTAAGTGTGCTTGCTGCCTTTTTTCTAGCCATATAGATCAAATAAATTCGTAGAAAAGTAAATTCTTGATCATACAAGTGGTAATATTAAGTACCTTTATATTGTACTTTCCCTCTTGATTAGCACTTCAATATTATTATTATTATTTTTGCCTTCCAGACAAATTATGAAAACAGAATATATAGCCTGAAAGTAGAATGTGGACCTAAATACCCAGAAGCACCTCCGTCAGTTAGATTTGTAACCAAAATTAATATGAATGGAGTAAATAATTCCAGTGGAATGGTAAGTTAAAGTAGTTATTTCATTCTTACATAACCTATAAATATATAGTCAGGAGAATGTTAAAACAACAACAACAAAAGGACCTTTGTTTAGCGGAAAGTCTAAAACACTTTATCTCATGTTGTTTTTCTCTTTTGAATGGACCTTTCCTTAAGAACCTTTATGTACTAGCCTAGATAGAGGTGAGGGTTTTATTAATTGCTTCAGTAGTCATATTTCAGCTGAATCCTTATTTGGTGATAAGAAAGTCATTATTTCTCTTTGAATTAACATTTTTCTTTAGGGTTAAGGTACATTGGTGAGATTAAAAGGATGGATATTCATGAAGAGGAGGTTTTTCTTTGAGGAACAAGTATGTCTGTACGGGAATAGACAGTCGTGGTTGAGCATGGTTGTTTAAAGCAAATAAATCAAAATGATGTGCTCTGCCTGACTCACAGAAGGAAGTGAGCGGAAATAATTTCCAGTACGAGTCTTAGGTTCATACGAGTACTAGAACTTGAAGTGAAGGCTCTTGAGGTGCTGTGTTGAGAGCACCCTCACATGCAGAATACGTGTTAGGAAGCATGATAACGTGATGATAGTAGCATGAACATCATCTGTCATAGGAACAGAATGTTACCTTAACTTCTGTGTGCGCCTACTCATCCCGTCCCTGTGTTCCCTTTCCCCAGCAATGGTGATTAACACCTGGAGCATTTCTTTTGTGTTCTATCACGTTTTAGCCCAGGTGTCACATCTGTACAGCTAGCCTTCCTTCCTCTCTCCCTCTTTCCTTCTCTTCCGTCCATCATCCATCCCACACCATGAGTTTATACCATCATCTCCAGATCTGTTCCAACACTGCAGGGTGTTTTTCAGATTTCATCCTTTCTATGCTTGTAGTTCTTGCCTTCAGCGGTGAGAAACCTGCTTTCTGTTGCCCAGTGTGTTTACCTGCATGTGCTCAGTCCCCCTGTGTGAAAGCACACTTCCAGCAGCAGGCTGGGTCCTGGACACACAGCTGGCCGTCCGGCCCCCACCCCACCCCAGGGCTCCAGGTGGGCTGGCTCCTCCCTGCTGGGTGCACTGGACAAAAGCATGACCCTGACTGGAGGAGCTCTATTGGGCATCTCAGCCCTGGACCTGCTGGGCCACTCCCGTACCTCCCTGCGTGCGGTGCGTGTGGTGCACCAGCCGGTGCTGGGCCCTGAGAGTCCTCCCTTCCCTGCCTGCTAGGGCATCAGTCCATGGACATTTATTGTACAATGTGTTGATGCGTTCAGGTGTATAATCATCTTATCTTGTGGTTTCTATCTTTACACGTGTTTCTTGTTTCTTGCCTACTTTTGAAATGGCCATTCTCAATTCTTTTCATTGTTTCTGTTCTTCCAGTGGTTATTCTAGAAATTACCGCGTGCATACTTAACTATTTCTGTGTCAGTAATATTAAGAGATGTGATGGAAGCAGGATTGCGAAACAGTTTGAATTTACAGAAGGGATATTGTGTAGGGAATTTCTTTTATGACATACAACTTTGCCTTTATGAGGAAGACATTTTTGTGAAATTTCTTTACCAGGAATTTTTGTGTTTTTCACAACTGCTGGTTTGTTTTCATATTATAGACTCTGCAAATTAGGTAATTCATAGTGAGTTCTACATTGTTGTGGGAACTAGGAAATTCAGGATTAAATTTCAGACCTGCCTTACGAGCTCATCTGATCTCATTTTGGACATTATGCCTCCTTCTCTGCCTCTCCTCCTTAAACCCTCTAGCATTAAGGTCTGTTAGTCTTTGTTGAAAATGTAACTCGAGTCCGGTTTTACTTTTCTCCTTACGTTGCCACCGAGTGAATGTTAGCCATCATCTCTTGTCTGGGCCCTGCACAGCCTCTCTGATTCTCCTGCTTTACCTCCCCCAGTCTTTACAAAGCAAGCAGCAGAGGGATCTTTCTGAGGCACAGGTTGTGTCCTGTTGCTTCTGTGCTTTAAAATCCTGCAGTGGCTTCAGCCACACGGGCACACTCTCTGCCCTGGCTCCCTGGGGGCTCACGGCCCTGCACACCTTTCCTTTCACCTCAAGACCGTTGCACTTTCTGTGCTTCCAGGGTGGACATCCTTACGGACTCTTTCTTCACTTTGCTGTGTAAGTGTCACTCTCAGAGAGTTCTGTCCCGACTCCCAGTCTGAACTGTGTCTGTTTTGTTACTCTGCTACAGTCACTCTTTTATTCTTCCCCTTTGTAGCAGTTACTATAAATTATCATTTTTCTCTTTGTTTTTATTTTTGGCGTTTTTAAAAGAATTGTTTCTAACACACAGGCAGGTTTTAGAGAATGATGTAACCAACATCCTCCACTTACCCTCCTCAAATCTTAACCTTTTTGTCTTATTTGTAACAGGTCTTTTTTTAAAGAAAGACTGCATTATACAGAGTTAACTTTGTCTGTGCCTTTCCCGGTTTCCCCTTTCTCTTTCCTCAGAGGTGGCTCCATCTCAGATTTGGCATTTATCATTTCATGCATGGTTGTGTTTTTACTGTGCACGTTTGTATATGCTTCTATGTTGTATCCCTTTTGTGTGGACTCATATGTCAGTGACTTTTTTTTTTTTTTTTTTTTGCGGTACGCGGGCCTCTCACCGTTGTGGCCTCTCCCGCTGCGGAGCACAGGCTCCAGACGCTCAGGCTCAGCGGCCATGGCTCACGGGCCCAGCTGCTCTGCAGCATGTGGGATCTTCCCGGACCAGGGCACGAACCCGTGTCCCCATCGGCAGGCGGACTCTCAACCACTGCACCACCAGGGAAGCCCTGTCAGTGACTTTTGAACTTCATCCATGCTATGTCATGCAGATTAGATTGTTCCTTTTTATTGTTTAATATTCCATTTTTCATTTGCTGGAGATTTAGGTTGTTTTCAGTTTTCACTGAAAAGATTGCTACAGTGAACATTGTTATACAAGTATTCTTATACCCTAGAACACACTTCTCAGGACTGGGTGTTCGTGGGTTCTAGTAGGTTATGGATCAATATTTTTATAAAGTACAATGAAAGTGAATTACTAGCAAAAAGAAATTAAGAAGAAAATCCAAGCTCAGATTTTTCTTTTTTTTTGTGGTACGCGGGCCTCTCACTGCTGTGGCCTCTCCCGTTGCGGAGCACAGGCTCCGGACGCGCAGGCTCAGCGGCCATGGCTCACGGGGCCCAGCCGCTCCGCGGCATGTGGGATCTTCCCAGACCGGGACACAAACCTGTGTGCCCTGCATCGGCAGGCGGACTCTCAACCACTGCGCCACCAGGGAAGCCCAGGCTCAGATTTTTTAAGATAAAAGTTTCTCCGTTAAATTGCTGTAGAACTCTCTAAAGGCTACTCCGAATTTCTGTGTTTATCTTGTGGTGGACCAGTAAAAATCAGTGCAAGGCCTTGGGCTGTTCCGTGAAAGGTGCTTTCAGTGGCCCTGCTCTAGGGCGTTCACGTACAAGTAGGATGTCTGCTGAGGTGGGGTCTGGGTGAGGCTTGTCTTCAGCTTGACTGACTTCCGCCCGGGCTCTCCCAGGGTTGTCCATGTCTGTCATGCTCACTGTGTGTAAGTGCCTGGACTGTCCATCCCTACCAACGCTTCATATAGTCAGGCTGGAGTGGGGACCTGGAAGCAGAGAAATTAAGTCCTGGTTTAATTATTGGAGCGTAGGTGTTTGTATAGAGTGACTGGATTAGGCATCAGGTTTTCTTTTGATTGATATTCATTGTGGTTTGATTTGCATTCCCCTAGTTAGGCACCTTTTCACCTGCTTATTGGCCATTTTTTTTTACCCTCTTTGGAGAAATGTCTATTCAGAACCGTCTAAAACGACAAGGATTTATTGTCTCACAGTCTTTGTGGGCTGGGACTGTGGCCCAGGGCCTCTCCCAGGGCTGCAGCCCACATGCCAGCCTGTGCTGTGGTCTCTGCTGAAAGCTCAACTGAGGAAGGATGCAGCTCCGGCCTCACTCACGTAGGTGTTGGCAGTAGTCAGTTCTCAGTCAGGCTTCAGTTCCTTATACACTGTAGCCAGAGGCCGCAGAGCAGTTCACAGCACAGCAGCTGGTTTCCGTCTGCAAAGCAGGGGAGTGAAAGCAAGAAAGAGCAGGATGGAAGCTGGAGTATTTTTGTAGCTTAACGTCAGAAGTCATATCCCAGCGTTCTGTCCAGCCCACACTCCAGGGAGGGGTCACATAGGACGTGAATGTCAGGAGTTGAAGATCTTCGGGAACCATCACAAAAGCTGCTGTCTTAGTTTGACTGCTGTCACAAAAATACCATAAACTGGGGCTAGTTTGGACAGCAGAGATTATTTCTCACAGGCTAGAGGCTGGGAAGTCTGAGATCAGGGTTCCCATGTGGTTGGGTTCTGGTGAGGACCCTCATTCTGGGCTGCAGATGACTGACTTCTTGCTGGGTCTTCACAGGGAGGACAGAGCAAGTTCCAGTCTCGTTCTCTCCTAATCCCATCGTGGTGGCTCCACCCTTGGGTCCTCACCTAAACCTATTGATAATTACTTCCCAAGGTCCTCGGCTCCTGGTACCTTCCCATGGTGGTTAGGGTTTCAGCGCATGAGTTTTGGGGGACACAAACATGCAGTCCATAACAGCTGTCTACCACGATCCACTTTGCCCACATTTAATTGAGATATTTAGCCTTTATCATTAAGTTCTAAGAGTTCTTAATTTACTGAACAAGAGCCCCTTGTCAGGTATATGATTTGCATGAATTTTGTTTCATTCTGTGGGTTGTCTCTTTGTTTTCTTGACGTTTTCAACACAAAAATTAAAAAATTTTATATAGCCAATTTATTTTTTCTTTTGTTGAAAGTATTTAGTTGTTATATCTAAGAAACCATTGTCAAATCCAACGTCACAGAGATTTACTCCTGTTTTTTTCTAAGAGTTTTATTGTTTCAGCTGTTAATTTAGGCCTTTGATCCATTTTGAGTTAAGGGTCCAGCTTCATTCCTTTGCATGTGAATGTCCAGTTGTCCCAACACCATCTATTGAAGGGACTGTCCTTTCCCCATGGTTGACACACTTGTCAGAGATCTTTTGACTGTACGTGCATGGATTTACTTCTGGGTTCTCAGTTGTATTCCATTCCATTGATCTGCGTTCTCAGTCGTTTTCCATTCCATTGATCTGTATATCCATCCTTGTGTGAACACCACCTTTTGTTTTTGTTTGGTTTGGTTTGTTTGTTTGTTTTGGCCACCTGTGCGGCATGCGGGATCTTAGTTCACTGACCAGGGATCGAACCCGTGCCCCCTGCAATGGAAGTGCAATGTCTTAACCACTGGACCGCCAGGGAAGTCCCACACCCTTCTTGATTACTGTAGCTTTGTAGTAAGTGTTCTTTTTCATATTGTTTCACCTATTCTGGGTTCTTTGCATTTCCATATGAATTAAAGGATCAGCTTGTCCAGCTCTGCAAAAAAGAAAAGAAAAGAAAGGGCAGTTGAAATTTTGATAGGGATTGTGTGAAACCTGTAGATCAATTTGAGGAGGATTGTCAACGACGTTAAGTGTTCTGATCCATGTACATGGGATATCTTTGTCAACAGTTTTTTTTACAGTATTCAGTGTACATGGCCTACACTTCTGTTTCTTATCCTGTTGTAAATGGCATTGTTTCCTTGAGTTGATTTTCAGATCATTCATTGCAAGCACACAGATGAGGTTTTGTTTGTGGATCCTGTACCCTGCAGCCTTGCTCTACTCGTTTATTCCCTCCAGCAGTTGCAGTTCCTTTAATGGCTGCCTTAGGATCTGTGTACAAGGCCACGGCATCTGCGCATAGAGATGGTTTCACTTCTTTCTTTTCAAAACCTTTAATTTCACCTTCTTGCCTAGTTGCCTGGCCAGAGCCTCCAGTTCAGTGTTGAGTAGCAGTGATGGCAGCAGATGTCCTTGTCTTGTCTTATCTCAGGAGGAAAGCTTTCAGTCCTTCACCATTGAGTGTGCTGTTAGCTGTATATTTTTTGTAGGTGCTCTGTATTGGGTTGATATACCTAGTTTGTTGAGTGTTTTTATCATGAAAGGTTGTTGGATTTTGTCAAAGCTATTTTGTGTCTGTTGAGATAATCATGGTTTTTGCTCTCTGTTCTGTTAATATGGTGTATTACATTGATTGATTTTTATATATTGAACCAACCTTGCCCTACTGGGATAAATCCCACTTGGTTATGGTGCATAATCAAATTCTTTATATGTTGCTCAAGGTCAGCCATAGGTGAGAGTTTATGGCCTTCTCAGGTCTTTTGAGCCTGTACAGCCCTGCACGTGTGTCTTCTAGATTCACAGACGTGTGTTGGAACTTTTCAAAGCCTCACTGGACATCTCATTTCCCAGCTTTCCTGTGAAGTATTTGGTCACCTTCCTGCTTTCCTCTTACCACCTCCTTGCCCAGCAGAGGTGTTAAACAGTTTAAGCAATTTCTTTAATTTAAAATTTTTTTTATTTCTTATTGAAGTATATAGTTGATTTACAGTATTATATTTGTTTCAGATGTACAACATAGTGATTCAGTATTTTTATAAATTATACTACATTTAAAGTTATTACAATATAATGGTTATCTTTCCCTGTGTTGTACAGTACATCCTTGTTGCTTATTTTGTACATAGTAGTTTGTGTCTCCGAGGTGTCACACAATTGACACTGGTTATTTTTGGCAAACAGCAGGTGGAGGGGTGGGCCGGGGACTAGGTGGTCCTCCGTGGGTGAGTTCTGAGGTCAGACAAAGAGAAACCCCATGGGAGGGGTTTTCCAGGGAACTTTCAGGCAGGCCGAGAGATGGCAGGTACCTGGGGGTGAGGCTTTGAAGGAGCTCCAGCCCCATCCTGCCAGTTTCCTGCAGTGGAAGATGAATTTAGCACAGTGCGGAGAACACACGGGAGAGAGATCTGAAAGCAGAGGTCAGGGTTCGCAGTTCTTTCCTTAATCCTGGTGGAGGTCATTGCCCAGACTTTGGGTCGTGGCATTGGAAATGGAGAGAAACCTCTGACCTTATCAAGAAGGAATTGGTAAATATGTTTACGTGTAGTTATTTTATATAACATTTGTTTATTTCTGATGACCGAAGTTCCCTACACGTTTACAGAAAAGCACCACACGAAAAGGACACACTTTTTTAGGAAACACCTGTTGAAGAAGGAATATTTTCCCTAAGTATTATATGAACCAGTAGTTTCATAATGTTCGCTTTGTGAAAATAGAGCCAAGCTATGAATTTTTAAAAGTACTTCTTATCAAAGTGTGTCTAGTATATTGGTGCCAGACCCCGTTAAACTTGGCAGCTGATTTTACTCTTCTTCCCCCTCCTTTCAGGTGGATGCACGGACCATACCAGTGTTAGCAAAATGGCAAAACTCATACAGCATTAAAGTTGTACTTCAAGAGCTAAGACGTCTAATGATGTCCAAAGAAAATATGAAGCTTCCACAGCCACCAGAAGGACAAACATACAACAATTAATTTTAGTGGATTTAAAACTTGTCTTAAATCAACAACCTTCTATTCATGTCAATGTCTTGATTAAATATCACAATGCAAAATACCCACACATTAAGTAAGATAATTCCAGCTGGTAAACATGACCTGGACATCTGTAAGAGTATATTTAATATATGTACACCCATTATGTTTTCAGGTAACAGGAGGAAAATTCAGCACAGTTTTTTTTCTTGTTAAGGCACCGTCATTTAAGCATGAACCTGGAGTACTCAGAGTGGAACTCAGGTTTCCAGGTGGAAGAACAGCGAGAAGTGTCAGATGGCTGTGCAAGCAGATGTGTTTCTGAAGAGAAAGCCCAAGAAGGAAAACCCAGAATGGCGTGCTCTCGCTTAGTGAAAGAGCTTCCGTTGAAATGGTCTAAAGTGGCAGGTACAATGAATATTGTCACAAAACGTGTTCATTTTCGAAGCGGTATAGGTGCTGACTACTAGTAGTATCAAAAATACGTTCAGGATTGTTTTGATACCTGTATTTATAATAAAATTGTTGCGGGGAGGTGGACGGATTTCCGTTACAAGCTGTTCCTGGGTGTTCCATGTACCAGACGCGGTGAAGAGTTGTTTACAGTCTTTGTTGGACAAACCATGCATTTACATTTAAATGAAATCAACAAAAAGGAAATAGATATATGGATATGTGATTTTGAGATTAACGTTAGTCTTAAATTGTAAATAAAATGTGGAATGTGTCCTCAGAAACTGTGCCATTTCTGTTATATTGATGTGGTATGTGTACAGTAACTTGCTGAGGTAGCAGAAATTGGAATTATTGTAGCCTTCCCCTATACACACCTTTTTATTATTTATCCTATATTGTATACATCTTGCAAATTGGAATTTGTGGAGTATTTAACAGTACAGATTACTTAATAAGTTTAATTTCTTGTTAGGAGAAGGAGGGATCCCAGGTATTCTGTTTTGAAGTTGATTTCACCAGAAATATTGTTAAGAAAGATGTTTGAGTTCTAGCAGTTTTTTTAGAATTAGAGATTGCAAATTATCCAAACATACGTTCCAGTTTTTCTTCATGATATCTGCCCCCAGTGCTCTTAGCACTAACTGGGGTTAGTTTTGTTCACTTATCCTTTGCTTTGGCAGCTACATAATTCTGAATTGAAAGTCCACCTGTGCTCTGCTTTGACCAGAGTGATTGAGGCTTTCGGATGCCGTTTTTCATCTCAGAGCGCTTGGGTTACTATTTTGCTGAAAATACTTCTCTCTTATGGGTTCTGTTTTCTGAAGAAAATAGTAAGGGGGTCATGTAACAAGGACAGATTTCTCAACCCTGACATGTTTTTATCAAGTGCATTCAAAGTTAAAGCTCTGAGCTACCTTTTCTTGGCGAGTAATACTTTAAAGTCAGTGGCAGTTTATCTAAATTTGCTAATTTCAATATGGCTTTTTTTTTTTTTTTTTTTGCGGTACGCGGGCCTCTCACTGTTGTGGCCTCTCCCGTTGCGGAGCACAGGCTCTGGACGCGCAGGCTCAGCGGCCATGGCTCACGGGCCTAGCTGCTCCGCGGCATGTGGGATCTTCCCGGACCAGGGCACGAACCCGTGTCCCCTGCATCGGCAGGCGGACTCTCAACCACTGCGCCACCAGGGAAGCCCTCAATATGGCTTCAATTATCAAAGATGTTTAAAGTGACACGTAGAGAATGTATACATATAAATTAGTGCATGTGTAATTTATTTAAATAGGTTTGAAATGAACTATTACCTTGGCATACATTCTTAAAAATTTTAAGTGATTGAAATTAAGTGGAATTTCACTGATATCCTATGTGAGAGTGGTGGTTCCTGACAGTCTAAATCGGTCTCTGGTGACCCCTTCCCCACTGGGAGAGCGTGTCCTGTCATATGTGGGCGCTGATAACCATCTGAGTGCTGTACATTGTTTCTACAGTGGTGGGCTGAGAGCCTGGGCACCTTGACCTCTGGTCCACTCTCCTTTCCCCGCACCCGCTGTTGTGAAGGACTCCCCCCCACAGGTGTGTGTTGCCTTCGAAATTTGTTTGAAAGGCTAGCAGGTGAGACTCTAGGGGATGATCATGTGTTAATAAAGATTGCAAAAGTAAAATATTTGTCCTGTTAGGTCAGTGTTATGCTTTAATGGTTTTAATTACTAATTTTCAGAATCCCTCATTTAAAAATATTTTTTCTAGTATTTTAAAGTAATGGCATTTGTTGTTACAGGTTTATGTGTGACTTTTCAGGATTTTGGAACATAAACATTTATAAGAGGTGGTCAATGGTATTTGAGTCTTTCGGGTGTAAAATTTTTTTAGAAATTATAATTTTAAATTATCTTTTTAAAAGAATTTATCACACTTCAAATTTGAGTAGGTGCCTGGGGAGTGAATTAGTTTGACTTGCATATGGTTTATTAGTCTGGATTACTTAATACCAATTCATTAATTTAACTACTTCCCACTAAGTATATATTGTTATTGATGAATATGCATGAAATTCATATTGTTTTGAAAACTTAGAGTACATGGCTGGAAAATATCGATGTGTTTCCCACCCTGGATTTGGTGTGTGACCATGTGGGCGGCTCTGGAAGACGCATCGTGAGGTATAGACTTTGGTCAGAGCTGTGCTCACTCTTCCCGTGGGTGCACAGCCGTGCTTGCATGTACACGTTAAAGAGTGTAAATGCAGGTGATGCTGTCTAGTGTCATGAATAACAATTTGGGGAGTTACTTAAGGAATTTTTTCCCCCAGATTTTCTCGGTAAGTATATTTTTTAGACATATATGTGTAGCATTATAGTATAATTAATTGCTGGGAAGGATCTAAAAGGCACTGATTTCACTTTTCTGAGAAGTAACAATATGATTTTCCAGTAACAACTTGATTGGCTTTTGGTTGTGTTCACAAAAGGATTCCAGCTCCGAAGATTTTGGAAAGCATTTGTATTTTGTATATAAAACAGAAACATTATGAAAAGCAGTGGATGCAGCGTATTACAGGCTTGATAGGAGCGTTAGCAGTTAATTCCTACCCAGTACTGTGTTTATTGACAAGCAAAATGTATGGAAATAGAGTATCTTTTATGCTAAAATTAATATGCCTCTTTGAAGTTACTAAACAGTAGATAGAAATCTTATCATAGGTCATACTGAAAATGTTGGTTATTTTAAAAGTATAGTGGAATACTGAAAAGATACACCATAAGTATTTTCTGAAGAGAAAATTACTGAAGGTATTTGATGACACAGAAAATAAATGACAAGTCAAAACTGTCATCCTGTGAAATAAGGGAGTTTGAGGGAATCATGGAGTGAGTACATGATTTTAAAGAATCACTGGATATGAAGAGGTTGCCCATTGTGTTTACATACATCTCTAATGGGACATTCTCACCTAAAAAATTCCTAAAGGCCCTCTGCATTTCATTTTTACATGTAATCTAAAGATCAGTACAAAATTTTTTCTGCAACTTCATTTATGAAATCAGTGATAAAAGCCAGATAGATTTCACTTTCTTAACTTAGAAACGTTCCAGGAATCATCCTTTCTCCAGTGGGTAGCTGACCAGATACCATGTAAGGATTGTGCAGTGGCCCCTCTGCTCCAGATGTAGACTTACGTGTGGATTCTTTTGTCTTGTCTTAGTTGAGTACTGAGCAGCTGCTTACATCTGTCTGAGATTGTGGCAGCCAAAAGATTATACAAAAGTAAAGGCAATATCCCACCTCCAAAGGAAGACTAATCTCCGGCACTGAGAAACCAGTAGAAGTGAGCAACCCCGTGGTCAGTAACGAAGCAAATCTTTGAATTCATTGAGAGTGAAAGCTGTTCCTTGTTTGTTCAGTGCAGTTGAGTAATTAAAATATTGTTCAGAGATTATGGGGAAACACTAAACAATGGAGTGTGTGTATTCTTCCTTCATCTGATATAATAGCTTTTTTTTTTAAACAGGCTTTTAACAATAGATAATTTTACAGAGTAATCTGGAAAATTAACAGTGTAATGTAAAGTGAGGTTTCGACAGGACACCTACATTAAAATGTAGTAAAATTAGTTATAATACTTAATGTCATGTTTTTTGGGTCCAAAGACTCTTCCAATCAACAAGCATGGTAATTGTGAATGCTTTATTACACAGGGTGAGATTTTATAGCCTTTGTAGTTTGTCAGCCCTTAATTTGAGGGAACAAGGTAGATTTTCTCCACAGTGGATAACTGACAAAGAGAAATGTATTGTTTTACTGCTTCTCAAGCCACGTTGTCCAAATAAGTAGTGATTGCCAGATGTCCAGATTATATCCACTATCATAAATTATCTTTTTATTGCTGTAATTTAAAAAATCATCTTAATACTCAAGTAAAAGTAATTGAGTTCACAAGAAAAGTAAAATATCTAATTGCCTGGGTTTCTTAATCTTGAGTAACATACGGACTTCTTTAAGGAGAAAAATAATTCTTTTGGACTCAGTATTGTCTTGAATTATTTTTGTTAAGACATTGTTTAATGCATAAAATTGTATCAATGCAAATGTATAAACTTCTTAGCCCTATAAAATTATAAAGCAAATTAACACAATTACATAGTAATTAAAATGTAAAAGACTTTAATATTGAGGATGTTTTATTGAATTACTCTCTACTTGAAATGTAAATATTTTCGTCTCTTCTTGGCTTTTTGTTGTTGCCATGTCTATATTAGAGTGTGCGGCTGGACCTCAGATTTTTCTTACCTTTTTTCTCTTGACAAACTGGTACAAAAAACCTTTGTTGTGTTATCTGACCTTCATTTGGTATAAATACAGTTCCCGCATTAGGTCCCCCTCTGTTCTGTTCTGTTAACCAGAGAACTAAAATTCCTCAGTCTTGATTCAACTTTGAGACCACAGTTGTCTTAAACCCTTGATTCTTGAGAATTACTGTGATACTCACTTTGCTGTGTTTGTGGCCCTGTATAGAAATAAAAATGATTTATGATTGGTGATGGTAGGTAAACTGATATAGTAAGATCATTTTAAATTTGGGTGACACATTTTAATCCGTTAGGTTTTAAAGCTTAGTGCTAAGAGGTACTGAATACATTTATTGGTTTAGAAAATAAACTGCGGTTGAAAGTGGCTCCTTTCTCCGTTTGTGCCTCTGTACTGTCCATCGTCCTCTGGTGAATCTCCTGCACCTGTCATCTCTGTAGCTCCCTTCTATCAGCCTGTGGCCACTGCTGTTCTTACGTTCTGTTGCTCTTTGAGTGGATCCCTTTAAACCCCTTTTCCCCATCATTCTGGATGTGGTCCCCTCACATCAGCCCCAACCATGAATTTGAAGACTGCTTATGAGAGGTAGCTCGCCCGTTTGCTGTGCTCTGGCTCCTTCCTGCCTGTGCCCTTTGTTTACCACCTGTGCCCTCACTACCTGGGTCCTCTCCAACCTTCTCTATCCCTGATTTGCAGATCTTCTCCTCACCTGTCACCGTTGTCCTCCTTGACACAGTGTCCTTGTGTGTGATATTTTTGCTTCATTTGCCTCTGAGAGTTGATGTCCAAGCTGCCCATCACAGTAATAAAACTTTAATATTATTTATAAATGTATTCTAAGCATTTAATATTCTTTGAATTTAAAAATATCCCCAGAGTATATTTTTTGAAGCTAAACATCAGAATTTGGATGTTTTCTTATTTGAGACATTTAAGATTATGAGAAATACCATTTTTGAAAACAATGTATTTGTCTACAAAGAAGTGTTAGAATCATTTATTTGTATTAAAAATTATTAAAATGACTGCCAGAAACTAGGTGACTTTTTATGCGATGCAGAATTTACTGAGTTCTGCTCAGCAGGCAGGTTGGAGTGTTTTTCTCAACCCTCCCTGTGTTAAGTCCTTGTGAGACTGCTTCTTTAGGACATAAAGGTAGACAGTACCATGGAGGTGATAGGTAGGCGCCAGTTCTGTCAGCCTTGGTGATCGAGTGGGTGACAGAGTCTGTGGTCCTCCTCTGGGGCTCCTCACTGGCAGAACCCAAGCGCCGTTAGCAATGAGGTTCTAAGCCGAACCGGGTCTGTAAATTGATCAACGAAGAGCAGCAGAGAGGAAGCTGATGGAAATCCTAGGGCCCTCCACCCTGTGGCTTTGGACCACTTAGCCCTGTACCCTTCAGTTCCTTCTGAGAAGGTCATGCTTACCCCATAGAGTTGTGGTGTCATGAAACAATATGAATGGTTTTAATCACAGAATGATTAATCAGCAAGTGGTAGCTTTTAAAAATGTTATTAATCGAAGAACATTCACTTAAATTATGTCAAGATATGCATTTGCATCAGGTCTGTCCTCCTGTGTAAAGGGTGGGCTAACTTTCCAAGAGGTTATGTGAGGTCATATAGGAGGCTTCATTAAGCCGCTTTCGCTTTCTGGACGAAGTTAATTTCTGCTCCTGGTTGAAGGCAGACAGATGGGCTTCTGGGTGCTAGTGAGACCTGGCATGCCTGTCACCCCTCCCCCGTCCCAGCTGGGTGCAGTGGCCCTGGTGGATCCACCCCTGGATGGGCACCACTCCTGCCCTCCCACAGTCATGAGTGTTATCAGTGCATTTACGATTGTTTGCATTGTTGTTCTGACCAGTGCACGTTACAGGTGGTCCTGGAGGTGGTGTTGGTGTAGTTCATTCACGCACTCATCTCACACAGGTGGGGCATACATACACCTCGCTGGCCCACCAGAAACACACACCTTGACCTGAATCTCAGAGTAGCCCTGCGGAGGCTGGACAGTCCACTTTTGAGCTGACTTGGCGTGAAACGCTGCCGGGCTCCTTACGGGGGAGGTGGTGACCAACACCTCAGTTGCATCCTCTCGTGCCCCCGGGGAGGGTGCTTCCTGGAGCCGAAGCTCTGCTGCTCCCAGTGGCCCGCTGTATCCTAGCCTGGAGGTGTGGGGCCCAAGGCCAGCAGAGCCAGGAGAGGAGGTTCTGTCATACCTACCTACACGTTCCTTGTTAAGTTGAGATGTAAATGACATACCATAAAATTCACCTTTTAAACTGTTCAGCCCAGTGGTTTTTACCATATCCACAAGATTGTGCAAACATCACCACTAATTCTAGAACATTCCAGAATGATGGCTATTTGGGCTGTTTCCGTATTTTGTCTGTGATAAGTAATGCTGTTACAAACGTTTGTATATGTTTTTATGAGGACATATGTTTTCATTTCTCTTGGAATTGCCAAGTCATAAGGTAGCTGTGTGTAGTCATTTGAGGAGCTACCTGGCTGTTTTCCAAAGTAGTTGTGCCATTTTACATCTCTACCAGCAGTTCTCCACATCCTCACCAGCACATTATTGTTTGGCTGTGATTCTAGCCATCCTAGTAGGTGTAAAGTGGTATTTCGCTGCGGTTTTTCCCAGTCACTAATGATGCTGAGCATCTTTTTACAAGATCACTGGCTATTTGTGTATTTTCTTTAGAGAAATGTCTCCTTAGGTCCTTTGCCCATATAAAAAATTGGTTTATTTGTAGTTTTGTTGAGTTGTAAGAGGTCTTATATATTCTGGATATTAGACCTGTATCAGATATATGGTTTGCAAATATTTTCTCCTGTTCTCTGGTCTGTCTTTTCACGTTTTTTTAAAATTTATTTATTTACTTACTTTTGGCTGCATTTTTGGTCTTTTTTGCTGTGCGCGGGCTTTCTCTTGTTGCGGCGAGCGGGGGTTACTCTTCGTTGCAGTGTGCGGGCTTCTTGTTGCGGTGGCTTCTCTTGTTGCGGGGCACGGGCTCTAGGCTCGCAGGCTTCAGTAGTTGTGGCTCACGGGCTCCAGAGCGCAGGCTCAGTAGTTGTGACGCACGGGCTCAGTAGTTGTGGCTCGTGGCCTCTAGAGCGCAGACTCAGTAGTTGTGGCACACGAGCTTAGTTGCTCCATGGCATGTGGGATCTTCCCAGACCAGGGCTCGAACCCGTGTCCCCTGCGTTTGGCAGGCGGATTCTTAACCACTGCATCACCAGGGAAGCCCCTCTTTTCACTTTTTTTGATACTATTTCTTTGATGCACAGATTTTTAAATTTTTATGCAACGTAATTTTTCTCTTTTTTCTTTGGTTACTTGTAATTTTGATATTATGTCTAAGAAATCATTGCCTTCTCCAGGGTCATTGTGATGGTTAGTTGTGTTAGCTGGGCTAGGCTGTAGTAACCAGTTACTAAATCAAACACTAATCTGGGTCCTTTCAAGATATCTTGTAGATGTGATTAACATCTACGATCGTTGACGTTAAGTAGAGGAGCTTGCCCTCAATAATGTGACGAGACCTGATCCAGTCAATTGAAGGCCTCAAGAGCAAAAACTGAGGTTTCCTGGAGGAAAGTAAGTTCTGCTTCAAGACTGCAGTGTCAAGTCCTGCCTGAATTTCCCGCCTGCTAGCCTGTCCCCACAATCACTTAAGCCAATTCCTTAAAATAAATATCTATCTGTGTGTCTTATTCTTTCTTTATCTGCCTATCATTTATCTATGATCTCCTGTTGGTTCGTTCTGATATAGTGACAAAAATTTACACCTGTGTTTTCTTCTAAGAATTTATACTTTTAGCTTTTACATTTAGGCCTTTGATCTGTTTTGAGTTAATTTTTGTATTTTTGTATGTATAAATTTTGCACGTATATATATCCAGTCATCTCAGCACCATTTGTTGAATGGTCTTGTACACTTGTCAAAAATCAATTGACCATATTTATATATGGGTTTTTTTTTTAACATCTTTATTGGGGTATAATTGCTTTACAATGGTGTGTTAGTTTCTGCTTTATAACAAAGTGAAACAGTTATACATATACATATGTTCCCATATCTCTTCCCTCTTGCGTCTCCCTCCCTCCCACCCTCCCTATCCCACCCCTCCAGGCGGTCACAAAGCACCGAGCTGATATCCCTGTGCTATGCGGCTGCTTCCCACTAGCTATCTACCTTACGTTTGTTAGTGTGTATATGTCCATGCCTCTCTCTCGCTTTGTCACAGCTCATCCTTCCCCCTCCCCATATCCTCAAGTCCATTCTCCAGTAGGTCTGTGTCTTTATTCCTGTTTTACCCCTAGGTTCTTCATGACATTTTTTTTTTCTTAAATTCCATATATATGTGTTAGCATACGGTATTTGTCTTTCTCTTTCTGACTTACTTCACTCTGTATGACAGTCTGTAGGTCCATCCACGTCTCTGCAAATGGCCCAATTTCATTTCTTTTTGTGGCTGGTTAATATTCCATTGTATGTATGTACCACATCTTTATCCATTCCTCTGTTGATGGACATTTAGGTTGCTGTCCTGGCTATTGTAAATAGTGCTGCAGTAAACATTGGGGTTGCATGTGTCTTTGAATTATGTATGGTTTTCTTTGGTTATATGCCCAGTAGTGGGATGGCTGGGTCGTATGGTAGTTCTATTTTGAGTTTTTGAAGGAACCTTCATACTGTTCTCCATAGTGGCTGTATCAAATTACATTCCCATTTTCATCCTTTTTTTAAAAAATTTTAAAAATTTAATTTTATTTATTTGGCTGCGTCAGGTCTTAGTCGCGGCACGCGGGATCTTCGTCGTGGCATGAGAAATCTTTTGTTGCGGCGCATGGGCTTCCCCCTAGTTGTGGTGCTTGGGCTTAGTTGCCCTGCAGCATGTGGGATCTTAGTTCCCCGACCAGGGATGGAACCCGTGTCCCCTGCATTGTAAGGTGGATTCTGAACCACTGGACCACCAGGGAAGTCTCTCTTCCTTTTCTTATTAAAAAAAATATTTTTTTGGAGATCTAGATTTTACTGTGAGCAGTTATAGCGATTGTCAGGTTTTGTACCAATTATTTCTAGCAGTAACAATTCATTAAGAATTGGATAAAAGACCAGTTTGTATTTATGTTTTAACTAATCCAAGGGGGAATATTCTTGAAATGCTGTGTTATCCAGAACTGGTCCATGGGATTTTGTTCCTTCAGTCCTCAGTATACTTCTGAGCAGTGCATACTAACTTTCCATGAACTTGGTGGAGCTAATAAACTGTGGAGATCCAGTTGTTTCTAAGAGTCCAGTCAGTCTGAAAAAGCTACATACTGTATGATCCCAACTGTATGGCTTTCTGGTAAAGGCAAACAGTAAAAAGGTGAGTGGTTGCCAAGGGACTGGGGAGTGGCGGGGAGGTAGAGGGACGCCTAGGCGGAGCACAGGAGGTTTTTAGGGCAGTCATACTGTCCGTAATGGTGGAGCCACGTCATTGTGTGTTTGTCACAGGCCATGAAATGTACAACACAAAGAGTGAACCCTCCTGTGAACTTTGGACTTCAGTAAGTAATAATTAGGAGTGGTTCATCAGTTGTAGCAGATGTGCCACACTACCTAAGGCAAGATGCTAGTAATAGGAGAAACTGCAGGGAGAGAGGAAGTGCACGGGTATTGTCTGTACATAAAAATGTCCTAAGATTAGAGAAGAGAGATTGCAGGGAAAAATATCAAGTGTTTATTATAGTAAGATATAAATAATAAAACCAAACTTTCAGAGAGTAATTTTTTGAGACCCTTGTAATGTACGTGAGGTTGATGTCTGGGAACTTCGCAGGTGAAGTCAGCAGTGGTAGAGACATACGTATTTTGTGGGTGTGTTTTAATTTGTATGTGAAGGTGTGGATTTTCTGAGTCACCGAGTGCAGCAGAGCTGCACCCTTGGCCACCACAGTAGCTCCTTGGCAGGGAGCCAGTCAGGCTCGCACAGTCTGAGGCCACAGCCAGGGGTGTGGGGTCCTCTGCACACCCCCAGCTGCATGTCCCCAGAGCCCAAGGCAGGAGTCCTGTACGAACCCTGCCCCTTGGGTGTCAGGCTGCAGAGGAAGGCGTGAGGTTACTGCTGAAGCCAGAGCTGACTGGGTTCTGGAATCGGGAAGTGGCAGAGACAGTAAGAATATAGAGGCAGATAGCACGCTATACTGCTTGTCACGGTTAATAGCCTGGGCACTGTGCACTGTTGACCTTAGTGGGGAGTGAATTGGCAGTGCTCAGGGTGAAGGGCCACTTACAGAAAACCTGTTTTCTCTGTCCTGGTGGAGTTTGTAACAGCTGACAGTGACCACACTGACTTGAAAATAAGGCTGACGCAAGGCTCCCAGAGAGAAATCATCTTGACGTAACCCATCTTCATGTGTTACTTTCCAGAAAAGCTGCTCTGCTGTTTACAGGCACATGTGCTATCTTGGCCCTCTGGGAGCAAAAATTCGTTCACTTGACCAGAGGAGTTTTGCTAGTAGGCAGTTTTCTAAGAGAAATAGGACATTTGTTTATTTGTTTTACTCTTAGTTTAGCTAAATAAAAGCTGACAATTTGCAAACAGCAAAGTTGTTTCGTATCAGATACTTTATAGTTGTAAAAATGTGCAGACGTGTTCTATTACAATTGTCTGTCGTCATGTAGCACAGTAGAAATCAGGGAAGGGAGTCCAGACTGGGCAAAGCCAGTGTGTGTGTAAGAAACAAGGTGTCCTGAAAGATTAATTACAGGCCAAATTCACATCCTCAGAGCATTTAGAGGCATTCCCTTTTTGACTCTGAAGGAGCATGGGTACTAACCTAGGTACCTGGAGCCCGGCTCACTTCCTTCCTAGCTCTGAGTTTGCTGGCGGAAGATCGAGGTGGATTCAACAGGGGAGCGGGGTGGGAATATGAAAGGTGAAGCCAGCCTTCTCCAGAGTGGAATGGGCCCAGTGGGCGCCCAAAGTGTCTGGTTGACCTTGTCAAGGGTGGTGTTGCGGCTGGAAGACTGACCTTGCTGAGCAGAAGCCCACGTTGCTGGGCCCACGTACAGTCCTCACCCACTACAGTGGATGCTGCCTGCACGCACCCACTGTCTGCACTGAGGTGGGGATGGCAGGCTAGCTGACCGTTCTGTCTGCTTGGGTGTTTGGGCAATGTTCTCTGCTGGGCATTAACCTGTGATCAGTGATCTTCACGCCTTGTGCCTGCTCCCAGAGGTCCATCCACACGCCTCTCCTGACCCCTTGTCTGTGACCTCCCGTTGTGCTCCTGCCAGGCTCGTCACCGGCCAGCGGGGCCCTTTGTCACTTCCCATAATCTTTTCAACAGAAGGTTCTGGAACGATTGGTTATCCTTATGCAAAACTTCAACCCATACCTCACACCCTAGAAGAAAGTTAATTCAAAATAGATCATAGAACGTAAAACCTATCAAACTTTCAGAAGAAAAAGTAGGAGAAAATCTTTAACTTTTGGGGGGACTAGGCAAAGTTTTCTTAGATAACAAACCAAAAGCAGGATCCATAGAACAGAAGTTAAGAACTGAACTTCACTGAAATGAATAACTTATGCTTTTTGGAAGAATCTGTTAGAGAATGAAAAGACCAGCCATAGAATAGAAGAAAATATTTGCAAGTCACACATCTAATTGTGGTCCCCCAAAGATGTCTGTCCTCATCCCGCAAACTCGTGAAGATGTAATGTTACAAGGCAAAGGGGAGTCAGGTTGCAGACGGGATGAAGGTTGCTCATCAGCTGACTGTGAGATGAGGTTATCCAGGTGGGCCCAGTATGATCACAAAGGTACTGAAACGTGGGTGAGGGAGGCAACACGGTCCCTGTGACAGGAGAAGCTGGCTTTGAGGACGGAGAAGGGGCCCGAGGCCAAGTAGAGCGAGCGGCCTCTAGAAGCTGGAAAAAGTAAGAAGACGGCTCCCTTAGAGCCTGCAGGAAACCTTGATTAAGCCCTCCCGAAACCTTAATTTTAGCCAAACAGTGAGACATTTCAGGCTTCTGACCTACAGAACTGTAAGATAATAAATTTGTGTTGTTTTAAGCCCCTAAGTTTGTGGTGGTTTTGACAATAATTAGGAACTAATACACTGATATAAGACGTTAGTCCAGAAAATATATAGAACTCAAAACTTGCCAGTAAGAAAACAAACAACCCAATAAAACAAATAGGCAAAAACTGAACAGACACTTCAGTAACAAAGAAATACAGATGGAAAATAAGCACATGATAAGATGGTCAACATCATTAATCATTAGGGAAATGCAAATAAAAACCAAATTGAGATACCGCTGTACACCTATGAACGTCTTGAATTAAGATTCCCCAGGTGTTGGGGCAGATGTTGGTGAACTGGAGTTCTCATACGTTGCTGGTGGGTCTAAAATGGTGCATCTACTTCTGAAAATAGCTTGGCCGTTTCTTTAAAAGTTAAACACACATCTGCTATCTGACCTAGCGTTCCCATCCCTAGGTATGTACTCAAGACAATGAAAAGCATATGTCCATACAAAGACATGAATACTCATAGAATATTTGTAAGAGTCAAAAGCTGGAAACACCCAAATGTGTATCATCAAGTGAATGGGTGAACAAACTGTGTAACACCCATATGGTGGAATGCTATTCAGCAATAAAAAGGAATTTCAAAATAATTAGGCTGAGTGAAAGAAGACAGAGTACATATCATATGATTTTATTATATGAGGTTCTAGAAAATGCGCTAATCTATCTTGACTACAGACCGACGGTTGCCTCGTGACGGGAGCATGAAGGAACTTGGGGATGATAGACGTATTGTCTTGATTGTGGGGTGGTTTCATGTACATACATGTGAGATTTACCAACTCGAACAACTCAAATGTGTGCTGTTTAACTTTATCCTCAATAAAGCTGTGAAAAGATGCAGAAAGGTTGAAAATAAAAGGAGGAAGACAATGCAAACAGTATACAAAGACAACTTGCTGAAGATAAAGCAACCTGATCACTAGGAAACATCAACATCCTACATTTATACCCAGTTAAGCATAGCCTTGAAATAGGCACAGAAAAAAATTACAGAAAATTATAGCTCTTTACGAAAACAAAAAAAAGACGTTCACGCTAACATATATCTCTCCCTGCAACTGATAGCACAGGCCATTAAGTTTATGGAAGATTTGAACATGACTAGCAAATGACCTAAAGGGCAAATGTAGAAAAGTGCACCCACCAACTGCAGGATAAACACTCCTTGGAAGCACCTCTTTGCCACTGAGTGTGCTCTTCGAGCACCGTGGAAATCATAACAAAATGATAGCCAGAAAACGATGAGATAAGACACTAGGTAATACTTGTGTAAATAACTGATGGGTGAATGGAAAAATCACAATGGAAATTGGAGATATTTTGAATTGAGTGATGACTAAAATACTACAAGTTAAAATCTGAGGGATGAAGCAAAAATATTGCTAAGAAGAAAATATAGATCTAAAACATTTAAATTATGAACAGGTGAAATTTGATCATCTCAGCATTCATCTCAAGAAGTCATAGAAAGCAAAATTAAACTCAAGGAAAGCGGAAGGGAGGAAATAAAGATAAAAATAGAAGTCAATAAATGAGAAAATAGAACCAGCAAATCTAAGTTTGGTTCATTGTTAAGATGTCTAAAATTGGCAAGTCCTCATGAAGACATAAAAGGGAAGGCACAAATAATATTAGAAATCAAAAAGAAGAAATCACCAGAGATCATGTGGATAAAGATGATAAGGGATTTATGAACAACTTTATGCCAAGAAATTTGAAAACAAAAAATTTCTTTAAAAAAACCTTGATATCTACCTCACATTACAGAAGATTTAAATATGAAAGCCACGCAAATCTTGGGATAGGAAATGATTTCTTAAACGTTTCACAAAAAAACACCATCCTTAAGGTAAGAGATTGATAAATTTTATCTATTATGATTCTGGTTTATTAAAAGATACCATTAAGAAAATGAAAAGCCTGGCCATCATCAAAAAGTCCACAAATAATAAATGCTGGAGGGGGTGTGGAGTAAAGGGAACCCTCCTACAATGTTGGTGGGAATGTAAATGCCACTATGGAAAACACTATGGCAGTTCCTCAAAAACTAAAAACAGAACTACCATATGAACCAGCAGTCCCCACTCCTGGGCATATATCTAGAAAAGACGAAAATGCTAATTTGAAAAGATACAGGCACCCCAATGTTCATAGCAGCACTAAATAAATAGCCAAGACATTGAAGCAACCCAAGTGTCCTTCGACAGATGAACGGACAAAGGAGATGTAGCTAAATAAATAAATAAATAGAATAGAATATAACTGCCATAAAAAAGAATGAATTATTGCCATTTGCAGCAACATGGATGGACCTAGAGATTACCATACCAAGTGAAGTCAGAGAAAGACAAATATATGTGGAATCTAAAAAATAATACAAATGAATTTATTTACAAAACAGAAACAGACTCACAGACATAAAAATCAAATTTATGGTTACCAAAGGAGAAGGGCAGGAGAAGGATAAATTAGGAGTTTGGGATCAACAGATACACACTACTATATAAAATAGATAAAAAGGATTTACTGTATAGCAGGGAACTATATTCAGTATCTTTTAATAGCCTGTAATGGAAAAGAATCAAAAAATATATATATATAACCAAGTGTACTATGTTGTACACCCGAAACACAATATAGTAAATGAGCTACACTTCAGTTAAAAAAAAAAAAGGCAAACTGAGTAGATGTTTGCATTGCAAATACTTAGAAAAAGAACTCAAATCTATAAGTAAAAATCCTATCAAATCAGTAAGAAAAAGACAACCCAATAGAAAAATGGGTATTAATCAACAAGTCACAAAAGAGGACATCCAAATGGCCAAGAAAGTTATGAAAAGGTGCTTAACGAGTTATCACTGATACTTCCAGAGTGGTCAGAATTAAAAAGGGTGAGGTTGCAAAGCTCCCAGAAGTCTTACCTGCTGAGGGCAGAAGCATGAACAGTCCCACTGGAAACTGCTTGGCATCATCTATTGAAGTCAAGGCTACACCTACCCCAAGTCCCAGTCACTCATTCCTAAATATAAACCCAACAGCCAGGGAACAGGAAGCGGGGGAGGCATGCATGGCGGCTGAGCCCTGGGCAGAAAACACCCTGTGGTACTTTCCTCCAAACTGTGCTCGGCACACACAAGAACGTGGATGAAGATACAAAACTGTCGAATGAGAGAAGCAGGCCAGGAGTTCACATACTGTGTGATTCTATTTATGTTGTTCAAAAAATAAACAAAACCAAAGCTGACCTGTATTGTTTGACTTGTGATTATGTGGTAAAACTAAAGAAAAGCATGAATCTGGTTGTCATGTAGGTCAAGAGATGGTCATTGTGAACGGAGAAGTGATAATTCACTGAGCTGTAATGTTTGTTTTGTGTACTTTCTATGATTTTGATGTTTCACGATAGAAAAGGCTTTTTGAAAAAGCCTCCAAAGGGTTTTACTCAATTAAGAATTTACTTAATTCTGCACAGGTGCAGACTTAGTTGAGTGCTGCGTCTACGATGGCAAGTGTGCCACCTGTCCTGGTGGGCGAGGGATGGGGTGTGGTCACTGTCATGGGACGGTTTTCCCTAGGAGGCCACGGAGGCTGAGCAGGGGTCGTCGCTGGGAGCTCGAGGGGGTGCAGGTGCGAGGCCGAGCCCTCACTGCCGCCTGCATGTATTCAGCAGGCGTTCACGAGAGGCTGCGGATACAGGTGGTGCCGTGGCGCCGAGCGAGGGGCAGGCAGGTGCGGCAGAGGGTCTTGGGCATTTCCTGACCCTGTCCCCGGCCGGGTCGGCCGCTGTGCCTCAGCGCGACCCAGGCTGGGAGGGGAGGCACACGTCGGGTCTAGGCCCAGACGATGCTCCAGAAGAGTGGCCAGGAGGTGGGGGCCGGCTGCTCCAGTGCCTGTGACCTGAAGTTTGATTGAGGGGACGCTGATCAGGGTGACTCCCAGTGGCTTAGACCAGGGTCCAGAGGAAGCGTCGTGCTGAGAGCCGGCTCTGCCGGTGTTCTCCAGGCTTGTGCGACCTAAAGGTCTTGAGCTGCTTCCGCAGATGCTTTGCAGTCAGGTGGCCTGCCGAGAGGTTTTATTTCTTCCAAATAGGGACAAACACAAAGTGAAGTCAGTGCTTTTGGGTATGGGGGTAAGGAGGACACAGATAATTGAATGCAAAACAGGGATCGCTACGTGTATTAACTCCCACGGCTTAAGGGGATCTCAGGAAATAAAAGGGTTTTTTACTACTATTCTTCCAAGGAAAGAATTTGTAGTAATTTAATCATGTTCTGAAATGTTAATTTGAACCCACTCATCAGACGTCAAACTCATTTTAACAAATCCATTTATTAAATATTAGTACGTGGTTTCTAAACACCATTCTATACTTAGAAAATAAAAACAAAACACGGGCTCCTTAGAGATGCAGAGAAGATCCTTTCTTGTTGTGTTTACATACTTTTAAAGCCACATAAGTGTATTTAAAAGCCTACTATCGTGCGTTATTTGCTTTTCCATGTCAGACCGTACTGGTGCAGCCCGTTCTGTAAGGGGCTCAATGCTCTCAACACACATTCAGGTCGAGTTTTCATTCTGTCCATTGCTGGCAAAGCTGCAAAGAGTAAATCCGTGCAGGTACCTTCACGCGCGTGTGTGGCTGTGGAAGGGGCTTCCGTGGAAGTTCATGTCTCAGGATGGACCTGAGTCCCTCACGAGTGGGGGCTTTGGGCTCCTCTTCATGGCCGTCACCCTGGGGGTTTCTTCTGGGTATTCCCCTGTTTTTTTCTTTTTTAATCCTTTGCGTGTGTGTGTGTGTGTGTGTGTGTGTGTATGTGTGTGTGTGTGTGTGTGTGTGTCTTTTTTTCATAGTGATTTGTGGGAACTGTTTATAAACTTATGGCTGGTAATCCACTGGTTTGACGGCCCTCCCTCTGCTGGCATCTGGTTGTCCACCAGACCTTAGCTGTCTGTCCAGCCCAGCATTTTTCTCTGACCTCCTGGTCCCACTGTCGCCCAGGTTACCCCTCACACGGAGGATGAAGTGGGTGGTAGCTCTCCGGTTCCCACTTCCCAGGGCTGGCCCTTCCAGCCAAGGAGCTCTGTTCTCACACGGTTAGTTTGGTCACATTGTGGCTAAATGTTGGGGTGAGGAATAAATCCTGCTTTGACTTGAATGCGGACTCCTTTGTGGGAGGCCTGTGTCTGACGTGTCTCAGGCTCCGCGAGCCGGGGAAGATGGGTCAGGTGATGCGTGTTGTCTTCGCTTTCCACGGGGGCCCCGTCCAGGAGGACCCCCAGCCCCTGAACTCTGTCCAGGATCGGGTTTCATCTCCTTGAGGACCAGGGTCCCTGGGCCTGGAAGCAGAGCAGGACTCGGGCTGTCGAGGGTGGATCCACAGACTCACCAACAGCCCTTTCTCCCTCTCCACGCGGCCTCTGAGTTCAGGATTAACGCGCATGCCCGTGCTCTCTGCGGACACCTGTCCCCGCCTGCTGGGCGCCTGGGGCACCGGTGATGCCCCCACCTGAGGCCCGAGACCCCCTGCCCCACGCTATACCTTCTGAGGAAAATGTTGTCCTTTTTAGAATTCATAAACACCATTTTGGTCTCTCTTTGCTTTTTAATGGGGGTTACAAGAAATATGGCGTAAAGCTGGGAGTGCCGCAGGGTTAGGCCTGGCGCAGGGGTCCCGGTGCCTGTGGACACTGGGCCCTGGGGACCGGGAGGGGCCTTCCCGCTCGCGCACCTGCCACCTGAGCCCGGGGGGTGACAGCTCTCGGGCAGGGGGACCCCGTTTAGTGCTGTGACTTGGAGAGCCTGACTCATCCCCCGGCGTCCCCGGGAGGAGCAAGGACACGGCAAGGTCACGCTGTCTTCACCACCGCCCCTGGGGCTCAGGAGTTGGAATCCGAGCTGGGGGAGGTCTTGGGCCCAGGTTTCCCGTCATGGTGACCGGTCCCTGGGCTGAAGGCCGAGCCGAGGTCACGAGGATGGCCCCGCGGGGAGGGCGGTGACTAGGAATCAGCTGCAATGGGGGCGAGGGTTTCCGAAGCTCTCAGGGCACCTGTTCCCACATCCAGACTCTTTCTGCGTTTACTCTCAGGCTTGTGTGGAGCCGACAGAAACACGAGGCCTCAGGAACAGGCTTCAAAACATGACATGAATGAAACATGCCTTGTTTTAACAACTCTCTTAGTTCTTGTCATTGTAAATATTTGAGGGAACTGTTTTTTCAAACTGAGTTTCATCACATTTGGAAGCGGATTTCTTCTGTGTGTTAGGGGACTCTTAGGATCAAGCTGCTTTGAGAATGTGGAGGAGAAAGGTGATCTGCTGGAGTGGTGGGATGGTGAGTTGAAAGTTACTGTCATTCATGTTGGTTTTATTAGGGCAGGACTAATAAGACTGACGGCTTGAGAAATTGCATTTTTCTTCTGTTTTAAAGGCAAGCGCTTTGTCTTGGCTGTATCAGGTGAGGATGTAAATCATCCCCCATAGTCTCCCTAACCCCCATTCTCCACATCATCTGTAACATTTTTATTTAATACTTAACAAAATATATCTAAATAGAAAAATGTCACTTTCATCGCATAACAAGTACCTTGAGACTTTTTCTCTTAGGTTACATTTGGTATTAATGTTTGTTAAGTTCTATTTGTCTCTTAATATGAAGTTGTGCTGTACTGGAATGTATTCCATAGAGGGGGTAGGATTTTCAGCAATAATTTAACCCTTTTGTTTTTTCTTTTTTTTAAAGAAGGATATTTATTTATTTTTGCTGTGTTGGGTCTTCGTTTCTGTGTTTGTTTCTCTGGTTGTGGCAAGCGGGGGCCACTCTTCATTGCGGTGCGCGGGCCTCACTATCGCGGCCTCTCTTGTTGCGGAGCACAGGCTCCAGACGCGCAGGCTCAGTAGTTGTGGCTCACGGGCCAAGTTGCTACGCGGCATGTGGGATCCTCCCAGACTAGGGCTCGAACCCGTGTCCCCTGCATCAGCAGGCAGATTCTCAACCACTGCGCCACCAGGGAAGCCCCTAACCCTTTTCTTAAGGCTTGTATGACATTGTTTTAACTGACAGATTGATTTTTGTATCAGAAAAGTGACAATATTGATGTGCTTTTAAAATACTTTATATATGATTTTAAAAATCAAACTCATTATTTTCCAAATTACCACAGGAAAGAACACTTTGTGATCGGACTCAGTCAATGCTTGGATTTCAGGAAATTTTTTTGAGTTGGAGGAGAGGTATTTGTGTTTTGTTGACGTGGACATTTCTTTGAAATATTTTACTGTATTTGACAAACTCATACATTGTAAAGTTATCCATCCTCTGCAAACACCCAGTTTCCCCAAAGGGTTTTACCAGAATGTTCCCACTTCCCAGCATGAGAATACGTGGGAGGGGACGAGCAGAGAACATTTTATATCGAGGAATGATTTTCTTCATTGTTTTATTCCTGAACGTGAGGCTTTTCTCTGTGATACCTACACCCTCCCAGGCTCCACAGGGCTGTCTGGGTGTCAGTGCAGGATAGAACCCTGTGCCCGGACGCACGTCCAGCTCTGTCCTGTGTCCACTGGACCAGGAAAGAAAGCGGGGACACGCAGAGCACTGCTGGGCAGTGGGGGCGATGTGGACCCTCAGACTCTGCAGCCCTTTCCGCCCACCAGTGCCCTTGGCTGAAGGAGGCTCCCCATGGCCTCGATGTAAGTGGAATAGAAGCTAGTCTTTGTCTGTCTGAAGATTCTGAGGTTGAGTGTTAAATTCCTGGGTAAAAATGATGGAGACTGTTCTACAGGAAAGCGTGTCTACACATCAGCGGCAGCAGCAGCGACAGCGCAGGAGTTGGGATCCTCTTCATCCTTCACTGGGTCACGTGAAGGGGGAGCAGCTTAGACATCGCGAACAGCACTCCCGTTTCTCGGATGAGGAAGGACAGTCCTGCGTTTCGCAGATACAATGTTTTAAATGAATTATTCCCTTTTAGGGGAATGTCGGGTGGCTGGAGCCCTTTGCCCTTAAACAAGGCCATGGGCCCCTCTGCCGACACCCCGCCCTCCCTGCCCCCGAGCCTCAAGGAACAGGCCTCCCTGTCCGGCTGCTCTCCTTGCTAAGGCCTCCACGTCTGGATTCTGACCCTCCGTCTAGGGAGACAGCTTTTCTAGAACAGCAGGGTGTTGACAGTCGAGTTCTCACAGAGCAAGCGTCCTCTGGACACCAAGGGTCCTGTGAGCAGTTCTAGTCTGTGGACTTGGTCCCCAAGGCTGCAGGCACTGCTGGGAAGTGCCCACGACCTCCGGGGACCCCTCGTAGGCCCAGTTCTGTGCCCTGGATTGAGACTGGGAAAGAGTCCAGAGCCACGTTAGAGAACTTTCGATTCTTCTCTAAGTCCCAACTTTCAGCCCCCAGGAAGCATTCTTAGGACCTGGGCTCAACCTCGCCCAAGACCAGAGGGTTCGGGAAGATGCCTTGGGTGTTTGCCTCAGCCCTGACGTATTTTGTTGTTGCTGGAGTGGGTATTCCTCCGAGATACTCACTATCAGACACGCTCCCATCGTGGTCTCTGCTTCCCAGCACAGCCTGGGCTCCAGGGCTTCTGCTGGCAGCTTGCGGTGCCCTGGGCTGTGCAGCCACCAGCCCCGGGGTGGGCCCACGGGCAGTGACCCCCAGGCAGGGCCAGTGGGGGTCAGGCCACCGCCTGGAGGCCCGGGCCAACGCCACCCCCAGACGCCCGTTGGCCTGAGGGGCTGGGTGGTCGTTTAGCGTTGGCAGTCGGGTCTGAGAGCAGTGACCGCGGGCGACGCCCTCAGGCCCGCCCTGTGGAAGCAGCGTGGCACACACGGTGTCTGCGGAGGGCTCTGAGGCCCCCGGGGGACAGAGCGTCCAGACTAACCAGCTGCAGCACTTCTGCCCACAGGAGCGTCTCCCTGGCAGTGATGCTCAGGCTCCGGGATGGACCCCTTTCCCGTGCAGAGACGCCGACCGAGCGTGTTGCATCGAGTGAACACATGGGAGGCCTGTGGGTGGTTCCGGGAAAGTGTTTGTCGTTTTCAGTTTTGCTATGGAGTCTCTGCCCCTGGAGAACCGCCACCCTGTCCTGGGTGGGGCTGTCAGTCCACAGGACCTGGTGGAAACAGAACCAGGCGTCTAAAGGGGGTTGAGTTCTGTGTTTGTTTACGCGGTTGGCTGATTTCAGTGTTCAGAGTCACGTGTTTTCGGTTGTGTTTTTAGAAAGCTTCAAGGTGGTTACTTGATTCAAAGGGAGATTTCAGCGAATGCTGTCACTACAGTGAAATCAGGGACCTTTTCTCTGCTTTGTCATCTTTTTACAGAAGTCACCCTGTAAAGTTTATTGAGCTGTTTCTGCCCAGGAATAGCTGTTCGGTTTAAGCTCCGGTCCTGTTGGTGTAGCTCTTGGCTGGGAGTCCCTCGGCACAAGGCCACGTTGGGGGCTGGGGGGGCTCGGAGCTGGTGGCCCTGCCCCTCCTCGGGCCGTGGAGAGGGCTGTCACTCCTGTAGAGGAGTTGGGTGACGAGCTTTTCCCCCGTGTGGGACGGGTTCCTCTCCGGTGCCAGCAGTGCTTGCAGGGGGACCATGTGCGTGGCCGTGACCTTGGGGGTGGTGGTTTGCCCCTGGACTCCCCGTTCCCTTTGAGGACTCGGGTCCCCGACGCATCTGTGATTAGGTGTCTCCCTCGTGACCCTAAACTTTGCAGGGACCAAGGTCTGGTCTGTCAGGGGTGTTGCAGGCTGGACTCCACCTTGTGGGTCTGCCTGCCTGCCCCCCCCCCCCCGCCCCGGGAGCAAGTTGGAGGGAGACATGTGCACTGCCTGCACCAGGCCGCTGTCCTCCCCTGGCTTTGAGTCATCAGCAGAGGGCAGTACCTACCCTCGTAAAGAATGAAGGACCCAGTTCTGCAGGAAAGGCCGCCCATTCCACGTGGACACAGATGCATCCAGATGGAGCTGGGGTGTTGCTGGTCTCACCTGCTCAGAAAACACCGTGTGGTTACACTCACTATGCGAACCTGCGGACGTGGGCCTCTCCTCGCTAACCCTGTCCGCAGCTCTGGAGGGACGCCGTGGTGTCTCCACATAGAAACATGGATGAAGCGCAGAGGGATCACACCAGTGTGGCTGAAGGTGGTCCTGAGGTGCAGCAGGAGGGTCCTGGTAAGTGAAGACTCTGACTCTCTCTACAGGGTGGCGTAGACAAGTAGAGACCTGGGGGCCGCCCGCCCAGCCTGCTGGTGGCCAGGCTCTGAGGTCGGAGTGGGATCGGCTGGGGTGATGGGACACCAGCCGCCATGGGGACTAAGCAGGCAATGTGCCGGTCGCTCTGCCTTCTCCATGCTTAGGACGACGCGTGCCCTCCTGTCCGGACGCTGGTCCTGGTGGCTGGGAGGGGACAGGACCGCCCATGGGGGCCCTGACCCGTCGGCCTTCACCCTCGCCTACGTTCCAGTAACGCTGCTCACCTGGCTCTCAGTTCTCTTCCTTCCACGTGTGAAAGAGGCCCAGAGCGGGGGGAGGGGAGGGTCCCTGACCCGCTGGGCATCTCAGCTCTGCAGCTGAGCTGTCGTCGGCGTGGAAACCGGGGACACTGCCTTCCTGCCCCGTTAGCCGCACTGCAGGGGCCCGGCCCGCAGGTCTGAGCGGCCAGCGCTCGGGTGGGCCTCGCGGGAGCCCTTCAGGTGCCAGCCTGGCCGCACCGCGTTCCCCATCGGGAGTGGCTCCGGGGTCTGGGAGCCGCCCTGCCTGCTGCGTCCCTGCCCCTGAGCCGGGCTGAGCACCGCCCACGGGGACAGGCCTGGCTTCCCGCATGGCGGACACACCGCGAGGCCGAGAGTCAACCGGTCCTGTGACATCATCACTCACCCACGTGGACACGGACGCATCTGGTTTTTCCCTGAGGGGACGTTTATGTCTTTTTATCTGAAGCCCAAGTGTGCCCGAGGCTCTCACACCATTTTATAAACCGGACTAGTTCCCTCCATCTCCTGCACATGCTCCCCTGTGTTAATTCAGTTTCCAGATGCGACAGGGCGCAGCCCCGCCCGGGTGACACGGCCCCAGGCGCCCAGCCTCCCCCCACAGCTGTCCGCACACCTCTGCGTGTCGTCCACACTGCCTGCTGAGCACGGAGCGAGGTTTTCATTGGTATCTTTTCACATAGAAAAAATAATGAATTTGTCTCCGATCTTTCAAAAATGCCCCAGCTTCTTAAGCAACTGACACACCCTTTGGGCCTCCGTGCTTTTATGTGCAAAATGAGGAGATGGGCTTCAGATCTTCTCGGGACCCAGGGGTTCAGTACCTCCCTGGAAGGGCTGCGGGGAGCAGGGCTGAGCGCCCAGGGCCCAGAGAAATCCCGCGTTTGCCTCTTCACACTTGAGCATCCAAGATGTTTCCCTGGAGGAAGGAAAGTGACTAGGTGGTTTCTGACATTGTATCAACATGCAATTAAAATGCTCTCTTAAAAAACTGAGGTGAAGTTATGTACCATAAAATTAACCATTTAAAAATGGACATTCAGCGGCATTTAGTACATTCACAGTGTTGTGCCACCACCCCTACTTAGTCCCCAAATACTTCAGTCACCCCAGAGAAAACCCGGCCCACCAGCAGGCACTGGCCGTTGCCCTGGCAACCACCCGAGCACCTTCTGCCCCTGTGCCTTCCTTCACCGGCTCTGGATGTATAACTGGGGTCATGCTGTATGAGGCCTCCTGTGTCTGACTTCCTTCCCCTGGCACCATGTTCAGGGTTCATCCGTGCTGTGCTGTGTCAGCCCGTTATTCCCTTAGTGGCTGAGTGATACTCCGCCGTATGGCCGGACCACGTTTGTTATCCGTCCGTCCATCGAGGGGCATTTGGGCTGCTTCCATCTTTTGATTACTGAGAGTGCTGCTGTGAACACGTGTGCACAGGAGTGTCTGCCCGTTTCCAGTTCTTTGGGGGCATTAGAATTGCAGTTTGCAAGTGAGTCCCTTGAGGGAGGGACTTGCACATTTTGCCGGGTGCATCGCCCAGGGCAGGACAAGCCCTTTCTCCACTTGCTTGGTATGTGCTCTTTAATCCACGTCTGCCTCAGTCCCACTACTTCATCGGTCCTTCTTGGAAGGACCCTTTTGTGTTTCCAGTTACCAAAATTTGCTGCCTTGTAGAAGTGCTCCTCTTAGCTGATGTATTTCCCCCAAATGCCTCACATTTCTAGTCTCGTTCGGAACTGTTTAAAGACAGTGACACCACCTAAGTTACTCTGGCCAGAGTGTTGGGCACACAGACCTCAGTCCCTCCAAGCTTTGGACACCCCATCTTGCTTTCTTCTGGTGACTTGACCTTATTGTTCTAAGCAATGAAAAATAAAAAAGGTGGCTCAACAAATCTGGTGACTATTCGGACACTGAGTTTCAAGTTTCAGAAGCTCCCTTGGTTTCCTGTTTGGTCAGCTTGGAGGCCACCAAGGCAGAATAGAAACAACTGTTACAGACGCTCTTTCACATATTTATGGACGATTGTTTCTTGGGAGAGAATTGGAACCTTTCGGATGCACTCGTACTGGCGGATTTACTCTGTCCCGTCCTCCGTTCTTCTCTTAAGAGAGAAGTGGGAGAGGAGAGAGGAAGACTCGAGGACCCGGGGCTGCTGTCCCGAGAAGGTACTGGGCTCCTTCTTGTCCAGGTCTGCCGCCAGGCACTATGAGGGTCTGGCCCGGACGCACAGCGAATTCACAGCCTGTCTGTTTACGTGCTGCCTGCGGTCCCCACCAGACAGGAGAGGCGCCAGCAGCTACTTTCACGAGAGGTCGGAGGGCAAATGGCCGAGAAAGGCCACCTGACAGACCCCGGACCCCTGTGCCCACGCAGAGCAGATCAGGGAGGCCTGGGGAGGCCCAGACCTAAGAGGGGAACTTTCCCGCTGGAGACGCAGCCGGGCCGTTAGGAGGGCAGGGCTTTAGGACCCACAGCCCCGGGGGGATCCCCCGCCCTCAGCTGGGAACGGCCCGGCAGGGAAGAGTGAGGTGCGGGGCAGTGGGGGGTGACCAGAAACACTTCTGTCACCTGCAGCCCCTCGAGCCGGCGAAGAGCCAGTGGGGGGGCTGGAGATGGAGCCTCACGGTCAGCTGCCCACAGCGGCGGAGGGCGCAGGAGGAGGGTGGTCCTCACCCGACGTGTTCTGTCTCGGGGTGCTGCCCCATTCCTGGTCCCCTCACCGGGGGCAGCAGGCCCTTCTGGGTGCTTTCTGCTCTGTGCCCACCGTCTTCCCCAGCACCCAGCCTGGGGAAGGAGGCTGAGAAAGAACCCGAACCACTGTTGTGTGGGTCCAGGTGTCCCAGGGGGTTGCTTCCTTTCTACACCTTTCAGAGTCTTCTGTTTGTTTTACAGATAATGCCCAGGATTTGGGGCTTTCCTTAATGGGAGGGATAGGAAAAAGTATGTCTACTCCTTCTTTCTGAAAGAGGAAGTCTTAGAAAAGGGTTTTTAAAAACTGAATTTCTACCCAAAAGTCTTACTAATGTCTGCCATTAGTTATGATTATTTACCTGTAGGTTCTTCGGAATTTTCTATGTAGACAACTCTTACCATTTGTACATATGAATAATCATCGTTTTGTCCCTCCTTTCTACTTCTCTTACCTTTCTCTTTTTCCAGCTGTGCTGTGCTAAGATTTCTAGCTTGGTGTGGCAGAGCGGGCAGATCTTATTTCCCATCTTCAATTAAGTATCAATTAAGTATCTTGTATGCTGTAGGTTTTTTGAAGAGACCCTTTATTGGATCAAGAAGTTTCTAGCATGTTAAGAATTTTATTTTGTTTTAAAATCATGAATAGATGTTGTTTTTACGAAAGTTTCCCCAGCATTTGTAGAGATGATCATATACCATTCTGTTATTGGCTGATGGGGTAAATTACATCAGTTGATTTTCTAATAATACATCAATCCTACATTATAGTTATAAACCCGTATTATCTTTTATCTGAAGTAGTTTGTGTAGCCTTCGAATTTTTTATCCCTTTAATGTTTGCTAGAGCTTGCTGGTGAAAACTTACAGGTCTGGCGTTTTCACTATGAGAAGATTTTGACCTGTTCTTTCAATCTCTCTCTGCAGGTTATGCGGGGTGAATCTGATGGAGATGCTCACATCGCTTTTCACTTCAGACGTCCAGCCCTGAGAAGCTCTGCCCACTCTCCCAAAGCTCGTGTGAAAACACAAAATAGGGTAAGTGCTGGAAACGGAAGCGTTACCTCTGCGTGACCCCTCTTGGTTTCCTCTACTGGGGGCAGAGCTTGACTGAGGTTACGGCTGACCTCCCTTTCCTAGTCAACTTCTGTAACCTAGCAATGTGCGTTCCAATGGTGCTTTTGTTCTAAGAAAATTCTGCCAGAGCAGAAAAGTTCGAGTTCTCAATACTATAATTTTCTTTTCATTTCGGGGGTTCCTAACTCCTTTCAAAATAAGAACTGCTTTGAGAGTTTTATCAGCTATGAGCTGCTTCCCAGAAAAACGCACACACATACACAAAATTCTGCATAGCAGGATTGATCACTGCCGTGGCTCCAAGGCGGCTGTGTGTTTCCTGTTCTCCCCCTTTCTCAGCGGGAGTGAGGTTTTATTTCACTTTGGCATGCTGCATGTGTTAAGGGGGAAGATAGATTTCTAGGTCATGCATTCATAGGTCTCTGGGCCCTGAGAAGCCACACCTGGACCCGATGGCAAGGATGTCACCCAGGGGTGCTAGACTTAAAGCTGATGGGGTGACAGGTGAGTCCTCAGGACTGCTCTCCCATGGGGAGGGGCTGCGGTATTCCCTCTGTTGGAAGGGGGTGGGTGTGGGTACCACTCATCCCCTGGCTGTTACACTGTATTCCTGCTTGTTAGATATGCTAGTTTTCCTCCCTACAAGCCTCTCGCGGTGGGAAGCTACACGTCACTGCATGTGTAAGATCAAGAGTGGGCGTGTGATGTGCTCTAGCCAGTGAAGTGAGGACCAAAGTGCCCCCAGACAGACGCTTTTGCAGCGGGCCTGGGATCACCCCCCTTATTCTTTGCCACGAAGTTGGACGTGCTTTGGATGGTGGGCTCCGCTGGCCTCAGTTCTGGGGCAGGTTGATGTGGAGCACGGCTGCAGCCAGTTCATCCCTGGACGAACACGTGGCCGTTCCTGAAAGCCACCGGGATTTGGGGCTGTTTGTTGCTGCAGGAACATTTGTTTTTTATGAATGGCACATCCTTCTTCTTCAATATCCAAGTCACTGCATTTCCAACTTTGCCGCCATGCTCTGCGCTCTGGGGACAGATCTCTGATCTCCGCTGACTGCCATCCACCAGGCTTCCTTGCCTTCAGCCAGTGGGAGGTGCCAGCAGGATGTTGAAGGGCAGAGGCGAGAGAGCTCGGGCGTGTGTTCCCGGCTCCCTCCTTGCCAGGCGAGGCTGGAGACGCCTGTGTTTCTTCCCCTAAGACCTTGGCAGCCTGGTCGCTTCGCCTCCCCATGTCTTCAGAGCCCCCTGCTCTTCTGTGTCCGGTCACATCTTCTCGTTTCCCTTTGCCTCATCTCTTCACGGAGCTCTCTTGAGTCATCCCCAAGCCCCGCCGGGCACGCTCGGGGCGGGTGGAGCAGGTGGGAGCGAGGGCAGAGGCCACCCTCACTCCCGGGAAGGGCGTCCGGGATGCCACCCCTGTCGGGGGAAGGGCCGGCCCCGACAGCGTCGTCTTTGTGTGTATGTTATACCTCTGAGGACGTTTGCTGCAGCGATGAAATAGTCACACATAAACGTTTGCCTGGAATTTGCAGTCATCCTCGTGGTGTTCTGAGTCCTGAAAAAGGGTCATTATCCCAAATTCTCAGGAAAGGAAACTGCCAATTTGGGGACTTAATGACACACAGGCCACCTGGAGTGCCCGCGCGTGGGCGGTGTTTACCGCCGTGGGAGCAGAATTTGAGCTGGCTGCTGGCCTCCGACGTCCCATCTGCTCCCCGAACCTGTCAGTGCGATGAGGTTTCTCCCCCTTGGTTGTCTTCTGTTACGTGGCACGGTGGACCTTGAAATGAGGAGACTGGATGATCTGGGTGGTCCAGAGCTGGAGGTGCTGGGGTACCTATGCTGCTGGCTTCGGGGCCCTGGAGAGGGGCCGCCCCCCTCGTGGGTGCTGGGCCGACTGGGGACCAGCGAACCCACAGACACGGAGGGCAGCCTCCGGCGAGGAGCAGCCTGAAGGGAAGGATGCCCGTCGTCCTTTTGGACTCGGGACTCTCCTCCGGGAAGCGAGCCTCCGTGGCCCCCGCTCCCCACTTGGGGCGTGGCACCCGCCGCTGAAGAAGCCCGACAGGGGGAGCCGCACTCTGAGAAACTGCGGCGCACCTGGCCTCTGGGTCGGACAGGGTGTGCAGCCTCCTGTCCTGAGCTCCGAGCTCCGAGCCCTCACTCAGTGGGGTCCAGGCCGTCGGCCCTTTGTCGCCGCGATGGGGCCTTCAGCAGGGAGAGGCTGAGCCTCGCTTCAGCCGGTTCTCGTGAGAGAGGCTCGCTGTCTACACTGGCGAAGTCACTTGGAAGTCTGCGTCCTGCAGACGGCGGGCAGATTTGTGAGATTCTTGGACTTGGCATTTCTGACTTTTCCGGCTCGATAGCGGTTTGCACTATTTCTGCACGTGACTGTTTTGGATCTCGTGCTGTGTCAGAGGTCTGCAGGAAGGGGCTCGTTTGAATCATTTGTTCGGATTCGTGTGTGTTGTCTGGTTGGTGGCAGGTCTTTTAAAGACGGTCTAATGCACACACAGAGGCCTCGGACACAGCCCAGGCACGTGAGAAATTAAAAATCCACAGTAAAAACAAACAGAAGTGTGACTGTGTCAGCTGTACGAGTGGGATCTGGGGCGGAGTGATTGGCTTGCTCTGTGGAAGCACACGTGGGCTGTTGGCTGTGAGGTGGAACCTTGCCAGATGGCAATCACATCGGGACGGCTACCAAACAGGAGTGAACCACGCACGTCGGTTTGATCTACCAAAGCAGTTTGCAGTGATACAGTGTTTTCTTTTCTTTTGAAAAAGTAACGAAAGCCATGTCACCCCCAGAATACTACGATTGGCTAATCTCTCCCAACTTTCTTGACTGTTCTTGGGAAGGAGAGCTCCTCTCTTGAAAGACCCGTTTTCCTGCATGAAGCCCGGATAAATTGCCACCATCAGTGAAAGCACAAAAGTGCTTTACAAAGAAGCTGCCTTGGAGGGCCACTGGTGGGGACGCGGTCATTCCCCAGCCCCTCCTCTGTGCAGGGCAACCAGCCGTCTCCCCAGCCGCGTTTTCTAGTAGGAGAAGGAGATTCCAGGCCGCAGGAAAGCTGACAGGGTTGGGAAACCAGTAGTGGACTTGTAGTAAGTCTTGGAAATACATTTATATCCTGGAAACGTTTCTGTTCACTGAAACTCTTTCAAAATGATGTGGCTAAAAGGCTGCCACACTCGTGTAATTGGATGTAGGGAAACCAGTCCCGGGACCATATAGGACTGTCAAGGAGTCAGTTCTGATGGCGCGTGCTTCTCAGGTGGAGGCCCGGAAACTTTAAAAGGTGCTGAAGAAACTGTGGGGTGTTTGCATAACCTTGGGGTCGTGAAACGTTTGCTAAGCGAAACACAAAACCCAAAAACCGTCCAGGAATTGACGGACAGGTCTGACCGACAAAAACAAAACAAACCCAAAACACAAAGCACTGCTTATTAGTGAGAAACACCACAAAGTTAAAACACCAGCCAAAGAGCAAGAGAAAATATTTGCCACACACAGTACAGAAAGAGAGTTACAGTCGTAATGTTCAAAGCGTTCACACAAACCAATCAGAAAAGGGCAAATAACAGAAGGAAGGGCAAGATAAACTCCCAGGAAAAAAAAACGAACGACCCACAAATACTGAAAAGATGCTTAAGCTTCCAGGTAATTAGGGAACTGTAAATTAAAAATTCAGCATGATGCCATGTTTGACTGGTTAGATTGGTGGAAATTAAGAAGATAGAAATTATATCTGGGGTTGGTGGGGACACTCATATCCTGGCCATCACAATTTGGCAGGATCTAGAAAAATTAAAAACGTACATTTTTGACCCAGCCATCCCATGTTTGGAATACAGCTTGTGTGAATACTTGCACATGGACACGAGATGAACAAAAACTTAACCGTCCCCTGCAGGGTTACACGGTGAACATTGGTCAACCTCAGTGTCCGTTAGAGAATAGTAAGCAGCTTTCAGTGCATACATATATCTTATGAAATACTATGGGGCACTGCAAAATGTAAATTAGAGATATAGATGCAAACATAGAAGATTCTCTACTGTATATTCAGTGAAATTCTTATTTACCTCGAAAACAGCACCCAAAACTGTAATGCACAAAGGATCTGGCAGCTGTAGGCACTCAGTGTTGAATGAAATGTGTGTCAGTGGACGGTGGGCATCTGGGTGCGCACAGCCGCCACCCAGGGATGGGGTGGGACCCTTCGCACCGCATGCACTCCTGTGGTTCTCACGTTTCTGCTGTGAACATTTTTAAAAAGTTGTGCCCTCCCAGTGAAGTGCTTTCACTGCAAAGATGGCTGCGTCAATGTGCAATATTAAGTTGTCTTTTTGGTAGCTTTTTAAAGTAATGGTGCCAGCGAACTCTGAGCAAATATTATTTCCCGTACTGTCGGTTGGGAAAAGAGCCTCGGAGCTGGAAGGGTTGGGGTTAGGGCGCTGTTTCCTACTGTCTCCCCTTCCTCCCCTGCTCCCAGAGTCCCCTGAGGTCGTTTTGCTAAGATTCCCCGACAGCTTCCCGGCCCCTGGGAGTGGCACGGGAGCTTCGAAGCAGGATTGTCGGCTGCGTCTCTACCCTTCTCGAAACCTTCTCTTGCAGTCCTCAAAAGCCCACATCCTGGTTTCTGTCTCTCTGCTGCTTTTCCTGTCCCTTTGCTGCTACTCTTTCCTGCTCCTTGGGTGTTAGTTTTCTTTAGGATTTGTGTTCAGACTTCTCTTACTTTCTGTGTTCTCTACACCCTTCCTGCATGACCCCATCCACTCTCATGGCTTAAATCCAATCTACGTGCCGTGTTTCCAGCCCAAACTGTTCTGAGCGCCAAGCCTGGGCCTCCAGCTGTAACCGGCCGCCGTCACGTGGGTATGTCAGAAGTATGTCAGATTCAGCGTTTTCAGAATCAGACTCATTTTCTCCGAACCTGGACCAGGGCTCCCTTCTGTAAGCCCTGCTTTATGACGGGCAGCCCCCTCTGTCTGTTCAGAAACCTGGAATTTGCCCTCGATTCGTCCCCCCTGTCGCATGTCGCATCCAGTGGGAGATGAAGCCCAGCCCAGCCTTCGTGACTAACAGCTTGTGAACCAGGCTATGCTGTGCTCTCTGATCCCAAAGCTGCCGCCTTGGTTTAGGCCACGTTCTTGGCCTGGACAGCGGAGCAGTTTTCTCAGCCTTCCCTCTGCCTCTGGCCTTGCTTCTCGGGAACACTTTTACTCCTTCCGCAAACCCATAGGTGGCTTTTCACTTGGTTCAGGACGAAGCCCAAGGCTTGCCCCGCCGGGCGTCTGCATCGACTGCCGCCCGCGCGCCCTGCCGTGTCTTCGTTGCCCCCCCACCTTCACGCAGAAGATACCGCGGCTCCCTGACAGGCCACATTCTCGGGCCACGCTTGTTCGTCCAAGGAGGCTTGCTGAACAATTGCCAAGCGCCAGGCTCTCATCCTCGTGCTGCCCCGTGAGCGGGACCGTGTTCCCGGTCGGATTCTCATTAGAGAGACCCCGGCTCTCTCGCTCGTCCCGAGGGGGCTCGGCACCAGGTCTAGACGTGGCCCCGACCAAGGCCATGGGGCGCCCGGAGCCGTGAGCGGGCAGGTCCTCGTGGAGGCGCCCGCTGCGTGTGTTCCGTGCTCGCAGCGCTGGGGGCTGAGACAGCGCACGGCCCGTGGGGTGAGGGCTGGCACCTGAGGCCCGGGCGGGGATGAGGTCGCCTTGCTGGACCCGGCACAACTGCCTGTGACATCGGTGTTTTGGCCACTGCGGGGGAGCCTTTGGAGTCCTGAAGAGACAGTTGGACTGTCACTGCTGCAGGGAGAGGGCTGCGGGGCGTGGGGACCCCTGGGGGGCTCCGTTCTTATCTGCTTGGTTCACAATGTCTGCAGGGTGTCAGCGGGAGTGACAGGGTCCAGCTGTGGGTGGAGCCGAGTGGAGGGACAGGGATAGAGATGCTGGGGGTCCCAGCGGGCGGGGGGCGGAGGTGGAGGGACAGGGATGGAGATGCTGGGGGTCCCAGCAGGCGGGGGGTCGGGGAGGTGGAGGGACAGGGATGGAGATGCTGGGGGTCCCAGCGAGCGGGGGGAGGGGAGGGAGCGGCCAGAGGGGGGCGAGACCCGGGATCACTGTACCCACGCCACGGGCAGAGCACTCAGACCTTCGGAGGAGAGGGTGGGGAGAGGACAGCAGTGTACAAACAGGCAGGGGGCAGAGAGAACTAGGGGAAACGGGTGTGAGCGTGCGTGTCAGTGCTTCCAGATGCTGCTGAGATGCACGGTCGGCAGCCACAGATAACAGGCCACAGCGCTGGGGGTCCCAAGGCTGCAGGTGACCTTAAGGTTCTCCGTGGAGAAGTGGGGTGCGGGGCAGAGAGTGGATGTGAGCAAGCCCACAGTGTGCAGGTCTGGGTCCGTCTGGGATGCAGCGCCCGGTGACATGAAGAAGACACCTCGTGGGGAAAGCTGGGAGGGAGAGGCCTGGCGGGTCCTGGGAGACGGGCCGAGGTCGGGGAGGCGGTCCACCTGTGGAGGTTTCCAGCTCCCCACCCTCATGGAACTGCTTCTAATCATCCTGTAAACCCCATTAGGCATTGCTGCCCCAGAAGCCTTTCTGGGTCCTTCCAGGCCCCTCCCTGAGCTTCGCACACCTGTCACAGCGCCTGTCACAGCGCCTGACAGCGCCTGGGTGTCCCCAGCATGGCTTCGGGCAGTTACCAGGTGCTCACATGTGTGCAGGTCACCTCAACTCTGTTTCTCCTGAGATCCTGAACTCCTTGGGGCCAGGGCTGTGCCAGTGCAAACCCATTCGCTGCCCAGACACCAGGTTAGCTGGATGGGGAGTACACGAGTGGGTGGGCCCGCACTCTGAGTGAGCGCCCGGGGTCCCCACCGCACAGACGGTGTGTTTGCTCTCCCCACTGCGTCCTAGGCAGGGCGGGTGTTCGCCGCGCGCCCTCGTCCCAGGGAGTCCGGGGCTCCTGTTGGCTCCTCCCACCCTTGTGACATGACATAGGTTGGTCATTTGTGCTCTGTTCTCATTTTTCCAAATTATTCTCGTGTGAATGCCCCTCCCCGCACTTCACCTGGCCTCGCTGGGATGTTTCCAGCTTTGCTACGCCTTTCTTGGCGTGCAGAGCGTGGGCAGTAGCGAGGCACGTGTGTGAGGGTTTATGCAAGGTTGAGATCTCGCCTTGGGTACGTTATGGAGAGATTGGTCAAAGCAGTGACTTGTAAATGAATCATGCTGAGTGTATTTAACGAAGGCAACCTGAAGGACCCTCTGACCCTGCAGGGACCAGAGGCATATCCTCAGCCTCCTAAAATGGGATCACGTCTCTGCTGGCCCGCGATATCGTGAAGGTTGCTCTTCGTGCCCAGTTTTCTGATGTCGTGGAGGCCCCTGCTGTGATCCCGAGGTGCCAGTTCGGCCAAGTGAAGACAAAGAGACATTTCAGTACAGCCTCCAGACATTTACTTAGACTCAGAACTGCTTCTCCAAATTCGCGTACTGTGTAACTCTGCAGATCTTCGAATGTATTTCTGTCACTGGCTCCCATAAGCCTGTGTTGTAACTTCTCTTCTTGTCCTGGGGAAGGAGTTGGGAAGGGCTTAGTTGTCTTTTTTGCCCCTTCCAGAGAACTGCCAAAATATTTTGACTCTCGCAGATGAAGTCAGTTTTAAATTGTGCTTCTCCTGAGGCTCGTTTGGAAGAAGACACAGCAGTTCTGAGAAACTAGCGGTAGGGCTGCCAAGTTGCCCTGTTTCCCTGGCCACGGCTTCGGCTTCCTCGCCTTGGGGTCGGTGAGAACCAAGCCCGTCTCCGCTGCCTGGAGAGGCTGGTCCAGCCCTCGGCCTTGCCCACCTAAGGCCTCTCCTCACCCGGCACCCTGGCTTCAGTTCGCTGGCAGCGGTCCGGGTCCAGGCCGAGCGTCTCTGTGGAGCCCGGGTTCTGCCGCTGCCTCTGTCCTTCCCAGGGTGCCCGGCCCTGCTGGCTGGGGGCACCTGGACGGCAGGGCTGCGTCCGGCTCTGGCTGGTCACACACGAGCAGAGGAGGTCAGAGCCGCCAGGACGGAGTGGCCGAGCAAAGAAGCAGAGGCCTGACCTGGGGGCCGGACGGGGGCAATGGTCTTGAAGGAAGTCTGCTGATGTTCAGGAAAGGGGAGGGAGGCCTCGTGGTGCCTGAGGTGTGGTCACCTGGTTTCCGACACAGGCAGGACACGTGTCCTCACACCCCAGACACACCTCTCGCTGAGAGAGAAACACACCAAAGCCCAGAAACGTTAGGTGCTGTGCACAGGGGTGGTGGCAGAACTCGAGGACAGACCCCTCCAGACCCCCCGGGAGCCCTTTTCCCGTCTCACCCCTGCACTTCACATCTCTTGGTTGAGTCCTGACAAAAGAGTAAAATGAAGTGTTTTGATTAAAATTTCTCATGAATGCCTTTCGACGACAAAGTAATTTAAGTGTGAACACGAGCGGTCTCGTGGGTGAGCCTCTGCAGGCTGGGGGCCGTGGCACCGTCCCCAGTGGGCTTGGCGCTGGGAACAAAGGGGGAAGGTCACTGTTCACTGTCTCCTGGGGGCAGGTCCGGAAGCGGGTCCTGGGTGCTGGGTGCTGGCACAGAGTTGGAGGGTTGGCAGAACGTACCAAGAGCATATCAAGAAGCAAAAGTAAAAGCACTTCAGTGTGTTTTGTGTAGTGTTTCCACTGTTTTGGTAAGAACACAATACACGAGCAGTATGAGCTACAAAATGCAGATCATGTAATTTCTGTGGTTCCACATATGAATTAAATGCTCCTCTATTTGCAGGTAAAACTGGTATTCCCCAGTAAAAGGTAAGCAGTAAAATCCACGCGAATGATCAAAATTGTAATGTTTGTTTACCTAGAATAACTTTAAATAGTAAATAACAAACATCATGACTAGTTGAGAGGGAGACTGTGGACAAAGGAAAAAGGTTGCCTATTTTAGTTCCTTTCGTGGCATTTTCCTTTTTCACCGGGGGTCTGCACAGTATGGAGCTGGCCCTGAGTGGACGGGTTTGCGGAAGGAAGAGGAAGCGTTTATGTTTTGTTTGTGGACGTGTTGATTTTGAACTTGTGCAGTCTGGATTTTAGGAAAAAAGGTCTAGATTTGGGAGCCAGCAACAGTGTAGTTGGCAGTCAGGACCACGGGCTGGGATTATCCAGACCCCCTGTGGAGGGTGTGAGCCCGAGGCGGTGGCGCAGGAGCGGGACACTGCCCTGGTGCGTGGCCCACGGAGCAGACAGCGCAGGCAGCTGGAGAGCGAGCCGGGGGCGCCCTGAGAGGCCGCGGGTTCTCTGTCCAAGACTAGACTCTGCTCTAGTCTTTTAAGCAGGAAAAGAAGGAGCCCTGAGTACCCATGGCCTGAGTAAAGTATCGCCCACCCATTCCAGGCAAGGAGGTAACTTCTTTCAGTCACCTGGAAGTGACCAGACAGGAGAACATCATCAGTTGTTATTAGAAATTCATTTGTTGCTGGACACTTAGGACGTTTCCACGTCTTGGCTGTTGTGGATAACGCTGCTGTGAACCTGGGGGTGTGTGTATCTCTTTGAGATAATGATTTCGTTTCCTTTGGTAGATCTGCTTTTAATTTTTTGAGGAACCTCCATACTGTTCTCCATAGCAGCTGCACCAGTTTACATTCCCACCAACAGTGCACAAGGGTTCCTTTTTTCCACATTCTCACCAATACTTGTTATTTGTGGTTAACAGGTGTGAGGTGATATCTCATTGTGGTTTTCATTTGCGTTTCCCTGGTGATGAGTGATGTTGAGCACCTTTTCATATACTTGTTGGCTATTTGTGTGTCTTCTGTGGAAAAATGTCTATTCAGTTCCTTTGCTCATTTTTAAATCAGCTTGTTTAAACATTTTTTTGGCAGTTGAGTTGTATGAGTACCATATATATTTTGGATATTAACTCTTCATCAGATATATGGTTTGCAAATGTTTTCTCCCATTCTTTATGTTGCCTTTTCATTTTGTAGATGGCTTCCCTTGCTTTGCAGAAGCTTTTTAGTTTGATGTAGTCCCACTTGTTTATTTTTGCTTTTGTTGCCTGTGCTTTTGGTGTCATATCAAAAAAATCATTACCAAGACCAGTTTCAAGCTTTTAATTTATGTTTTCTTCTAGGAGTTTTCAGATTTCAGGTTCTACATTCAGGGGTCTTTAACACATTTTTGAGTTAATTTTGTGTATGGTGGTCCAGTTTCATTCTTTTTCATTTGCATGTGAATATCCAGTTTCCCCAACCCCATTTATTGAAGAGGGTACCCCTTCTGCATTGTGTATTCTTGGCACCTTTGTTAACAGTTAGCTGACCATGTAAGTGTGGGTTTATTTCTGCTCTCTATTCTGTTGCATTGGTCTATGTGTTTTTATGCCAGTACCATACTGTTTTGATTAATATAGCTTTGTAAGATGAATGGATAAAGGAAAGGTGGTATATATACACATTCAACAGAATATTGTTCAGGAATAAAAAATAAAGAAATCCTGCCATTTGCGACAACATGGATGGACTTGGAAGACATTACTCTAAGTGATACAAGCCAGACGCAGAAAGACAAATATTTTTTTCACCTAACTTATATGTAGAATCTAAAAAAGTCTTAACTCATAGGGAGCAGAATGGTGGATGCCAGGGACAGGGGATGAGGAAAAAGGGCACAAACTTTCAGTTATAAGATGAACAAGTTTTGAGGCTCTAATATAAAACATGATGACTATATTTGATAACACTGTATTAAAAAATTGAAATTTACTGAGAGTAGAACTTAAATGTTTTCACTGTAAAAAAAAAAAACGTGAGGTGATGGATGCGTTAATTAGCCTTACTGTAATAATCATTTCACAATGTATACATATGTCATCTCATTGTACACCTTAAATATATAGAATTTTTATTTGTCCATTATTCCTTAGTAAAGCTGGAAAAATATGAAATGCTTAAAATACACATAAATAAGCCACAAAGTTTTATAAATCTAAAATGATGTCATACCATAGCACAATTAAAAAATGATTTTATGCTTGTGAAAAATGTTATGAACAAATAGTATATTAGGCAGAAAGCTTCTTCCGCCTCACTCGACTGAGGATGAATTTGAGCCCCCCCAGGAATGAACTGATGTCTGTAAAACTCGACCCAGCACAGGGCACCCATGGCAGATGCTCAATAAATGGCAGTTACTTTTGAGTGACTTGCACAGGGTTACATGACTATCGGTGCAAGACAGGGCTGGAGCCAGGCACCCCGTTTCTGTGCCGTGCAGCATGACCTTCCTGGTTTGCTGAGGCTGAAAGGGAAAACAAGGTTGAGAAATCATGATGAGTAATACGTTAACCGCACACTTTAGAGATTGCCAGGAACTCTTATTTGGAGCATAGAGGTTAGGGACACAGACTCCAGAATCAGATTCTCTGAGCTTAAGTCCTGACTCTGTTGCTTCCTGGCTATATGTTGTTGGGAAAGTTACTAAACCTCTCTAGGATCAAGTAGATCATCTTTATAACAAGGATAGTAATAGCACCTACTTCAACAGATGAGAGAGGTAATACTTGGAAAGTTCCTAGAAATATTGTTCAGCACAGAATAAGGAAATAATTAATGTTAGTCGTTGTTATTATATTCATTATGTCTTTTGTTCCTTACCCCATCCAGTGAGATAGGCAGGGTGTGTATTATTGCTCTCATTCTGCAGGTGGTTACATAACTTGCTCAAGGTCGTGAAGCCATAAAGGAAGGGCAGTCTCCTGACTCTTAATTCAGTGTCACAAATATTTTGGTGTTTGACTCTCTAAAGACAAGAGATAGATGGTGTGTCTCACTAAGGTGAGAGTAAACACAAAGTGTCGAGTGTTGAGTTTCCTTCTCTTCCAGGAACAATGCCCTCCCCGGGCCATGAGTTCCAGTTTCTCTCAAGCTGGGTGAACTTTCTGCTCGTCATGTTGTTCCTGCCAGACTCAGTCGTGAAACTAGTGCCATAAGTTATACCCTGAAAAATGGTATTGTAGTCAGATAATTTGGGAAATAGAGCTCCAAGATTCCTATCTAGAAATTCTAACAGTGCGTGTCAGTAAACCATAGGTTGAAAGTCATGTGGAATTTCATTAAACCCGGGGTTTCTCTGAGTTACTTGTCCACAGGACTCTGTTCCACGTTACGTCTGTGTTATCCTGCTAAACTAGTGCTGAGTGGCGTGCACCCTGGGAGAAGCAGTAGACCTGATTCACCTCGTGTGCTAGAACCCAGATGTGCATGTTCATCCAGCCGGCCGTTCATTCTGTGAAAGGTTGTGGCCAGTCTACCACGTGCTAGGCCCTGTTCTAGACACCGGGAATGCTGCTGGGTGATGCGGGCATAGTTGCCGATGGTAGGACACTCACAGCCTCATGGGCTTTCCAGGCACTGATAAGTAATCAAATAGAGTAAATGTACAATTAGGAACTTAGATCAGAATTACAGAGAACTATGTCCTATGGTAATTCTCCACAAAGGAAGTCAGTATATATGAGGGGCAGGGGAGTGTTTTGGGAAGAGCGAGCCTTCTGGGCAAGAGAGGAACGTGGGCAGAGTGGTGGGGGCCACGGTGACTGGAGCACGAGGGTGAGGTCACGGCACTTGGGGTGGGGTGGGGCACATTGGAGTCACCTGGAAGGCCTTTAAAGTTCCTGATGGCCAGGCACTGCTCCAGACCAGTTAAATCCATCTTTAGAGGTGGGATCCGGGCAGAGATATTTTTTAAAAGCTTCCCAGGGGCTTCTGCTTCCAGGAAGGTGGAGTAGGTGTACTTTCCCTTATTCCTCCTGTTAATTGCAACTGGGTATTTCAAAGGTGGCCTGATGACGACTCAGGGCCTCCACTGTGGCCCAGTGGTCACGAGCACCCTCCCTTGGTGTGGTGGAGACAGTGAGCCAGAACTCCCACCCCTCCAACAGCAGTGAGGACCCCTGCCTGCCGTGGGTGTCCGTGGTAACCAGGTAGGGAGCCTGGGCTTCTAACTTTGTCTCCCAGCAATCGGACAGCACCCCGCACCGGCCCCCCTCCCCGGCTGGGATGGGGTCAGAGACGCCCAGCTGAAGTAGAGGCTCCCACAGGACCCAGGGGCTTCAGTAAAACATCATTCATCGTACCAGCTACCAGATGATCTCAAAGTGGACGGAAAATCAATATGTGGCAAAACCAAGATGATAAAGGTGTTAGAGTTATCTGTCAGAGAGGTGATGCCAGCAAGATGGGGGGCTGGGAATCCTGCCCAACTCCGCCCCACGCCCCACCCATCCAGACACACGGATTCAACAGCACACGGGCAGATTCCCTTTTAAGAAATCTGGAAACTCATTGAGAGGCTTCTGTACCCTGGACAGGTATGAAATTGGCCACCTCAAAGCTGGCAGGGAAGTTTGAGACATCCTTGGGCCATCATCCCTCCCTGAACCCTGTGCTGTGCAGGAAGAAGGGACCCCCAGCACCCAGCTGCTTCCCGCAGGGGGAGGCCTGGCACAGATGTCCAGCTTCTCTGGGGCTGCCGGGCCTGGCTTCTGTCCTGCCTGCCTGGGAGTGTGGATGGGACCAGCATGCTCCAGCTGCCTGGGCACTAGTGAGAAGAAGGTTTGGGTTAGCATGAAGGTTCAAGAGGCCCCCAGAGTCTCTGGCCAGGCTGGTGGCCGAGGGTCCTCTCTGTACTATGGGTGCGGTCAGGCTGCGAAGACCAGGAGAGGCGACTGTTTTTTCTAATTCCAGATACCAACCAAGAGAGTCCAGGAAAGTGGAGAAGCAGGAACATGTGTCCCCAACAGAGGACCCCGATAAATCTTGCCGTCTGTAGCAGAGCCGTGCCAGAAGGTATTCTCACAAAGCAGCTCTAGTGTCTGCTGAGCCCCCCGGGTGGTGTGGGAGGCTGGCGGGAGTGAGGACCCTCCGGCACTCACAGAGGATGCTCAGCGGCCGCCCTCCTCATGCCGACGGCATTTTTATAACCAGCTCTCACCAGTGGTTTAATGAATAAGATGAATGACTTAATTACTCATGCGGCTCTCATTCAAGCTGTCACTTTTAAAATGGGGAGAAATCCACTTTTACTGTAAATTGGATAAACGGGGACATCAGCCTCTGGAACTATTGTGGAATTTTTCCTGCACATTTCACATGAAGCACAACAGGAAAGATTTAAAGATAAATAGTGGGACTAGCCTTGTTCTGAGTTGGCTGGGTTCCTGTCTTCCCTGTACTCTGAGCCTCCACTTGACTCTGAAAGATGGAAATTATAATACTTGTTCTATGTACAGGACGGTTGTGAAGGTCAAATAAGATAACGTGTGAAAATGCTTTGCAGACTAGAAAAGTCATCTGCAGTCAGCTTTGCAATATCAGATCCCAGTTTGCATCGTGCATTTCCTTTTCTGTTAGTTACTTTCAAAGAATATGTCTGGAAGCGTATCAGTCAGAGAGCACGCTCAGTTTCTCAAATCCAGATGCATTTATTTTCTCATCATGCGGAGAAATGGCGTCTGATCCTTTACTCTCACTGGGAGGGCGCCAGAGGGGTGCTGCCCCTGCTGTGTGTCTTCGCCGAGGGACGCAGTGTGTGCGGTAGGGGCTGTGAAGAGTGATAGGGTCAGAGCCAGCCTGCAGGGACACTGGGGCTGATTCGGGAATTTAGTGCAGAAGCACGTTGGGCTGGATGGGGGAAGGGAGGAGGGGAGGTTGTGTGTGTGTGTGTGGTGCGTGCATATGTGAGCATGTGTGTGTGTGGGGTGTGTGTGTGTGTGAGGTGTGCATATGTGAGCGTGTGGCTGTGTGTGGTGTATACTTGTGTGTGTGTCCCTGTGCATGTGGTGTGGTGTGTGTGGTATTGGTGGTGGACATGATCCTGTAACTTAATTGAGCACTGAGACCTTAAGGCTCAGGTACCCAGATTCGTTTCCAGAAGGGTCCCCGTGATGGGCACACACGCCTCTGCCACTTGGGCCCTTGGCGGCCCCAGCACGTTGCCTTGGTGGCTTTCACCGCATCAGTAACTACCGTACAGGGTGGGTCGGGTGCCCCACAAGCCCAGGGCTGCCCAGGGAAGATGCCCAGGTCTCTGGGGGGCATCAGGAAGGCTTCTCAGGGCAAGACCCCCACCCCGGGGAGGAGCTGGTCCCGTGGCGACTGTCACTCCACCTCGAGGCATGTGGGGAAGGGCGAGGGGGGGAAGAGGGGCCGGGTCCGCAGGCAGCGGTGGTGAGGCTGGCCCGCGGTGGCAGTGCCAGGTTGTGGGACAGAGGGAATGAGTGGAGGGGAGGGTGGGCGGCCCAGCCCGGGGTCCTGCGCTTGGGAGGTGGAGGCTGGAGCCCAGCTCAGAGGCTGCGTTATGAAAACACCCTTAAACTGCTCCATTGCCCAACTATTTAATTTATGTTTGCTAATCCGCGTTCTAAATCTCCTTCTTTCTGGTGGGGGAGCTTTGAACAGACAGAATCCGTTTGTTCAGTCCCGCGGCACTGGATACAGGGCCCTGGGGAGACCGCAGCCTCATTTTTATCCTGACTTGAACGCTCACTGCAGTTACTGCAGCATGTTGACTCCCGCAGTGTTTGGTGCAGTATTGGGGTTGGTTGAATAATTTTCTCTGGCTGAAAGGGTTGGCTCTTAGGTACCACCTAGGTTCCTAATATCCTTATGAAAATGCACGAGAGTTTACTGTACAGCTGTTAATTTTTTAATCAAAAGACTTTGTTTTTATTTTGTTATTTAAAATAGAAAAAGCAGTTTGATCCCTTGCGGCCTGTTTGCCAAACATAACTTGTTTCCAAACTGCGATGATCTTGGAGCTGAACTACTACAAACAGTGTTTGGAACCAGTAAACTGTATTTATTTTTAGCTTTTAAACAGCCAAATAGTTTGCCCTCAATTTTCAGAGGAAAAAAATTCCCTTCTGGGCTGAAGTTCTGTGCTTAGTGTCTCTGTGCCTGACTGTTCCCGTCCAGGCTCCAAATCATGGAAACAGAGGTTCCTAGTGATTCAGCCTTAATAACAGTGCTGGTGCTTATGAAATACCAGTTCCTGAAATTACAGCGAAGGATGTAGTTAGACTGGCCAAGTTTAGACAAGCCCATGAGACCACAGCCACAGCACACGGTGTGAGCCGCACTGGGTCAGGGCAGCACCCCTCTGGTCGGGGTCCGTGCAGGCGTGCTCTCCGTGATGCTGGGTGCGTGGACTTGCACGAGACTTGCGCAAACAGGGCCATTGGTCAGAGCAGAAGCACTGCATGTCCTGAGCAGTCCTGAGCACCGTGGTCTAGACCCGTCCACGCGTATCCATCCTTCAGCCGTGAGAGTGGGTGGGGACTGCAGGCTGATTTATTTGGGGACGGATGAGGCTGCGTTTACTCATGGGTGAGTTACCCCATCTCTCTGAGCCTCGGTTTTCTCATTTGTAAAAGTAATAATAGTACCTGCCTCATAAGGCTGTTGTGAAAAATAAAGTGTAAGTCTCTCCGGAAAGTATCAGGCACATACGCAACTATAAATTGCCGAGTATTTTTACTTCTGTTGTAACACACATCTTTTAGTTCAGGCTAGCGTACTTATTTCTTGAAGGCTTCATGCAGAAGACAAGGAAGATCGTGATTTTGAGCTTTAATGGTCCTGCTGGCCTCTTCCATGACTCAGAGAAACTTCTTAGCATCTCTGGTTCAACTTCAGCACCTGCCACATCATCTTGTCTGGAATTTGGGCGCTGAGCGTCAGTCAGGGTTCTGAGGGCTCCCCTGCAGGACGGCCCCAGCTCTTCTCATTTCTAGCACCAGGGCTTGGTACCAAGCAGGGGCATCTCCTCAGGGGCACCAGAAGGAGAGCCATCTGGGAGGTTCTCATCAGATGCAGAGGAGCAGGGACCCAGCAATGCCACTGGGGTTTCCATGGCCGCTTCCTGTTGTGACCAGGAGACCTCAGTGTGCTGGCGTGCCCTGCAGGAGATGCAAGGGACTGAGGTCAGGACCCAGGCTCGCCGTCTGCCAGGGCCTGGGTGACTGCCGGGGCTTGGCCTCCTGCTGGCCCCTGGGCTGCAGGTCTCGGCCCGAATGCCGGAGCCTCTGATGCTGCTGGGCCCGGGCCCGCCGCGGGCAGAGGCCCAGAGGCAGGGCGGGTGCGGTTACTGGAGTCACGTAGCTCCTCCTCTTCCGGAGCCTTTAACTACCCCGAGAACGATCCCAGAGAGCTGCTATGACTCTTGCTGCGGCTGCAGCTCCAGCAGACTGTGCCCCGGGCAGCGTGTCAGCCGCTGGGCAGGATGACACGACCAAGGCCAAAGTCGCACAGCTCGCGGCGGGGAAGCCATGACTCCGGGTCTGCCTGGTTCCGACTGGTCAGGCCTTGAGCGAGGTGGTCAGGACCACCTGCTGGGGGAAGCCCCGTCCCTCGTGGTCCGAGCTCTGGGTCTAGGGCTGCCCGGCCCTGGGCGCAGAGGCGTCTGTGGGAGGGTGGTCTTCGTGTCTCAGTTGTGTGAGTGAGCATGGTTGTGCACTGGTGATATACAAGCTCTGGCTTTCCTTCTTATTTTCCCTTTTCCTACTCTTGAAAATAAGAGTAAAGACAAGGATTTCGTCCTGGCAGCGTCCGCTGTGGTCACCCGAGTTCCGCGGTGGACGTGAGACCTGGACCCTGATTTTCAAAGTCAACAGAGTGCGTGTGTCCGAACGCGTGTGTGCACGGTGTAGTGTGTGTGTGCATGTGTGCGTGCACATGGTATAATGTGTGAACACGTGTGAACGTGTATGCATGTGCATGGGTGTAATGTGTGTGCACGCGTGTGTGTGTGCATGGTGTAAAGTTTGAGTTGTTGCCTGGGCCCTGTGGTGGTTCACGTTACGTGTAGTAAATACGTGTCTCTTAATACAGCCAAGCTGAGGCGCGTGGGTCTCCGGGGCTGTGATGTAGTGGCATCTGGGTCGGATAAACAGCCCACGGGAAGGAGAACAGCTGGAGTTTGGGAAGACAGACCTCTTGAAATAGGGTGGGAGAAGCCAGTTTAGAAACCCCTGTGGAGCCCCTGGTCACGTCCCATGGCCCCCTCTCCTCTGGGACCTCTGCCAGCAGTGCATCAGGTATGCCTTCGTCTGCGTATCTGTGTGCACGGTTTCCCCAACATTTTTTTTCTGCCTTGAATTACATGAAATCTCATCCTGTTGTAGATTTTTCACAGGTGTATCTACATCTTTCTCTTCAAGTCCTTGGAAACTAGTCGTGTATGTCAGGAATGTCTCTGATTGGTCATGACCCTTTCTGTCCCTCTTCAACGCACAATTATTTCCTGTCGCTTTCTGGGATGAGCTCCTGTGAATAAAGGGACTCTAGTGTAAAAGCAGAGTATTTACCTGAAGAAAACAAATGTGGATGAAAGGTGAGGTGGGGACCTTTCCCGCCGGACCATCGGTGTTTTACGGCATCTGCGGTCTTGCTCTGGACGTGCAAGGCTCCTGCCGTCTTAGGAGCCTTGCCCGCCACCGGTCCCTTGGCTGAGGGCGGGGCGGGGGTGGGAGGGACCTCGGTCTGCCCTGGCCCCGCCCCGTGCCCTCTTTCTGGAGGACGATGTCCCGGGTTGAGATTCCGTGTTGACTGCACGTGAGGTTAGAACCGGCCGTCATTACGAAGGCCGAGGGGACACTTCTGCTCGTGCCCTTTCCTGTGCCTGTGACTGAATGTCAGATTCCAAGGCCTTGCTCCTGCCAGACCTTTAGGGCTGAGGATTTGCCGGAATTTTCCACGCACCCCTCTTCCAGAGCCCGCGCCCTCCCCAGTCCCTCCTGCAGGGGCTGTGGAGCCGGCGGTGGGCAAGGGCACTCCTGCCAGCCCCCCCTTCCCACAGCGACTCTGGGTGACAGCCGAGATGACCCACCATGCACTACAGCCGATGGCATGTGAAATGATTCTGTACCATTATTTATTCTCGTCGTGGGAAAATAGTTACGTTTGTTTCAGGAAGGCCTTGACATCTCTTACAAATTAATTTTTGTCTTTTATGCAGAAGACTATGTTTTGTTTTCAGTAAAGGCTTAAACTGGAGCTCATAGCTTGGCTCTCTGCTGTGACATTTGAGACTTGAGAAGTATAAATATTTTTCAAGGATATAACCAAGATAAGAAGAGTGCAGTTAAATGCACCATTAATGCTAGGAATAAAAAAAACTAGAGAGAAAAACACTTAATAAATCTTCTAATTGTTTGTGGTGACATGTGTCTAAAGAGCTTTTCTTCAGCCTTGACTTGTTTTATTACATTTGATTTAGTCAAAGCTGCATAGTTAGCCTAACCAAAGTGGGGGGGAAAAGAAAACACTGCAAAGGACATGATGAAGGAAATAATTTTTTATAAAGCAGGCTTGAGGGACTTCCCTGGTGGTCCAGTGGTAAAGAATCCACCTTCCAATGCAGGGGATGTAGGTTCGATCCCTGGTTGGGGAACTAAGATCGCACATGCCGTGGGGCAACTAAGCCCGTGTGCCACAACTACTGAGCTCACACGCCTCAATGAGAGAGACCACGTGCCGCAAACTACAGAACCCATGTGCCCTGGAGCTCGCATGCCACAACTTCAGAGCCTGCGTGCTGCAACTACTGAGCCCGTGTGCTCTGGTACCCAGGTGCCACAACTAGAGAGAAGCCTGAGAGCCACAACTAGAGAGAAACCTGAGCAGACTGAGTGCCGTAACAAAAACATCCCTCATGCCTCAACAAAGGTCCCGTGTGCTGCAACTAAGACCAGATGCAGCTAAAAAAAAAAAAGAAAAGCAGGCTTGAATTAAAAAAAAGACAAAATAACGTCATTTGCAGCAACACAGGTGGACCTAGAGATTCTCATACTGAGTGAAGTAAGTCAGATAAAGACAAATATCATATTATATCGCTTATATGTGGGATCTATAAAAAGGGTACAAGTGAACTTATTTACAAAATAGAAATAGAGTCACAGATGTAGAAAACAAATGTATGGTTACTGGGGGTGAGGCTGGGAGAGGGATAAATTGGGAGATTGGGATTGACATATACACACTACCATATATAAAATAGATAACTAATAAGGACCTCCTGTATAGCACAGGGAACTCTACTCAATACTCTGTAATGACCCATATGGGAAAAGAATCTAAAAAAGAGTGGATATATGTATATGTATAACTGATTCACTTTGCTGCACTCCTGAAACTAACAATATTGTAAATCAACTCTACTCCAATAAAAATAGAATAAAATAAAATTGGACTTTTGACTAAAAGAAAAAAAAAGCAGTCTTGAAAAAATTCTTTTCATTATAAGAGAAGTTTTAATGCATAAGAGTTTGCTTTGATGCAAATATCTATTACAATTTTTTAAAAATAGAAAGTGGTTATTACATTGTATGCTCATAATAAAGAATTCAAAGGCTACCAATGAACAGAGAATTAACTAGGTCAAACCAAAAAAGCAGTCAAAGTGGTTCTGTTCCCAAGGTCCAGGAAATTTGAGAGAACCACTTATGACAGCTTTCCATTTTGTGGTCTTTCAGCTTAACCTCAAATTACAGCTCAGAACCAACATGGAAAGTAGAGCAGGATGGCTAGGAGGAGGGAAAGGGGAAAAATTAGGAATAACAACTACCATATTCTTGCAACTTATACTATTGAAAAGTTTTATGAATAATCAGGAAAACCAAGATAGAATCTGAAAAACTTTTTTAAAAGTATTTCTCAAAATGTTTATTTTATGCTATAGAGTTAATCATTGTGGCATCATATTATCACAGTTTCCCACTGCTGCTGTAACAGATTATCACAAACTGAGTGGTTTCAAACAACACAGATTCTCTTACATTTCTACATGTCAGAAGCCAACAGGGGTCTTCCTGGGTATCCCATCTGGGAAGAGCTGTGTGTTTTGAGGGTAGTTTTTAGTCTATTTCTCATTCATTCATTCTTCCCCCACATTGAATGGAGATGTTCTGTGTGCCAGGCACCACGTTACCAAGGGTTCTGGAAGCACAGAGATGAATGGGATATACTCGAGGACCATTGCCTGTTGATGGGGCCGGTGAACACATTATTTCCCTGGAGCTTGCAATAAATATTTGTTGAACCCCTTGTTCTGTGCTCAGCACTGCTCTAGGTGTTGGGGATACAGCAGAGAACAAAATGGACATTTAACGTTTCTGCCTTCATAGAACTTACATTGTAGTCAGCAGTTACAACGTGAGGCCACAGGACACTGCCAGGTTGCCTGCTTCTGTCGGGAGGGGTTTCACAGAGGAGGCATCTCAACTTAAATGATTAGTAGGTCTGCCTTCTGTCTCTATATTTGGCCATTCTGGACATTTTCTATAAATAGAATCATACAATATGTGGTCTTCTATGGCTGGCTTCTTTCATGGAGCGTAGTGCTTCAGAGGTTCATTTATGCTGTGGCATGGTACTTCATTCCTTTTTATGGCCGAATAATATTGTATAGGTTTACCACAGTTTTGTTTATCCATTCATGAGTTAATGAGTGTTTGATCTGGTTCCACATTTTGGCTATTTTGCTACTGCTGCTACAAGTTTTTGTGTGGATATATTTTCAGTTCTTGTGGGTATACACCAAGAGTGGAACTGCTGGGTCATGTGGTAATTCTATGCTTAGCATTTTAGAGAACTGCCAGACTGTTTTCCAAACTGACTGCACCATTTTGCATTCGTACCAGCAATGCACTGAGACTCCAGTTTCCCCACATCCTTGACAACACTTGTGATTGTCTGTCTTTTTCATTTTAGCCATCCTAATGGGTGTGTCGTGGTATCTCATTGTGGTTTGATTTGCATTTCCCTAATGACTAATGCTGTTGGATACCTTTTCATGTGCTAATTGGCCGTTTGCATTTTTGCTTTGGAGAAGGATCTATTCAAATCCTTTGCCCATTTTGAAAATTGGGTTATTCATCAACTTATTATTGCATTCTAAAAGTTTTTGTATATTCTGGATACATGTCCCTTACCAGATATATGGTTTGCAAATGTTTTCTCTCAGTCTGTGGGTTGTCTTTTCACTTTCTTGACGGTGTCATTTGAAGCACAAAATTTGTTGATTTTGGTGAGGCCTAGTTTAGCTGTCCTCTCTTTTCCCAGTTGTGCTTTTGATGTCAGACCTAAGAAATTGCTGCTCTGCTCAAGATTATGATGATTTACTCTGATGTTTTAACAGTTTTATAGCATAATCTCTCATACTTAGGTCTGTGGTTCACTTGAGGTAGTTTTTGGTGGATGGTGTGAGATATGTCCTATTATTTTACCTAACATACTACATGATTTACTTGATTATTATGTTTATTGTGTATTGTGTATTATTGTGTATAGATGCTTTCCCGTAGTAACTGCTTTTCCCCTCTTTGTTGCTGTTAGATCCTCAGTACCTAGAACGTCGCTTAAAGTAAGTGCTCAGTCAGTATACATTTAATTTCTAAGCGACAATCTATGGGTAACAACGTGGTATTTTAGAAGAGGGGCTAGTAATAGTGCCAGGAAGAGTCTGGCTGTAGTGAGAGGTTCTTCTGAAGACCATTTGTTGCTCACTGAAGGGATTTATCTTGAACAGGAATCAGCAACTCAGACAAAGCCCCGGTGGAGGTACAGATTTCTGGAGGATAAACTTGTTTGGGGAAGAGGGCTTTTATCTGGTGGATTCTTTGTTCCACATTTGTTTGTTTGAATTTTTTTGTTATTTGAGTTTTTATGGATTCATTAATACATACATGGGTGGAGAGGGTAAGAGTATGGTACTCATCTTACTATACTGTATAGCTTCCTGGAAATTCTCTGAGGGGTATCTCCTTTAACTATAATTGACAACCGTAGAACCCTGAAAACTGGGTATTTTTCAAAAGACCCAGGGGATGGTATGCAAATTTTTCAGTTTTCCAGAGATGGACAATTAACGATTAAAGTTGATCTGTGACATTCAACAGTTGTTTTCTGTGTATAAGGATGTTGAGGAGAGGCTTCTAGGGATAGAGAGGGGAGAGGTACATGTTCTCTGCCCTCAAAGAGCTCAGTCCCTTGAGAGAAGTATCTGCTGCTGTGATGCCATGCAGGGTTTGCTTATGCACAGAGGAGGTATAATACGTTATTGGTATTTAAAGGATGAAGAAATACGGTCTCGGAAGGAACTCGAGAAAGCTTTCTGGAAAGTTCTTATTTGAGATGAACTATGAAGAATGAGTAGCGTCACCTCCACAAAGTGGTGAAGAAGCAAGCGTGAGGATAAGGACCCAGTAGGGCCGGTGTGAGAGATGCGTGTGTGTGTGTGTGTGTGTGAGAGAGAGGCCTCTGTGTGTGTGTGTGATGCCTGTGTGTGAGAGATGCCTGTGTGTGTGTGTGAGAGATGCCTGTGTGTGTGTGAGATGCCTGTGTGTGTGACACTTGGGATGCCGGCCACTGTCACATGCTAGGAATCACCTTTAAATTTTAGCCGGATGTCAAGGGTTTTCTAGGAAGTTGCCTCCCTCAGAGATGAGACCTTGGGTCTTGTCAGAGACCTGTTGGAAGGAGTATGTTGGTAGGGACTCACAAATGTCTTAGGACGAAGACCCTTGAGCAGCCTTTGAGGCTACCACAACCGAGGTCCAGCTGAAGAAGCCACGTTTCCCGAGGGAGGTGTCCTGGCCTGGCCCTCCTGTCCCTGTCCCCAGGGGCTTCCGGGTCCCTCGTGAAGGTTCCGCCCCAGCGTGTGTTATGTGGAAAGCAGGGAGCCCTGAAGGGCAGGCGGGCGGGATTCACATCAACGCCTCTTCTGCTCATTTCTATGTCCCTGCGCGGGCTCCCCCGGTGGCAGGAGGGGGCAGCAGGCGTCTGACCGCAGGTAGGAAGCTCGACTCTGCGAGGGGCCTGGGTGGAGAGGGGAGCCAGCCCGCAGGGGAGGGTGGGGCTGGAAGGAGGTGACGAAGGACAGGTGCCCAGGGCGGGGCTGTGGCGGCGTCGGGGGTGGGCAGCGGGCTGCAGTCCCCGAGGCCGGCCACCCTGTCCGGCTATGCGGCCTGCAGCTGCTCCAGCCCTGGTCCAAGGGGAGTGAGTCGGGCACTTTTCAGCTTCCTCTGCTATGTCCTAGGCCGTGTGATGGCCTCTCCTGGGATTGAAGGCAAGCAGAGGGGCGGGCACAGCACACGGCCTTGAAGTACCTGCGGGGTCACCCCGACGTGGTCAGCGCTTCTCCGGGTGGGGGACTCCCTCTGACCCCGGACTCCTCTCCCGGGGCTCCCTGCGTTTTCCGGTACCTTCTCACGTCTGCAGAACATGTGAGGAAGAACTTCTCTTGCGAATAATCTTCCTTTGAAAATAGCTTGTATGTTGGGGTTCCCTGAAAGCTAGGTGCGGTTCCTTTCCTTTTCCTTTTGATGAAGGAGCCGACTGGGGTAGCACCAGAGAACAGGAAACTGCAGTTCTGAGGGGCTGGGAGGGCATACGGTGGCTGTTCAAAATTTAGAATGTTGGTCATCCAATCTGAAGGCTTTACTGTAAATGATGTATAAATGTGCAGCCTAATAGAGTTGAAACTGGGGACTGAGGGCTTAAGGGAATTCCAGGTAAGGTAATTCCTTCTTGGTGGAATGTCGTATGAATGTTCACAGCCACCTTCCAGAAGCTATCTCACCCTGTAGTCTCCCTCCAAAGACAATAATAATTTCCAGTCAGCAGAGCAGTGATTTAAAACATGATATATAAATAAGTCATTACAAGCTAGACCAAGATCGCTGGCTGAAATGCACGTTTCCTTAAGAAAATAGACTGGGAAAACTTTAAATAAAATACCAGTCTTTTTAATGTTTTAATTGTTGGTTTGGTGCCAGTGTTTTTTTTCACTAGACAAACATTCGACCGTTAAAAATATGGCACCAGGGCTGTGCCTGGATGCGGGCCAGTAAATGTTTACAGGGCACCACCGACGGGGCAGTGCTACCAGGGTGGTTACCGGCGCGTCGCCTCAGCTTTGCGTTTTGAGGAGTTACAGGGCTGTCTCCTGTAACCTTAGGGGAGCCTTAGCTCCCCTCCCCCTTCCCCCGTTCTCTCCACTCCCCCTTCCCCCTTTCTTCCATGTGTTTGTTGAGTACTCACCACATCAGAGCAAGGGAGGTAAGGCCCTGCCTGCTTGGAGCTTACCTTCTGGAGAGTGAGAGAGAAAATTGGGTCAAGAAGTACATTCCAGGGCTTCCCTGGGGGCGCAGTGGTTGAGAGTCCGCCTGCCGATGCAGCGGACACGGGTTCGAGCCCCGGTCTGGGAGGATCCCACATGCCGCGGAGCAACTAGGCCCGTGAGCCACAACTACTGAGCCTGCGCGTCTGGAGCCTGTGCTCCGCAACGAGAGGCCGCGAAAGTGAGAGGCCCGCGCATCGCGATGAAGAGCGGCCCCCGCTCGCCACAACTGGAGAAAGCCCTCGCACAGAAACGAAGACCCAACACAGCCAAAATAAATAAATAAATAAATTTTTTAAAAAAAGAAGTACATTCCAGACAGCGAGTGATGCTCTGATGACAAGGGGTGTAGAGAGAAATGGGAGCCTCCCCCAGGTAAGCGGTGTGGGAATCATCCTCGTGTAATGTCCTGGAAGGGTTTCAAGGCTGTCCAGGCTGCCCCTCGAACAAGTCATGGTCTGCGTGAGGACAGCCCCCCCCGATTTCTCCTCTGCCCTTCCTGCCACAGAGCCTGGTTTACTTCGGGGACAGGTGTGTCCTTTCGCAGGTGGTGGAGGCCCCTGTAGGTTTCCTGGTCGAGAAGTGGTACAGTTATCATCCCCACTCGACGCTGAGGAAACAGACTCAGGGACACCAGCTCCCACCCAGACAGCCGGGCTCCAAGGCGGCCGTGTCCACCCTCCGCCTCGGTCCCTTCACTCTTCAGATTCCTGACGCCCAGTCGCCGCAGGGTCCTCTGCACTGGCGCTTCTCCTGTGCTTATGTGGGGTGACCTTTCGGGAGCGAACGGGAACAAAACCACGTCTAAGCGTCTGCAGACGTTCTCAGACCCGTTACTCAACCCAGAATCGGTGCGGCTGGACCGTGCAGGACTGGGGGTGGGAGGGGGCGGGTGATGGGAAACCCGCATTCCCAGGGTGATGTGGAGGGAAGTTGTGTGCAAATTCGAGACCTGAGTCAGCAGCTGTGCGATTCTGCCCCACGTTCAGAGGGTGTGCTGGTGGGTGACCCGTGGGCCCACGTGATGAGCCGCGTGTGCTCTGGACGGGCCGGAAGGCCGGGTGGGGCCGTGTTTCTGCAGGATCCGCCACACCTGGGTCCTCGTGCGTCACAGAGCTGTGGGAATTGGGGTGACTGAAGTCTCCAGGTCCAGCGCCTGACAAGCCAGAGGCCCACAGGCCCTGTCGGCACCTGGACGTTTGCATCCTTTGCCTCCCTTAAGAAAAGTTGGGGTCGTGCTATTTCTGAACCACACACTGTGGGCTGCACTGCACTGGGATGATGATAAAACATCGCCTGGGCAGTGTGGCTGCTGTCCGGGGTGGGATGCACTCTCACTCAGCCAAGGGGGTTTATCCAAAGGTTGTGTTAAACGTCCTCCAAACAGGACTGAGGTGGGTCCACAAGTCATCTGATTGAGGGGAGCCTGGTCTTGTAGCTGCTGCTTTGAGCTGAGCACACAGCAAAGTTGTTTGGGGGCATTTTATTTAAAAATGGAAATCTCGGGGAGGGTCATGCCCACGTTCCCCCCCAATCACTCGGGCCAAGCGCGTCCCTATTCACACAGGGCAGGTGTGCCCTGGGTCAGCTGCTTGCTTTGGGTGGAGTCTAGACCCCTCCTCACTTAACGCACAGCCTTAGTTATGAAGGGCAGCACCGAGGCAGCACATCTGGACCGAATTAGCGAGGCTCCCGACATCGTCAGCTCTCACTCATCAAGTCCCCGAGGAAGGAGGAGGCTTCCTTCTGTTGTTTATCAATTTGGTTATTATTTACTGTCTGCTCTTCAGGTGTCAGACTCTGGTGACATGAAAGCACAGTTTTCATGATCTACCCTGTGGGTGGATGTTTCTAATCGATACGAGAGATTTCCAAGTTTGTTTAGGGGCATTTCAGAGCTTTTGCTTTGTCCACTTGAGTTTTTTAAAAAAGAAGTTTATTTATTTATTTATTTGGTTGCACTGGGTCTTAGTTGTGGCTCTCAGTCTCCTTAGCTGTGGCATGCGAACTCTCAGTTGTGGCATGCATGTGGGATCTAGTGTCCTGACCAGGGATCGAACCTGGGCCCCTGCACTGGGAAGGCCTCAGGCCCTGCTCACCAGATGCAGGGGCGCTGCCAGCAGCTGCTTGATGCCATGTCTGGCTCAGGGCACCGTGAGTCACCCAGATACGGCAGTTACCCCTTGGGCCCGAGTGGACGGCCCACCACTTCCGCGGCTTCCTTTGGGTTATTCAGTTCCAGAGTTCTTTTCCCCTTTTCTTGGTTTAACTTTTAAATCCAAGTTTTTTATTACAAGTAATAATTCCTTTTAACAGTTTTAGATGATGTATTCATTCATCACATTAAAAAAAGAACTCAAAATTCTTTGCCAGGCAAGACATGTTTGTGTTTTATAGCTTTTGTTATTGTGGTAGAAAGCACGTAGCATTAAGTTTGCCGTCTTAACCATTTTTCAGTGTTCGGTTCAGTCGTGTTAAGTATATTCACAGTATTGTGCAACAGATCTCCAGAACGCCTTCGTCTTGCAAAACAAACTCTGCCCACTAGACACTTACTCCCCTCCCCCAGCCCCGGCTCCCACCGCTCTCCTTTCTGTTCCTATGAACCGGCACTTTGCAGACTTCACGTAAATGGAAACGTACAGCAACTGTGCTTTTGTGTCTGGCTCATGTACTGAGCATGGTGTCCTCAAGGTCCATCCACACTGCAGCGTGTGTCGGGATTCCCGTCCTTTCTAAGGCTGAGCAATACGCTGTCGTGTGTTCAGCCCACATTTCTTTAATCCGCGGCCCGCACCCGCCTCTTGGGGTGGGCATGGCCATGCAGGCATCTCTTTAGCGATCAGGAGGCTGAGAGGCCGTGGTGCGTGCTAGGGCCAGTTTTGTCTGTGGACCGTTTTCGTGCCCGTTCAGTTCAGTTAGGTCTTATTACCAAGTCAGCTTCTCGAGGACATTTTGTGCGGGGCGGTCAGCCTAGGTCCCCTAGACGCTTTCCCCAAACAGATCAAATCAAGGAAGCTGTGCTTGGGGACAGGAACTCGAAGACTGGGGCCGGCTCTGAGCAGTGGGTGGAGGCCCACGCCCCACGGCTGCGACACGAGGGCAGGGCGCAGGCGCCTCCACTCCCACGCCACTTGTCTCGCTGGCGGCGTCAGGCGTTGGCCCATCCACTGCCCATGGGCGTCTTGCTCTGATGCTACTGGGTTTCACTAGGCCCTCTGGTAACGAATGTGGTGTCCCTACCGCTGGTGGTCTGCCTGCAGCGATTCCGGGGAGTTTATTCCCGGCTTGCGCTGTGTTTGTAAACACTGACCACTCCAAGGGGGTCACCCTGCGTGGAGAGGATGTCTTTACGCAGGTCATTGGGTGGCGTGTGCTGGAACCGCTTGCCTTTCCTGAGCCCCTGGGGCTCAGCTTGGCTGGCTCGTCCCTGGGTTTCACCTCCTGGTGGTCTGAATCCTAAGTTGCTTATTACGGCAGAATTGAGATATGTCTAAATGTTTGCAAAGCGCATTGTTTTGGAAGTTTTGGGTAGGAGAGGGACTTCTCTGTTTCTTTCTGTAATTTAATATTTTTCAGGCCACATGGTCTAGGGGTAGAAATGGTCACAAGGAGAGAAACTCAGAGAAACTTCCTATATATTTTCCGCACAATTACGGTGTGGGTTCTAGTTCATCCCCAATTCCCCAGCTGTTTCTGGGAGTCTCGTGGGCTGGGGTGCTGTGCTCTGAGCAGCTGAGCTGTCATTTCCCAGTCTCCTGCTCTGGTTTAGGGATTTCCTCCCTCAGAGGTTCTGGGCCTGGGGCGTTTCTGGGCCCCTCCATCCAGCCTGCCCCAGACGGTTGTGGCCCACATGCCACGTGTAATATTAAAGTTCTAAATCAAAGCAACAGACAGGTACCAAATGTACATGTTTTTTGTTTTATCCTGATAAATGTCTTCATAATGACAAGATAAAAATATATGTAAAGCTACAATTCTTATATGACTGAAAGAAAAATATCAAGGATGAATTTAATTATTATTCCACATAATAATATGTGGAATAATTATTATTATTATGTATGGGTGTTCTGTAGATGTTTGAATGAATAATCGAATAAAACATACAGAATTAATACATAGTGCAGGGCTTCCTTGGTGGCGCAGTGGTTAAGAATCTGCCTGCCAGTGCAGGGGACACGGGTTCGAGCCCTGGTCCGGGAAGATCCCACATGCCGCGGAGCAACTAAGCCCATGCGCCACAACTACTGAGCCTGTGTTCTAGAGCCCACGAGCCACGACTACTGAGCCCGTGTTCACAACTACTGAAGCTTGTGCTCTAGAGCCCGCGAGCCACAACTACTGAGCCCGTGTGCTGCAACTACTGAAGGCCACGTGCTCTAGAGCCCGTGCTCTGCAACAAGAGAAGCCACCACAATGAGAAGCCCGTGCACCGCAACGAAGAGTAGCCCCCACTCGCCACAACTAGAGAAAGCCCTTGCGCAGCAACAAAGACCCAACGCAGCCAAAAATAAATATTTTTTAAAAATAACACTGATTTTAAAAATATATATATATAGCACATAAAATTTATTTTCTCTTGCCTAATTTCAGCTAAATCACGAATTATATACATCTAATAAATATTTTTACATAATTTGTGTTCAATTGACAGTAATGCTCTAAATGATTAAAATGGAAATATTTTATAAAAATATAAATTAAAACAAGTGTAAAATTATTAAAAATTAATATTTTCATGTTTTTGCAAAATCTTTTAAAATATTAAAATTAAAGTGCAAATTTTAAAAATGAATATTCATCTTAAATCATTATTGAAATAAAACTGAAAATTTAATTTTAAAAAGCCTGATGATGTCTTACGTACTTTTTGTCATATTTGTATTTTCATGAACATGAAACAATTTGTATTTCTAGCATTAAATGTCATCTCGTTGCCGATGTAAAGAATTGGTATTATGCTCGTGTGTTGTGTCTAGACCAACATGCATACGTTTACGAGTAATTTAAATGGTTTAAGATTGCGAGCTGTTTCTCAGTCACTGTGGTTTCTTAGCAGCGGTTGTGAGTACCACGCTGACATGTGGACCCCTCAGGATCTGTGAATAGACACCACAAGAAAAGCAAGAGAAGGGGCTCTTGGTGAACTGGGTGCTGCTGGGAATCTCTGCTATGTAAGGGTCTGCTGCGTTTATGCTGAGGCAGGATTGAAAAGGTAGGTTAACTTTCCACACGTGTGTAAAGTGTAAAGCGTTCTCACATCCAAGTGTCCCGCCTGTGTGCAAGGGCAGCCCCAAGCTGAGGGCAGCGGTCCAACCCGCAGACCGGCACAGCACCTGGACACAGCTGCCCTTTGTGCTGAGGTTGGTGGGCTGGAGCTGGGGAAGTGGCGACTGGGTCTGGTGGCACCGCATCCCTGGGGGACGGCGCTGGGCTGGACCTCATGTGAATGATGTGCCCTCGGCGCTCGTCCTTCTTCAGTTTGTTTGCTGTTCACGATGGGCAGAGGTGGGTGCAGGCCTCTCTTGCCTGGTCTAGCTCCTGAGCGCTCGGTCTGAGGCTGTGCCAGAGTGGGGGAGGGTCTCCCTCCTTGACTGGTGTTTCATTCCTTTATAGACCAGCATGGACGTGTGCCCTTGATGTCCTGAGGGAGTTGAACGAAACAGCTTTCGTTTCTACTTGGTTTGTGTTTCATTCCTCTCTCCCTGGGAGTCAGACATGAGCTGGGGAGCGGAGTGGAGGTGCTGTGAGTAGCGTACATCGCTGTGCTGTCTGTACTCAAAGAAAGCTCACCTTCAACATGTACTCGCTAGATTTGGGCCACCTCTGTGGACCTTGACTCTCTCCTCTCTTAAGAAGAAATCTTTCTTGGGCATCTTGACTCCTCATGCAAATATCCCCCATGGGCTCCTCCATCTGTCTTCCCAAAATACACTAGACACCCACCCTAGAACTGCCTGATATGTCACATCACATTTATATGCTGTTATAGCAATGGAAACGAGAGAGCATATAAACCAACAGTCTGGCATCCATGTAATATTTCTTTAATAAAATTCGTTAGAATTCTTAGCTTTGGGGAAATTTTCATTGTCTTTCTTCTTTTTCCTAGTGAAGGGATCTTTATATACAGTATTAAGACTTTATATATGCTATTTTATTTAATTTTCATGTTATCCCTGCATGATAGTTGTTGTTTTCTCTATTTTTTTAGATGAGAAAATGAGTTTTATAGAACTTAAGTAATTTGCTATTAGTAAGTGCCAACATCAATATTTGAATACTGGTCTGTTTGATTTCAAAGTCTTTGTTTTTTGTGATAAACTACCTCCTGGTTTTCACTGCTGCAAGTAAAATTCTACTTAAACATTTTAAATGGGAACCAAAATGATTTCTTATGATGGACTTTGGGGAGTGGACGAGCATCTGTAATTATCACCTTTGCCTCTTAGTGCTTCTGGCACCTGCAGGGCTGTTGGCATCTGTTGGCTGTTTTCCCTGGGGAGATATCATGGCTTGGGAACCTTAGTTTATGATTCATTAAAAACCAAAATAGCCATAATACAGGGTTCTGATTATGGGATAGATGCTGGTGAGAACATTAAGAGGACGGGACAGAAGACTGGGAGAACACGATGATTGGTTGACTGTGCTATTCTTTTATTTTATTTTTATTTTATTTATTTATTTATTTATTTATTGGCTGTGTTGGGTCTTCACGGCTGTGCGTGGCAAGCGGGGCCTACTCTTCCTTGCGGTGCCCAGGCTTCTCATTGTGGTGGCTTCTCTTGTTGTGGAGCACGGGCTGTAGGCGTGTGGGCTGCAGAAGTTGTGGCATGTGGGCTCAGTAGTTGTGGCTCGTGGGCTCTAGAGCCCAGGCTCAGTAGTTGTGGCACACGGGCCTAGTTGCTCCGTAGCATGTGGGATCTTCCTGGACCAGGGCTCGAACCTGTGTCCCCTGCATTGGCAGGCGGATTCTTAACCACTGCACCACCAGGGAAGTCCCCGTGCTATTCTTTTAAAACTCTAAATAGAGACTTGAAGAACAGTGAAGGGTTTGCTTATTTGGTTGTGGATGACGGGAAGCTGGTGGAGATATGGGTCATGTTGGACGAGATCATCTGAAAGGTAGTGTGATGAAAATCCAATAGGCCAAATAAGTAAATTGGTAAATATTGTACTTTGTTTCAAAAGGTCAATACACGAGAAGAAGTTCAAGAAATGTGAATGAAAGTGGTAAAATAAAAACAAGGACTGGGAGAGGGGTTACTAGTAGCAAAATGGTGGTCCGAGAAGCTCTGAGCTTCTGCTTCCCCGTGGAAACACTGAAAGAAACAAACAGAAACTGTCTCAACCAGCTTTGTCAGGCTCTGGAAAACAGTTTACAGCCACCAAGCAAACACCCAGTCAAAAAAAAGCCATATTCAAAGTGGTCAGGAAGTTTTGTGGTGTTCTTACTTACTGTTACCCGACTCCTTCCCTGGGGTGGTGGCAGGTTTGAAGCTGCAGCAGCCTAGTTCCCAGGTCCCTCCCTTAAACTGGAGGGAGCAGAGCAGACTTTATTGGGAAATTACTGTTTGTCTATTCTAAACTGTGTGGGGGATACCTAAAAGACTAATGCAAGGTGCCCATCTGTTTTGCCTAACTCAGAACTTAGAAGGAAAAACTGTGGGCAGTGCCCCCCAACAGCCACACAGGTTCACAGATGCCTAGGGCAAGACATACAGTAGACAGTCTAGGGCCTGGGGGAGAAGCTGGAGTGAGACTCTGGAAATCAGGGCATTCAAAAGCAGCAGTGTATGCAGGAGCACTAGAAATCCAAACGCATACCTTGGCGAGATGCATGTTCAGAAAAGACACGAGAAGACATTAAGCTTTCACCTTGGGCTGACTCCTAGGCTAAAGCAAGCCTGACTGAGTGTTGAAGGAGCTCCCCAGACAGAGCCAACTGATAAAGACTCGTGACATTCAAGGAAGACTCTCATGTTAGCTGAACACAGTGTAAAGGACAGACTCAGGTGATCACATGGGACGAAGACTAGTCTTTGCAAAAATAGTTTGGGAAAGTCTCAGAACTAATGGTCTACTGCAGGGTCAACACACAAAAAATTCCTGGAGAACGAGCGCAATCTTATTTCCAGAGATACTACACTGTAATATTAAAGGGCCCAATTTTTAAGAAAAAATCACAAGGCATACAAAGAAACAGGAGAACATGGCATGTTCAGAGGGAAAACATTGACAGAAACTGTCTCTGAGGAAGCTCAAACATTGGACTTACTAGACAAAGACTTTAAAAAACTCTCCTAAATGTGGTCAAAGACCTAGAGGAAAACATGGAAAAAGAACTGAAAGAAATCAGGAAAATGATGTGTGAACAAAATGAGAATATCCACAAGGAAGTAGAAATTATAAAAAAAGACCAAACAGAAATACCAGAGGTAAAAAGTACAATAAATGAAATGAAAAGTTTACTGCAGGAGTTCAATAATAGATTTGAGCAGGCAGAAGAATCAGTGAACTTGAAACAGGACAATTGAAATTATGGAGTCTGAGGAACAGGCAGAAAAGAGAATTTAAAAAAGTGAACAGAATCTAAGGGATCTATGTGATACTATAAGCAGACCAATGTTTGCATTATGGGAGTCCCCAAGTGAGAGAGTGAGAGAGAGAGACTACTTGAAGAAATAATGGCCAAACTCCCCAAGTTTAATGAAAGATATGAATCTACAAATAAGAGAGCTCAATAACTCTGAGTTAGATAAACTCAGAGTGACTCACTGGGGATACACTGTAATCAAACTGTCAAAAGACACGGCAAAGAGTATCTTGAAAGCAGCAAGAAGAAAGCGACTCATTACGTACAAGGCATCCTCCATAAGATGATCAGCCTATTTCTCAGAAGAACTTTGGAGTCAGAAGGCAGTGGGATGATAAAGTGCTGAAAGAGAACTGTCAACCAAGAATGCTCTGGTAAAACTGTCCTTCCGAATGGGGAAGAAACTAACACATTCCCACGCAAACAGAAGCTGAGGAGGTTCATTACAACTAGACCTGCCCCACCAGCAATGCTCATGGGATCTCAGGTTGAAATGCAAGGATGTTTGACAGTAAATTGTAGTCACAGGAAGATATAAAGATCTCTGGTACAGGTAAATACATGGCAAATGTGAACACCAGTATTACTGTAATTTTGGTTTATAACTCCACTTTTTATTTTCTACAGGGTTTAAAAGATAAATGCATAAGAATAAAAATCTATGTAAGTTGTCACATGATGTATAAAGATGTAGTTTGTGACCTCAGTAATCTGGAACTGTGGGGGGTAGAGTTTTTGTAGTGATTGAAGTTGATACCAAAATTTCAGATTTGATTGTCGTCACTTTAGGGTGCTAAATGTAATCCCCATGATAACCACAAAGAAAACAGCATAAAATATACACAAAAGGAATCGAGAAAAGAATCAAAATGTCACTACAAAGAATCAACTAAACACAAAAGGCAGCAATGGAGGAAATGGGGGACAAAAAGTGATATGCGGTTTATAGGCACAGACGGCAAAATGGCAGAAGTAAGTCTTTCCTTATAAGCAACGACTTAAAATTTAAATGGACTAAACTTTCCAAACAGAAGGCAGAGATCGGCAGGATGAATTAAAAAAACAAAAACATGATCCAACTACATGCCCCCTTCCTGAGGCTTACTTTGGCTCTAAGGCCACACATAGGTTCGATGTGAAAGGATGGGGTGGGGTCAGTGTCATGGCAGCGTGAGTCATTCCTTTCTTCTCTCCCCTTTGATTTACAGTTAACTGGCCCCCCATGACTGAGCCTAACCAGCACATTACCCCAGGACACCTGGAAGCTTCTACCCACCTGTGCAAATGAAAGTCAGCAGACAGGCCTCAGTGGGGCCGCGGATCCAAGGGAGTGGGTGCGCCTGCCCCACTGCCGCATGTCACGATGGGGAAAGGCAGCCTCGGAGTGTAGACCTGGGCAGCCATCTGTGGCTGACAGAGGATCCCTGGGGGTCCAGCCTGCCGCTGGGAAGTCGGGCCCCCCTTCAGGGCAGGGTAGAGATGGCCTTTGAGGGAGAGGGGGTGGAGGAACTCACCCCGTCAGCTTCCCTCCCCAGGGTGACGCTGCAAGGTGTTAGAGGTGACCTCTCTGGCCGAGAAGGTGGAAAGCGTGAGTGACCGTCTGGCTGACCCAGCTGTGCGGTTGCAGCTGGAGGGACCTGTTTCTTTCCTGCAGCACCTGGGTTTCTGAGGAGGGACGTCTGACGGGACGGAGAGAGGAAAGAGAGGCGAGAGAGACAGTATCAAACGGCACTGAAGGGGTGTGTCTCCTGCTCTCTGCTCCGGTATTCTGGCAGGAGGTCCACCCACTGGACCTCTGGCAGGGCCCTACTCGAGGGTCCCCTACTGGGCCCGTGGGGGCCCCCAAAGCCCAGTGCCAAGTCCACTCCTATCCCCACTCCATGCCAGCTCCTGTGCACCACCCTCAGTGTATCCGCGGAGCTCCTCCAGGAGAAGCTGCAAGCCTGAGCTATAGCGCCACCTTCTGGGACACAGAAGAAAGGGTTCTAATTGCCAGCCTGTCGAATTGAGAGAAACAGTAAATATAGATTCTTAACTAAGAAAGGTGTCTGCTAGTTCAAATGCGAAAGCAGAGGCACATATAGTCAAGCACTATGAAAAATCAAGATAATATGGTATTAGGAAAAGAAAATGATGGGACTTCCCTGGTGGCACAGTGGCTAAGATTCCGCCTGCCAATGCAGGAGACACGGGTTCGAGCCCTGGTCCGGGAAGATCCCACATGCCACGGAGCAACTAAGCCTGTGCGCCACAACTACTGAGCCTGTGTGCCACAACTACGGAAGCCTGCACACCTAGAGCCCACGAACCACAACTACTGAGCCTGTGCACCTAGATCCCGTGCTCCACAACAAAGAGAAGCCACTGCAATGAGAAGCCTGCGCACAGCAACGAAGAGTAGCCTCTGCTTGCCACAACTAGAGAAAGCCCGTGAGCATCAACAAAGACCCAACTCAGCCAAAAAGAAAGAAAGAAAGAAAAGAAAAGGAAAATGATAATTCTTCAGCAACTGAACTCAAGGGGTAGAATATTGCAATCCACCTGATAAAGAATTCAAAATAGCTGTTATTAAGAAATTCCATGAGCAACAAGAAAACCCAGGGAGGCAATTCAGTGAACTCAGGAGTAAAATTAACAGAGGGTATCTTTACCAAAGACATTGGAATTATAAAAAAGAACCAAACAGAAATTCTGGAGCTGAAGAATTCAGTGAATGAGATGGAAGGGATAGCTGAGAGCTTCCTAAGCCTGGTGAGGAATTAGACGGCTCAGTGCGAGTCCATTAAGCTGGTAGAACACCTTACTATCTCAATACAAAAAGACCTTCTCGTTAGATACATTCTCATGCAACTCAAAAAGTCAATGATAAAGAAAGAATCTTGAAGGCAGCCAGTGAGGAAAAGAAGGTAACCTACACACGAGCCCCTATTAGGCCAGGAGCAGATTTCTCAGCAGAAACCCCACAGGCCAGGAGAGAGTGGAATGACTTACTCAGAGTTGAAAGATAAAAGTTGCTAACCAAGAATACTTTATCAGGCAATGTTATTTTTCAGATATGAGGAGAAATAAAGGTTTTCCCAGAAGAACAAAAGCTGAGGGAGCTCACCACCACTAGACCTGCCCTGCAAGAAAGGCTGACAGGAGTTTTTCAAGCTAAAAGACACTGAACAGTGGCATAAAAACACATGAAAGTACACGACACTGCAGTATAGATGAAAAATAGGCCTTCAGAATTAGAAAACTGTAATTCTATGTTAGAATGGTGCGTTAACCACTCAACTATTGTATGAAGATTAAAGAAACAGCATGAAAAATAACTACGGCTACTGTGATTTGTTAATGAATTCACAGCATAAAAAGATGTAAGTTGTGACATCAAAAAATATAAAAGGGTAAGAGTAAAAGGGTGGAGCCTTTATAGGTGAGTGAAGATGAATTGCTATCAGCATAAAATGCAGGGTTTTACCTATGAGGTGTTTTACGGTAACCACAGAGCCGTGCCCGGCGAGCCTCCCCAGGGGGCCACCTCCGGGTCCTGCCTCACGTCCCCGTGGATGGACCCATGGACAGACCCACAGATGGACTGTGCCACTGAGGCAGGGCAGCAGCTGGAAGCCTTGTGGGCGCTCCCTGCCCCACCCCAGTGAGAAGCACCCCCGTGCCCGGGCCTCCTGCCCTGGGGGCTCTGGGTCTGTCTCCACCTGCTTCGGGGCGGTGGTGAGACCAGCGTCAGCGGGGACAGGACAGTCGCCGTCAGCTGTACAGCCGCCCCGCGCCCATATTCCAGCCGCACAGAGCAGGCTGGAAAGGGCCCTCTGTCCTCCTCCTTCCTGGTCACCCCGCCTCGGTTATGGGCAGTGGGCTCCATGCTGGGCTACACCTGCGTAGGAATGGCCGCAGGGAATGACCGATTACAAGGCCGGACTCTGGAGCCTCAGGCCATACATTTGAACTTGTCTCCTTCTGAGCAACTCCTCATTCCCGACTTTCTGGGATTTACTGTTTGCCTTTCAGCCACCGTTGCCGGGGTGGATAGGCGCTTGGGGGCAGGGCTGTCAGTCGTCCTAGCTGACAAAGGCGCGCATGCGTATATACACAGTGCGCATGTGCGTGCAGAGCCCCACGTGCACGTGCACACACGTGCGGCCGGGCCCGCGGCTGCGGAGCCGCCCTCGGTGTGGCCGGCCTCCAGCACCCGTACGCGTCTCGCTGCTCCGATGCGCCGGAGCACGCGGCCGTTCCGGCGAGGGGGCAGCATGCTGAGGACGCGCAGATGGCGGCTGCTTCTCACAGTGGACCCAGCCTGGGTCTTTCAGGGACGACGTCAGAGCGAGCTTCGCCGGCTGCGGGCTCGTCGGAGGCCTGGGGATGGATGAAGATCCTCCGCAGCAGCAGGACACGTGCCCGGGAGGTGATGGCTGGTCCTGTCCCAGTTTCAGGCTCCGAGGCCAGCGATGGGTGTGGCTGTGACTGTAGCTGAGCGCCTGACACGTGCAGTGGAACTTCTGGAACCGATCCAGGTTCAGGGTCTGGCCGATGAGGCCTCAGAACAGGCAGGTTTCCTTAATCAGCTGGAGTTGCACTTGACAGAAGTACCGGAAGTTCAGTCAGTCACCATGGGACAGCGTCTGTTTTCCCTTTTCTCAAGACGTCCAGAGAGAGGCAGTCTGGGGCTGGGGTGGGCGCCGCGTCCTCTGCTCGCCCGTCCCCAACCCCGCCCAGCGTGCGGTTTTTGTCCTGGTTCCAAGGATGCCGGCTGCATATCCAGACATCCCTTCTGTGCTCCAGGCAAGGGAGGAGGGCAGGAGGTGTTTGCCCGCTGGGCTCCTTTTCTTGGGAAAATGATGGCTTTATTAGAAGGGCCACTGAGTGGAATTCCATCTAATCACCCTGACAGGTCCCAGCCGTCCCGGCTGCAAAGCGCTCTTCTGTTAGGATGGAAGGACAAAATGACGGTGCTGAATTCCAGCAGGGTTCCTGACACATCCTTTAAATGCAGGCGCTGACCCAGGAAGTGGCCGCCTGTCCTTTCACATGTCAATTACACAATGACGTGAGTGTATCAGTTATACATTACATATAATACTCTTCTGTGAGGACGCTCTAGTAAGTGCTAGCGACTGAAAACCTTTGCCGACCTCAGTGCTCCAGGCTGGGGGCTCCACGGGACAGAGGGGCAGGGCTCCCGGATGAGTAGGCAGGGCTGTTTTGGCAGAGACTGGGTGAGCATCGCCCCTGGTCCAGAGAAGGGGAGGTGGGCACGGCTTCGGGGGCCGGTGACTATTCCTGAGGTTCTAAAAAACGCAGCCCTAAAGTTACTCAGTTTTCCGTCTGGCACAACCTAGAGGTGGAGATGATTTCATTAAATGTGTGGCCTTACAGGTTTCCAGGTGAAAATGCGTTTGGACGAGCAGACAGAGGTTTGGGAATTGTCATCGACTATGTCGTTGCTGGTCACTCAGCAGCCGGACCAGATCTAAGCCCAGGTCTTTGGATTCTAAATTCAGGCCCCACTTCCATCCCAAGTGCCTCCTGCTTTAATTCACCCCTCTTGTCCTGCATCTCCGTTTAATCCTTTAGGATTGGGAATTTGGAGCAGTTTTGAGAGAGAAAACGGCAAAAAGGAGGGCATTTTGTAACTCGGGAAGAGGCTGCCCTCTGCGTGTGCGGCCCTGAGGCCTGGGTGCTCATCCCCCCGGCCTCCCTCTGAGACCCCGCCCCTTCGTCCTCACATGCGTTGCTCCTTTTGAAAAAATATTCATTGTTCATTGTAAAGCTTACATTTTGCACGTTGTGCGTATTTTTTGTATCTGTCTAGAGAGAAGGTCAGGTAAGGAGATCAAAGTTAGACAAGATCCCATTGTTTAGAAATAATCACTCAATTTGTTGACTGAACACTAGAACCTTCCTGTGTGTGTATAAAATACGCAAATGCAGGCAGATAGATATTTACATACATAAGGTTATACCGTATTAGGTCTTGTTTCCTAGTTTTTCGTACACCAACATGGCATGGACCTCCATCGGTGCCCACAGACCAGCTCTGCACCATGAGTTTCTGGTGGCTGGGAGCCGAGCTGCCTGCTGCTTGGACCGGTTCCCGCACACCGGGTCCTAACTCGCCTGGGCGTGGACGCACCTGCTCGCCCGTCCACCAGGCAGTGAACAGGGGTGGACCACGAGGGGGGTGGGCAGTGGCAGTGAGGACAGAGGTTTTCACGGATGCCTGGGAACACCGAGTCCTGACCACACTGTTTAGCTTTCCCTCCGGGGAGGGCGAGGGCCACAGTCCTAAAGTAAATGGAAGAGACTGGAGTTTAGAAAATATGACAGAGTTGAAAACTTAAAGCTGGATCACACAGGAACATCCCTTAGAAAAGAGCTGTTGGGACGAGGAGGTGTGTATACATTTCCGCAGCAGTTTACGATTTGGAGTCCCCCCGAGCCTGAATCCGGCCAGGGGTTGGGGGTGCCCCGGGCAGCGCTGTCGGGACCGGGGCTCAGCCGACGGGCATGGGGGTGTGTTGGGCCTTGAGAACCTGCGTTCACGCGTCCGCTTCCGTTCAGTGTTTGTTTCAGGCTGACGTCAATGCCACGCGTGGAGCTTGGGCCCCTGACATCGACACGTGCCGCATCCCTGCTTTTCCTGTGGGTTGAAAAGCCACTGCAAACACAGCGCAGGGGCTCGGTTCATAGAGGCCAGAGCAGGTGTGGGGAAGCCAGTGGGCCGGCCGCGAGGAGCGTCCTCCCCGCCCCCGGCAGCAGGGAGGGTCTGTGGCTCAGGGACCCCCTCGCCAGGGCCCTGGGACCTCGGGATGGTCCTGGGTGGAGAGGAAGCCGGGTTGCTGCCTGCAAACCTTCGTTCGTAAGCATTTCTGGTAAGGGCTTTCACAAGAAAGTATCTGAGTCCCCAGAGCTCACTTAATTGGTTGTGGTTTCTTTCTTCATTCTGGTAAAGTTTCAGTGTCATTTCGTATTTATAACTGTGTATTCTTTTTCTTAAGGAAGCGTCCCCACCTGCCTAAGATTCTAATCCCACAGAACCTGGAGCCCAGTGGCATGTGATGTTCGGCCAGTGCCATCCGTGCACGCCGCCCGGTGCCCCTTGGGCCCCTTGGGGTCCGGCACGGGGTCGCACACGGTGGGGAGCGGCCCATGTGCGCTGCTCGAGGAGATGAGCCCCCGGAACCCTCTTGCCGAGCCTCGCCGGGTGCCCTCTGCTCTGGTGAAGCGTTTGCTCAGGAGAAGGAAGGATGGAGGGGGCGGTGTCTGGGGCTCCTGCCGGCGCTCGGGCCGAGGGCAGCGGGGACACCGCGGGAGTGGCCTTGGCCCCCGAGCTGAGGGGCTGGGTGCTCACAGCTGCCAGCGCTTGAAGGGCCGACCTCTCCTGTGGCTCAGCCTTTCGGGTCACAGATCAGAAAACAGGTCCTGAGAGGTCGCTGCCGGCTGGGGGCCAGGCAATTGGAAGCACGAGGGGCGGGGTGGGTGCCAGCCAACGAGGACGAGCCCCCGCTTGTGGATTTCCACTTTTATGTGGCAGCCCCGGGGATGCGGGCGGTCCCCGGGGGTGGGTGTGCGTGCCACACATGGGCCAGGTGGGTCTCATGGTGCCCCTGTGCACCTTGCCCCAGCCCCCCCTCCCAGCCACGTGAGCACGCGTTGTCCTCGGCCCTATTTTCTGGCCACGGCGCCGAGGCTCAGAGTCCGGCGCGTGAGCCCAAGTGGCAGGGCTGGAAGCCGCGGCCTCGGCCGTGTCCCCAGCTCCCGCCTCACTCACCGTGGCCCCAGGAGCACCCCTCCCCTTGAGATGCGGTTATCGTGTTGACTGTGTCAGAAAGGAACCAGCTGAAGGAGGCCCTTTCCTGGCCCGCTGCTGAGAAGCCCTGACTCCCACTGAGTGGCCTGGTCGGTTTGCGCTGGGGAGCCTGTGATCAGAAATACATCACAGAGTGTAGTGTGATGGTAAGTAAGCTATTTTAGATAAATGTTTTCTAACTACTCAGTGTGATCCAAGCAGCTCTTCTTTGCAAGAATTGGCAGGGCACAAAGGTGTTTTTAGTGTTCATCTTCTGTATAAATAAAGTTAAAAATATTTTCTGAAATTTTTACTTGGAGGCCAAGAAATAAGTCCAGCTGTAGTAGAAAAAGGTCTTTTCTCCCTTCTGGGTCTGTCTTCATGAGAAGACTTCTGGGGCTTCTGAAGCTGGGGAGCCTGACTGGGCCTCAAGCCGGGCCGGGCCGTCAGGGGACCCGCAGCAGGGCCTCCGTGTGGCCTGAGGCTCACACTCGATTCGTGTAAGATCACGCACTTTCCATAAGAATGATGATGCCTGTGAGTAGCAGCCCCTGGCTTGTGCTTAAACCGCCTGTGCCCTCTGTCAGGACGGCGACATGAGTGGACTCCTCCAGGAGTCCTACCGTGTTCTGGAAGCTTCTGGGCTGTGTGGTGTTGTCTTAGACCTCCAGCGGGCGCTTTGGGTAGACAGCGCAGAGAGGGGCATTTGAGACATTCTTAGGGCCTCGGTTCCACCTGGTCAGCCGTCAGGGCCCCCGTGGGAAGTCTGGCTTTGGTGGCAGGAGAGATATTCCGGGTTCTGCCATCTCCCCGGAGTGTGATACGGAGGGGCCTCTCTGTGTTGGTCTGGTCACCATGGTAGCCGGCCGCCCCCACATCTGGGCGTCTGGAACTCGTCACCCAAGAAGAGATAGAGCTTTTGGACGTTTCCAAGATGGTCATCTGGTGAGTAATCCATCCTCTGGAACTGCGGCTAACCTTGACTGCAAAGTGATCAGGTTTGATCTTCTTACTGAGGAGACGTGAATTTCGGCCCCCGAGTGGGAGGGAGTTCTGTGCTGGTGGACCCTCCGGGCACGGCCCTCCGCCTGCCCCTCTGGGGCTGGCCTGCGGGGCAGTGGTCCCACAGCTCCAGGCTGGTCTGTGACGCCAGATGACTGGTCTGTTCTGGTCCCAGACAGCGGCCTGTGGTGTGGACGGAGGTGCCCAGGGCAGTGGGCTCGTCCTCACTCTGACGTTCCGTGGCCTGTGACGGGGGTGAATAAACTGCTTCGGGTCTGCTCCCTCTTTTGTGAAATGAGGGGCTTGAAGTGTCTTCTGAGTTCATTTCTAACTACAAGTCTGTGTGCCTGATAGGTGCCCTGTTCCGGAAGTTTTTTGCTCAGTCAGTGTGATCTGCAGAAAAGCAGTAACTTGTCAAGCGTCCTTTCTGTGCTGTCATTGGGCCAGGGAATCTTCTGGGGTCCAGGTGACACAGTTAGACTGAGCACCAGAGGGTCTGAACCTGTGTCTCGGCAGTGCTGGAGGGGGCTGAGGGCTGAGGGTCTCTCCAGCAGCCTGAGCATCTGCCTCCTGGTCCTGTGGGTGAGCTGGGCCCCCGCCGAGCGCCAGAAACCTCGACCTCGCAGCCCCACCCGTGTCCAGGGGCGTCTGGGCGCCTCTCCCGCAGAACCTGCTCGGTAGATCGACTTTCGAGGTCTCATCAAGCTGTGTCCCACGTGAGCCAGGCTGTCACCTTCCTTCGGGAGTGGCTGTGAGTAGGACGCACAGTGGGGAACGGGAGAAGCTACGGTGAGCAGAGCGCAGTGTCAGCATACAGCGCAGGGCGGGAGGGCTGTGCAGGACAGCCAAGCGCAGCCCCGTGCATGGGGACGGGACGGTGTACGACAGTGGCCCGTGGCTCTGCGCTGCACTGCATGTGAGGGCCACATATACTGGGCTGCACCGCCCCGCAGTGTCCGCGCTGCACCAGCTTCCACGTGCTGGGTCACCCTGGACCGTCTGGGCGGCGTGCTGCCCTGCGCCACACTCCGCTGTGCTGCAGCCGTGCAGCACCACAGTAGACAGTGAAGCGCAGCCCCGGGTAGCAGGGCGCAGTCAGTATGTCGGCCGGGACGGGAGAGCACAGCTCACACAGGAAGCGCAGTGCGTGTGTGACACATCTCAACAGTGCACGGCGCGGCGTGTTCTCTCAGGGCTCCCGCTCTCTCACGGCTGCATTAGCCAGGGAACCAGGTTGCTCCTGGTGGACCCCCAGGCTGCTCGTATGAAGAGCCCAGTCTGTGTGTGTCCGCACGTGTGTGTGATGGTTCCCCTGCACCCTGTCTCCCGAATGAGCACGAGGGCCTGGGGTCAGAAGGGCCTTCCTGGAAACCTCTCCAGCCCGGGTGCAGCGTGATGGGGGGCAGCTGGTGGGGTCCCGGGGCCGGAGCGGGTGCCCCATGGCCCAGCACGCAGGGCCACGTCCCACTCGGAGAACCTCAGTGGCCCCTTGGTGGGCCAGGCCCGTCCCGTCCTGTGCGGCCGCGGGCGCAGCCTGGGTGCAGGGAGCCCAGATCTGCCACATCAGCAGCTGCTCATCGGTCTGCCGAGAGCAAAGCCAGCTCTCAGCAAACGTTCCTGCACGGCCCGCGTGTTTGTGATACTTCCCTCGTGTGTTTATGAAGGCTGTGTCAGCCACACTGATTTACATAAACACTGCCGGGCTGGGGGCGGGTCTCCCCCCACGAGCAGCTGAGCGCAAACAGCATATTCTGCGGCTCTTACTCTTATTGTCTAAACACAGCAGACGTTGCTGAAATGACCCAACGAGGAAATACAACAAAGGAGACCATTTCAAGGGGGCTGTTGATTAAAATGCATTCCAGATTGACGCAATGTTACGATATGATGGAATGGATCATTTAAATGTCAGAGTTGGCTCCTACGGAAAGCAAGCCCGATGCAAACTTTTGCAGCTTCCAGACCGTAAATGCCCGGGATGAGCACCGCGCAGCTGTAAGAGAACCAGCTCTGTCAGGTGCCCTGCCCTCACCTATTTAGTTGTTTATTTGCACGTCCTGCGCTGCTGCGCTGGGGCAGCCTCCATCCTGGGCTCAGTGGGGACGCAGAGCCCTGCCTGCCCCGGGGAGGCCCTTTGCCTTCCTTCCTCTGGGCCAGGCGGGTCCACGGGTATAAGATGTGGTCTTGCTCCAGTGGGCCGCATGGCTAATTTGGAACTTCTCACTGATGCGATTCTGAGAATCAGGTGTTACAGTCCGAGGGGCTGTGGTTGGAGATGGTAGACAAGGGTCTGACCAATCCCTCGAGCTTTATTTTGGCCACCAGGGAATATCTTTCAAAGAGTGTTGGCAAAACCCTGCCATTTCAGTCAGCAGAGGAGCAGCAGGGTTAACCCTTCCATCGTGAGGGGCGACGTAATCTGCTTGGGGGTTGAGAGCGAGCCTCTGTACCATGGGTCCCAGGAAGCAGTGAAATGGAATACTTGGATTCAGAGAAGGAGCCCTTGGCGTGAGCTGGGGATGCCATGGGGACACTGGGCTGGTGACCCCTGGTGGCGGCATACCACCTAGCGCAGGGACCGCTGAGGTCCTTCCTGGGCTTCTGTGTCCGAGAGTGGCCTGAGCTGGAGACCTCGGGCCGCTGCAGGTCGGGGCTGGCTGGGGATGGCCTCGCGTCCTGGTGTCGCTGTGTTTGCATCCTGTGTGTGGACAGGGCTTCTCACTGCCGCTTGGGTTGTTGTGTCCAGATTTGAAATTGGGCTGCTTTTAAAAATTAAACTCTGCCAAGCTCTTAAAACAGCTTATCACGCAGGAAATACCCTGTACCTGTGGCTGCTGTCTCTGAGTTTGTTTCTCACCACGTCACTCAGTCGCGTTTGTCACTGTGGATCAGAGCCGTCGGGAAGGCAGGACCAGCCCGGCATCTGTCTGAAGCCCTTCCGGCCGCAGAGGGCGTGGGGCTTGGTCTGGGGGCAGAGACCAGCGCCTAGATGTGCGGAGCCTTTGCAAAAGGAGACTCTGCAAAGGAAACAGGATTAATTCCTTTGGCTCAGGGCTCATAAAGATGGCGGTGGGAACAGGACTCCTTATAGGTTAAAGGTTAGCCTACAACCTTTCTGTAAGTTAATTCTATAGAATTTGGTGTTTGGTGCAGTGGCACATTCGGGTCCATTTTGTAGGTGGAGAAATAAAGACCAGAGAGGCTAAGTGACTTTTCCAAGGTCACGCAGGCTGGGTTTGGCTCCTGTCCATACTGCCTTTTTCAGTGGACTCTGTGTGATCTCTGCTCCACTGCTGAGAAGAAAGACTATGGTATTTATCCCAAGCACACAGTTGGTTCAGTAGCTTTATGGAATGTTTATGAAGGATGCACAATTTCCAGCTGGAGGAAAGAGTAAGGAAGCAGTAAAAATGGCAAAATTCTTTTTTTCCCCTGTATTCCCATTAGACTTTGGGCACCAATGAATTGTCATTAACTTTTTAAAAATTAAACTTCTTATTTTGAGATAATTGTAGGTTCACATGCACCCTTTACCCAGTTCCCCCAATGGTGACATCTTGCAAAACTATAGAGCAATGTCGCACCCAAGATATTGACATTGATGCAAAATACAGAACGTCTCCATTGCCACAAAGACCCCTTGTCTCTCCATTTATAGTCGCATCTACAACCTTCCCCTATGCACTCACCTGAAAGGCGGTAACCACCCATCTGTTCTCTGTTTGTATAATTTTGTCATCAAGAATGTTATATAAATGGAATCATGTGGTGTGTAACATGTCTCCACTCTGAATTATTTCTAGGGGTTCATACAGGTTGCTGTGTGCCCGAGTAGCTCATTCCCTTTTATGGCTGAGGATTATTCCGTGACGTGCAAGGACCACATTTCCCTGGACTGTTCACCCAGTGAATGACACCTGGGTTACTTCCATGCTGGCTATTATAGATAAAGGTGTACATTTCTGTGCGCTTGTACGTTTCTCTAGAATGAGTGCCCAGGAGAGCAACTAAGTCATATGGTGGTTGCATGTTTAGTTTTGATGACAAGTGAAATTACAATGGAGCAATCAGTTCAGACGCACAAACATTGAGTCGGGTGGCCATTGGGGATCTGGTCTCAGACAGGTCTCTGCCCCACTGAGAAGCTGAACTTCCTCTGAACTGCACCAGATCCCAGGACACCACCAGCCGTATTCAAAACAGCACCTGCCAGCTGCAGCCGTGTGGTCTCAAGGTGACTTGTGACTATGCAACCATTTCAGACCCCAACCGACCCTGGCTTGACAAGCAGCCTTACTTCTTACAAGCTCGTTATAACTCTTCATAAACAACTCATGGAACCAACTGTAACCTTGCAGTTTTTCCTTTATAAGCCTCCCCCATTTTGAAGTCAGGGGAACACAATTCAAGTGCTTCTTTTTTAAAATTAATTTTTATTGGCGTTTAGTTGATTTACAATGTTGTGTTAGTTTCAGGTGTACAGCAAAGTGAATCAGTTATGCATATACGTATATCCACTCTTTTTTAGATTCTATTCCCTTATAGGTCAGTATTCAGTAGAGTTCCCTGTGCTGTACAGTAGGTTCTTATTAGTTCTCTATTTTATATATAGTAGTGCCTGTATGTCAATTCCAATCTCCCAATCTTGAACCTGTGTCTTGCAGGCTGCAGTCCTAATAAACCTCAGAGAAACACCTCTTTATTTCAATCAGATCTCCATTTCTCAGATCTTGGCTAACAGTTTTTATTGTCAAACTCCTTTCCAGAGTGACTGTCGTTTTACGTCTCACCAGCAACATGTCAGTGGTCCAGTTTCTTGATACTCTTCCCAGCATTTAGCGTTATTGCTATTTAAAAAAAAATTTTTTTAGCCATTCTTATGGGTGTGTAAAGCTGTCTCATTATAGTTGTTGATTTTTTTATTTTTATTTTTTTTTGTGGTACGTGGGCCTCTCACTGCTGTGGCCTCTCCCATTGCGGAGCACAGGCTCCGGATGCGCAGGCTCAGTGGCCATGGCTCACGGGCCCAGCTGCTCCACGGCATGTGGGATCTTCCCAGACCGGGGCATGAACCCGTGTCCCCTGCATCGGCAGGTGGACTCTCAACCACTGCGCCACCAGGGAAGCCCGTTGTTGTTTTTTTAAAAAAAGTATTTATTTATTTGGCTGTGCCGGGCCTTAGTTGCAGTACGTGAGATCTTCATTGCGGCATGTGGGATCTTTAGTTGCAGCATGTGGACTCTTAATTGCGGCATGCCTGTGTTCCCCGACCAGGGATTGAACCCGGGCCCCCTGCATTGGGAGCGTGGAGTCTTACCCACTGGACCACCAGGAAAGTCCCTCTCATTATAGCTTTAACTTGCATTTCCCTGCTTACTAATGATGTAGAACATATTTTTCATGTGCTTATTTGCCGCTTCTGTGTCGTCTTCAGTGAAATGTCTTTGTGTCTTTTGTGCATGTTCTGATGGATTTAAACTTTTTCTTTCTTTTTTTTAACTGCTAAATTTTTGGACTTTAGTATTCTTTCTCTCTTCTTTATATACTCTTTGACAGATATGTAGTTTGCAAATATTTTCTCCCAGTCTATAACTTGATTTTTCATTCTCTTATCAGTGTCTTTCACAGAGAAGAAGTTTTAAATTTTGATGCAGTCCAATTTAACACTGTTTAAATTGACCATGCTTTTGATATCAAGTTTAAGAACTCTTTGCCGAATACTAGATCATGAATACGTTCTCGTACGTTTTTCCTAAAAGTTTTATAGTTTTACACTTTAAGTCCACAACATATTCTGAGTTGTTTTTTTTATAAGGTATGAGACTTGAGTCTAAGCTCATTTCTTAGCCAATGGATGCCCAATTGCCCCAACACCATCTGTGGATAAGCTGTGTTTATGCCATTTTGCAACTTGGTCAGAAATCAGTTGGACACAATTGTGTGGGTCTACTTCTGGGTTCTTCAGTCTGTCCCATTCATCTGTGTGTCTGTCCCTTCACTGACACCACACAGACTTGCTGACTGTAGTTATAAATCTTGAAACTGGGTACTGATTCCTCCCACCTGATTTTTCTTTTCCAAAACTGTAGCTATTCTGGTTCTTTTGTCTGTTCATATACGTTTCTGAATGACTTTGTTTATATCTACAAAATATCTTGGTGAGATTATAATAGGAATCATTAAACCTGTATATCAGTTTTGGGGAGAATTGGTATCTTTTAACATTTGATTCTTCCAGTCCATCAACACCGTTATTTCTCTGTTTATTTAAATTTTGTTTGATTTCTTCATCAGCAGTTGTAATTTCTCTCATACAAGTCCTGTACATTTTTTGCTACATTAACACCTGAATATTTCTCTCTTTTTTTTGACCAATTGTAAATGGTATTGTATTTATAATTTAAGAGTCCTTGTGTTTATTGCTATTATGTAGAAATATAATTGATTTCTCTACGTTTATTCTATATCCAGTGACCTTGCTGAACTCACTTATTAATTCTAGGAATTTGGTTCTTTTCTTCAGATTCTTTGGGGTTTTCTATGTAGACCACCATGTCATCTGCAAGTAGGAACATTTTTATTTTTTCTTCTCTGATCTGTGTGCCTTTTAATTTTCTTTTCTTGACTTATTGCACTGGCTGTAACTTCAAGCACTGTGTTGACTAAGAGCATTAGAGTGGACATCTTTGTTCTGTTTACAATCTTAGGAAGAAAATGTTCAGTCATTTACTATTAAGTGTAATATTAGCTGCAGGGTTTTGTAGATCTTCTTTATCAAGTAGAGAAAGTTTCTCTCTAGTCCTATTTTTCTGAGATTTAAAAAAAAATCATGAATGGGTATTGAATTTTATCAACTGATTTTTCTGCATTGATTGATACAATCATGTGATTTTTCTTGTTTAGTCTATGAATATGGTAGATTACAATGATTGATTTAAAAATACTGAACCAGCTTTTCATCCTTGAGATAAAACCCACTTGGTCATTGTGTATAATTCTTTTTACATATTGCAGAATTCTATTTGCTGGTATTTTTAAAGGATTTTTACACTTATATTCATGAGAGATGTTAGTCTCTAGTTTTCTTTTTTTGTATGATGTTTGTCTAGTTTTGAATTCAGAAGTATTCCCTTCTCTTCTATTTTCTGGAATGATTATGTCGAATTGGTAGTAATTCTTTAAGTATTTGGTAGAATTCTCCAGTGACACCATCTGAACCTGGAGATTTCTTTTTTGGGAGTTGCTAATTATAAGTTAAAATTTCTTAATAGTTAAAGGGCTATTTGGAATAGTTATTTAATATTGAGTGAGTTGTGGTAGCTTGTGTTTTTCAAGAAAATGCTCCATTTCATCTAATTTGTCAGATGTATGCCTGTAGAGCTGTATTCCCTGATTATCCTCTAGATGTCTGCAGGGAAAGTGATATCTCCACCTCCTTCCTTATTTTGCTGTTTTGTGCTTTCTCCCTTTCTTCTTTATAAGTTTTGCTAGAGGTTTGCTAATTTTGTTGATGTTTTCAAAGTACCAACTCTTTGTTTCATTGATGTTGTCTATTATTAAAAAACAATTTTACTGATTTCTGCTCTTATCATGATTATGTCCTTTCTTCTGCTTACTTTCAGTTTATTTTTTTCTTCTTTTTCTAGGTTCTTGAGGTGAGAGATTAAACTATTGATTTGAAACTTTCCTTTTTTCTAATGTATGCATCTAGTGGTTGTATATTTTCCTTCCAGCCCTGCTTTATCTGTGTCCCACAAATTTTGATATATTGTAGTCTCAGTTTCACTGGGTTCAATGTATTATTTGATTTCCCTTGAGATTTCCTCTTTGACCCATGAGTTTTTAAAGGTGTTTTACAGGGTTTTTCATTTCTGAGCGTTTGGATATTTTCTTGTTAATGATTTCTTGTCTGTTAACATTGGGATCAAAGAATATATGATTTCAATTCTTTAAAATTTGTTGAATTTTTTAAAATGGCACAGAATGTGGTCTCTCTTGGTGTATTTTCTCTGGGTCCTTAAAAAAAAATGTGTTCTGGGGCTTCCCTGGTGGCGCAGTGGTTGAGAGTCCGCCTGCCGATGCAGGGGACACGGGTTCGTGCCCCAGTCTGGGAAGATCCCACATGCCGCAGAGCGGCTGGGCCTGTGAGCCATGACCACTGAGCCTGCGCGTCTGGAGCCTGTGCTCCGCAACGGGAGAGGCCACAATGGTGAGAGGCCTGTGTACCGCAAAAAAAAAAAAAAAAAAAAAAAAAAAAATGTGTTCTGTTGTTGTTGGGTGAAGTATTCTACAAATGTTGATTAGAAACTGTATTAATGATGATCTTGATTTATTCCTTATCTCTGATGATTTTCTAATTCTTTTAACAATTGTTGAGAGACAGGTGTTGAAGTCTCCAACTATAATTATGGATTCATTTATTTCTTTTCTCAGTTTGTCAGTTTTTGCTTCACATATTTTGTATCTGTATTGTTTGGTGCACACACACTTTTTCATGTCTTCTTGGTGGAGTGAGCCTTTTATCATTACATAATGTCCCTCTTTGTCTCTGGTAATTTTCTTTGCTCTGAAGGCTACTTTATTGGAAATTAATATAGCCACTCCTACATTCTTTTGATTAATGTTTGCATGATATACCTTTGTACGTCCTTTTACTTTCAATCTGACTGTATCATTAAGTTTGAAATGAGTTTCTTGTAGACAGGATATAGTTATGTTTAGACCATTTATGTTTAGACAAATAATAAAGTATTTATTAATATGTTAGAGTTTAAGACTGTCATTATTTTTGGTTGGTTTCTGTTTGTTCTCTCTGTTTTTTATTTCTCTGTTTTGTTTTTGCTTCCTTCCTGTGGGCTACCTGAACATTTTTTAGAATTCTATTTTGATTATCTATAATGTTTTTGAGTGTATCCCTTTATATAGCATTTTAACTGTTTTGCACTATGTATTACATTTTATAACTTATCCCAATTTACTGGCTGTCATTTTGCCAGTGGAATGACTTGTGGAAATCTGCTTCCAATCCTTTCATCTTCCCATTTTTATAACACAATTATCTTAAACATTTCCTCTGCATACATTTAGAGCCACATCAGACTGTTATAATTTTTGCTTCAATTGCATGATATGATATAATATAATATGATATGATATGATATAATACGATATATAATATACTCAAGAGAAGAAAAGGTTGTTGTGTTTTCCCGTATTTGTGCTTAATGTGCTCTTTCTTCCTTCCTGACGTCCCAGGATTCCTTCTTTTATCATTTCCTTTCTGTTCAGAGAAATTCATTTAGCCATTCTTTCAGGGCAGGGCTGCTGATGACAACTTGTCTTGGTTTTCCTTCATCGGAGGGTTTTTGGTTTCCCTTCCATTCCTCAAGAACGTTTCACTGGATATAGAATTCCATTTGACAGTTGTTTTCTTTCAGTTCTCGAATCATTTTGTGCCCTTTGCTCTGGCTCCTCTGGTTTCTGATGAGAAATCTGTGATCATTTGGATTCCTTCCCACTATTGGTGAGGTGTGTTTTTTTCTGTATTCTTTCAAGGATTTTCTTTGCCTTAGTTTTCAGAAGTTTAATGATGAGATGTCTTGGGTTTATCTTGTTTGGGATTTGCTTAGCTTCTTGTATCTGTAGGCTATGTCTTCTGCAAAATTTAAGACATTTTCAGCCATTTTCTTTGGGTATTTTTCAGGCCCACCCACTTTCTCCTCTGCTTCTGAGACTCCAGTGACACAAATGTTAGATTTTTTGCTATAGTCTGAGGCTCTTACCTTTTCTCCAGTCTATTTTCTCTGTTATTCAGATTGGGTAAATGCTATTGATCTGTCCTCTAGTTCACTGATTCTTTCCTCTGTCCCTTCCATTTTGCTGTTGAGCACATTCATTGAGTTTTTAAATTTCAGTTACATTTTTCAGGTCTAAAATTTCCATTTGGTTCTTCTTTCTTCTATTTCTTGCTGTGACTTACTATCTCTTTGCTGAGACTATTTTTAATTGTTTCGAGCATGTTTATATTTGCTCATTGAAGTATTTTTATGTTGGCTGCTTTAAAGTCTTTGCCAGAGAATTCTAACGTGTGTCATCTCTAGATGACATCTAGAGATTGACTTTCTTCATTCAGTTTGAGATCCTCTGCTTCTTGGTGTGATGAGAGAATTAGATTGGAGCCTGAACACTGGTTGTTATGTTCGAGCCCTTTGGTTGCTGTGTGTTTCCTCTGACACTGATCCAGTGGGGGCAGGAGGGTGCTTCCTCATTATTGTCAGGTGGGGTGATGTCCTGCATCCCTGCTCACTGTCCCTTGACACTGAGGGACATCCCATTATTGCTCTGGGAGAGGCCCAACTCCCCCGGGCCTCCATGGGTGTGTCGCCGGCTGTGAGGGGTAGGACTTCCCTCCCCACGCCCTGCCTTGACACCACAGCAGGGGTGACTCCATTACTGCTGGGCTGTGGTGAAAGTCCTACTGTCCCCTGGGCCTCTTCTGGCACTAACCCACCTGGCAGAGGGAAGGTCCCTGGGACTGCAGGCCAGGGTGGAGGTCCAGGCTCCCCATGTGGTCTCCACTGCCATCAACCTGGGGGCTGAGGTCCTGGGGTATCTCCTGGCAGCCAGGAGTGGGGAGCATAGGCTCCTGACAGCCTAGGAGGGGGAGTGTAGCTCCTGACTAGGTCTTTGCTGGCATGGTATTGTGGAGGGACCATAGATTTTCCTGTGGTGCTTGGCTGGAACACAGTGGTTATTTTCTAAAAGTTCTCTTTCTTGCTGGGCTGCCCTTTGCCTGGCCCTTTGCCCAGAAAGAGCAGCTTCTGCGGAGGCTTCTTTGTCTGTGTCCATTGGTATTCCCAGGTCACCAGCTTCTTTAGCTCCAACTCTGTGACATACGAGGCAGAGAGCAAAGCCAGGGACTCGGCGTGGTCATCCCTCAGGTCCCAAGGTCGCCGGCCAGTCTGGCCACTCCTCTCACTTCTCAGTTTCTTATATTTAATGCCCAGTGTTTCCATCATACTTAGTGGGAGCAGGAGAGGAAAGTACACCTACTCCGTCTTCCCAGAAGCAGACGTCCTGTCATTAACTTTGAAATGTCTTTGCCAAATAATATAAACAGCAAGTGGAAAGCAGAAAGTCTGGGACTTTGTATGCAAATCCGTCACCACAATCCAACAAGACCCACCTCCAGAGAGGACTTTGGATTCCTTTCTGGTTGCTTGTGGCGGTGAGGGTGCTGACGTTCTCTGGCTGTAGGCACTGAATTTCCACAGACTTAATTTATGTTGGGTTATTCTGGGACCCTTGCATTGAATTTCATCAGGATGGCCAAGGTGGACAAAAGTGAATACAGAATCTGCGGCAAAGGGTGGTGACTTTCTGGGGCAGGGAGCCCAGGCCGTCAAGGCTCCAGGAAGGGCAGGGTCTGAGTTTTGAGCACAGAGATTTCCCAGTTAACATCATCAAACAGAGATGGGCTTAAGTGGCTGTTGCTGGAAGAGACGCATCAGTGGATTTCCTGTGGCACCTCGTAATGAGCAGTGAACTTGAGCCTGCTCAAAGGAGAGCGTGGTCCTGGCTGGCAGACCGGCCCAGTGTTCAGGGAATCACTACAGTGACAGATGCGGTTATAAAGTATCAGAGGAAAGAGATTAGTAAGTGCCCTCGGGTGATGAAGTGTTGCCAGATCTCTCAGTGAGACAGGGAAGTGGTGTGAAGACAAGGGCACCTCCTGATGACTCTCCTAACGAGCTCTTGAGCCCGACTTTTCCGTTTGTGAGTTGTTTCTAACGGGGGATAGAAATGGAAACTATTTTTGGATCCAAACGCTAGACAGATTTAGGAGTTCAGAATTCGTAAAAGCAAGACTAAGAGCTGGTTGAAGTAACAGTAGAAACATAGATTATTTTAAAAGTCACTAATCCATCCGACCCACAGCAGCAAACACTCTGCTTCAAACTACCACCTCCTTCACTCTGATGCTTCACCAGCCAGAAAACTTATACTTGGCGCATAAACGTCCCGAAGGCCCCAGTCCAAGCTGGCTCTGCTCACTCGTGACATGGAATAAGGCTTTCTGGAATCACAGCCTCCCCTGATGTTCCAGGGCCTGGCCAGGGTCTGGCCCAGAGTAGGTGCTCAGGGGTGTTTATGAAGTGAATTGGCTGTGCTGGTACCTTTCCTCTATGTCCCTAAATCAATAGGAAGCTTTGAGTCTGTTTATATTTAATGGCTCTTGAAATTGGGTTGGCCTTGAGATGAGTAAAGACGTTTATTCAAGTTCAAGATTCTAGGTTTACTTTGCAGATAAGATCTGAGCTTTGGAAGTGACCTTGCATTATGGGACGTTATGGCTTGGCCTTAGAAGAACATTAAACCATGAACAATCCAATGTATGTATAACTAGCGGTCCCTCTTCGGCTGGATGTGTGTCACTGCTTACGGTGGCACATTAGACACTGTGTTAAATCCTATTTCAGCATCTTCTTGTATAATGTGCCTCATGGTTTAAGTTGAGTTGCGTGTGTGGACATAAGTGGCCCTCTTTGTGGGTCAGTTGGAATTGGGTTCCACTGTGGACAAGGGGGCCATGCGGTCTCATTAACCGCACAGAGGGTTGTGAACGTGTCTCACGGCTGCACCTGCTGTGAAGGAGGCTGAGGGCAGGGAGTGTTTGTAACTTGGCATGTTGCTGCCCCCAGTGATTTGGGATTATGCTGATAAAAAAGGAAAGACGATGATCCTCGGTGGGCAGTCTGCATTTTCTGCTACTTCCGCAGTGTGTGTTTACGTGCACCGTGTACACTGTCTGCGCTGGATTCCTTTCTTACAGCTTCTCAGCGTTCGTGCTGTGCGGGGCTCTGGTGGGACATCTCTGAATTTGCTTTTGTGATCAACCAAGACGGGAACATTAACTTGTTTGTACAGTTGTACGTCAACATCAGACTGAAAAACCATCCTAGAGATGCGTATTCTCAGAGAAACAGGACTTACCACACTCGATGCTGCGTCCCAGCTCACGCAGGTCGGAAGGGAGGTGGTGGGCACCAGGAAACACGGTCCATGCTGGTGCGTGTGGGGCCTCCTCCGACTACGCTGCAGGGACGTGACCTCGTCCCGGGGGCGGCGGTGTACGGGACCCGTACATGGGAAGGGATCTGAAAACAAGGGCCTGACCAGGGCGCACTCAGGGCTGGTGCGCCTGCCTCTAGAGTGAGGTTTCCTTGTCTTTCTGAATCCTCCCCCCAGCCCCTCCCGACAGTGGCTTCTTTACCCCTTTCCTGTGTCTGATCTCATGGAGACCATGTGTGTGAGCATTTAAGCCCAAAGAAACGAGGTATAAAGAAAGTGGTCCCGCACCCCATCCCAGATCTCTAAGTTCTGCTGGTACCATCCAGTCCAATCCCGTGTTCCTCGGTGATGCGAGAATCTGCTGTGCTCACCAGCTGTCTCCTCCGTTTCCATGTCCTGCACCTTCCATATGAAATGGGGTGGCTCGGGATGTCTGCCACAGCCGGATGGAAAGCATTTGTTGAAGCTGGCTACTTAAATAAAATAATGTGATCTCTTCTTTGTAGTTATAAGGCATGTGAAGACAGACCACTGTACTTGTATAGATTTCAGGTTTGTGTGTTAGACGAGAATCTATGTTTTTAAATTTTTGCTGTGATGGAAAAAATAACTGCTAATATCATTGAACACTGAAAAATCTGTCAGTTGAAAGCTTTACATGTGTTTGCAAACAGCCTCCGAATGTATTGGCTTAAACCAAGGACCATTCATCACTGGTCACGAGCCTCTGGGTTGGGGCCCGGCTCGGCCGGTCTCGGGGTGGCTTGCTCGTGTGTCCGAGGTCCGCTGGTCCAGGAGGGGTCCACGCGGATGTCTACGGTTGACCAGCTGATGGCCAGGGCCGTGAGGCGGCGGGGCCACTGGGTGCTGGTCGTGCAGCAGGCCGGCCTCGGCGTGTTCCCAGGGCAGCGAGCGACCGGGCTTCTGGGGGGAGACGAAGGTGCTACTCCCACCACTTTCTATTGGCTGGAAAGTCACAGGGCGGCCCAGATGCGGGAGGGAGCTGCCACCTCCCGGAGAGGGGGCCGCAGAGACACATTGCGAAGGCCGATGTCCCGGGAGGGGCAGCCAATTATCACGTTTTTGCATCTACTGCGCACGGGTAAGCTCTCTCAATCCGACCATCCTATGAGGAGCACCACTCTTATCCCCGTTTTACACACAAGGAAACGAAGGCTTACAGGGTGAAGTGAGTTTAAGTTTGTTCCAGATCCTACCTCTGAAAAATGGCAGAGCCGGGACTCCCACTCGGGCATTGTTGTTCCAGAGCCCCTTCTCTCAGCTGTTCCCTCCGGCTTTAAACTAGGTATTGAGGGCGAGGGCGGCTCAGGTTGGGCTCACCGTCACAGAGCGAATTCCAGGTAGCGACGGGCAGGTCCTGCCGGTGTCAACGCCTGCCCGTTGGAAAGGGTCTTAGGAAACTAGGTGGCATGGAGGGTGAGCTGCGCGTGGCTCGCTGGGACACGGGGACACAGCCATGTCCCTCCAGCACCGTCTCCAGGAGGAGCATCAGACACACTGAGCACGGCTGGGTCCCGAGGGCCAAAACTGCGACCGTTTCAAATCCCAAGGATCCCAAACGTGTGTCACCCAACGGATGTGCTCCGAGACTGTTCTGCATGTTGGTGGCGGGTCCGGTGGTGCCCGTGGGCACAGATGGGACTTGAGAAGTAAACTGTCACCGGTAGCCAAGCCCGGACCCTGAGAACAGAGTGAACCCACTGAGGAAAGGTGGGGGGGGCGTCCCCCGGGGAGGCGGCCACCTGCCACCCGCTGTGTCTGGTCGGGGCTTCTGATGGGGTCACCTGGTTTCGCAAAGGTCCTGAGACTCAGAGAAACACGAGGACAGGAAGTCTCTGGCGTCTCGGAGAAAACAAGCAAAGGGATGGATCTGTCTTTAGGGTGCCCGCGAGGCCAGCACAGCCCACCTGAAACGCACGGAAGGAGGAAGGAAGCATCCTCCCTCAGCTCCGGCTCTGCGCTGGTCCTGGAGGGTTGGAGCAGAGCCGCCACCCCTGCCCCACGCCTCGGGGCCTGGAGCCCCAGGATGAGGGTGCGGTCGTGGTGGTCGGGAGGGGGAGGGGCGTGATGGGGTCGAGCGGTGTCATCCCACCCGTCCGGGAGAGGACAAGCCGTGACCTTCGCGGAACGGTGACAGGCGGACAGGCGGGGTCATCGGTGTGAGTGTTTGTGTCCTGGGAGGACTGGGGACATCCCGGCCGGTGGCCACCAGGTGCCGACAGGCAATGGTGCCGAGACCTTCTCTCCACACTTGGCGGCTGGAAGCACCGGAGGGTTCCAGTGAGGCTCCCGCGGGTGCCAGGCGGCCTGGGCAGGGCGAGAGGATGCAGACAAGGCACGGGGGGCCCTGTGCTCCGTGGCACCCCTGCCCCCACTCCGTGTGCCTGACCTGCCCTCAACCTGAAACGGCTCTGGAGGGAGTGACTTTCTCAAACTTCTTCTGACTCAGATGAAACAACCTCCCTCCAGTTGTGTGATTTGAAAGAAGGGCTGCCCGAGAGTTGTTCCTGGGCCGCAGGTGACCCGGGAGGGCGGGATGGGCTGGCGGCTGAGCCTGTGGACGAGACACGGTGGCAGACACGACGAAGTGGATCCGACTTGCCAGGCCAGATCCCGGGCATCGGGGCAGGGGGTGTGGGGAGGGCTTGGCCCAGGGGAGTGTGATCCCCAGATGGGAGCCAGCCCCGGAGCCGGGGCGTGCTGCACACCTTGCCCGCCGAGGGCTCAAGCTGCCCGGTGCCGCGGGGCCTTTTCCTTTCCCCCAGGACCGTCTGTGGGCACAAGGTTCTCTGTCTACCGAGAGCTCGGTAAGAACTCCTGTGCAGTTCTTAAGAAAATCGGGACCTGAAGTATTGGCGTTGCTACTTTTGTCTTAGTAACACCATGTCTTCAATGCCCAGCACTGTGACCTGGAGAAGTGCTAGAACAGGTGAACGCACACAGAGCTCTGCTGACCACAGCGTGTTGGGAGCTGGGTTGGTGTAGATGGACCAGGAAACCCTGGGGCTCAGGGGAACTTGTAGCCAAAGTGAAGCTAGAGATGAAAATGAAGCTTCTCTGAGGAAAGGAACTTACTCACCATGAATTTCTCTGTAGCATCACATGACAAAGTATATCACCGAAGCCGGAAAAGTGGGTGGCGGGGTGAACCCCAAAGGCGTCAGAAAGCAGAGCCGTGTGGCAATGTGTTTGGGGAGTGTTGCGTTGAGCAGATCGGGTCCCTTTTCTGTGGACACTCCCGCCCTCAGGTATATCGCGCCTTTTGGGAGGGGACATGGGATATGGTCCCGGGCCAGGGATGAGTGTAGGGGTACTGGATCAGCCCGTCTGCTTAAGTCCAGGGTCTCTGGCCTCTGAGCTAGGTGGCCTTAGACAAGTGCTTTGATCCGAGCCCCGGTTTCCTTGTCCGTGAAAGGAGCGCAGTCGTAGCACGTACTTACGAAGGTAAGGTTGTGCGGAATTACTCCCCGCCTGGAGGTGGTTGAAGGCCTCGGTACAGAGTGCCCTGAGGGGTGAGTGCCGAGTGTGTGCACTTCCCAGAGTGCCGTGAGTGGACACCGTGCTGGCCCCGGCCGGAGAGCTGGGTGCGGTTGGTCTGAGGAGGGGGGCTCAGGAGTGTCGTTGCTGGCTGGGGAGGGCCAATGGGTGTGTGGTGGCCCTGGGCGCTTCACTGTAATGACATGGGTGAGCCTGGGGAGGAATCGGGACAGAGGGTGCCTTCCTCCAGGCTCACTGAGCTGACCCTCCCTGGGCTGTTCGGTCAGAGAGCCTGTAAATTCCTTGCAGCTTAAGTAAGTCTGAGTAAGGCTTTCTGTTTCTGGCTGTGAGCGCCTTCGAGGATGGAGTGCTGGGGCAGAGTGGCTGGAGGGGTGCTGGGTGCTGACAGTGGCCGGGCAGAAACACAGCCCGGCTCCCGGGTGGGGACACATGACCTCCGTCACCGCTTGACCTCTCTGCTTCTTAGTGCCCTCAAGGACAAAAGGGGGGAAACCCACATCTTCTCTACCCCAACCTCACGGTTAGAGGAGGTACAGAGGAGAGAAAGGGTGTGAAAACCCTCGGGAAGCAATCAAGTGTTCTGTAAATGCAGGGCAGACACATTTATAGAATAGTGGAAACTTGACCACTTGATTTAAAGCCGGTGGTACATGATTTTTGGCTAATGCTAAAATAAGAACGTAAAAGCCAGCTGTCAAAATATTATAATTGGTTTCCGCCTAAACCTAAGGCCTTAAATTCTGTGATGCTGTAAGTTTCAGGGCTTATCTGTGGATTTCTGCCATTCCGGAATACCGTATCCTATTGAAAATTCTATAGTCCTGAGTATTTCAAAAGAGGCTCTGGAAAGTATTCATGTATAAGCAGGAGCTTCACTGCTGGTAATTTTATCTCATGCTTTACATTTCCAAACTTTGTAAAATATTAGTCCTCATTTACAATCGACCAAATGGACTAGGTACCATTTGATAAAAGGTAGTGAAGTATTTACTTCAAGGTTTAAAGAGAAATAAATAGTTTTAACGAACAGCGTGGTAGAAAGTTTTAAAAAGGAAAGCATCTACAAAAAACAGGAAGAAATTATGCGATGGCTTTAATGAAATTGGAACTTTAAATTATTAGCAGGAATAATGATACCGTCTTTGGTGAGGACAACAGTTCTCCATGGGTTTTGTGTTTCTACATGTCTTGCCAGGACACTCAGAGCCAGGCCTGGCTGTCCTCCAGCTGGGCCATTTCTCTGCGTGGTCCACGCGAGTAACCTCAGCAGTGCGGCGGGGTCTCCCTCCAGGACCCAGAGGGGGTCGTACTGGGTGGGCCCCTACACCCAGTGGCTTCAGAAGCCAGCACGTGTAAGACATCCTTCCCCCACCCCTGTGGTCCAGGGGCTCGGGGGCCGCAACTGGGCTGCTGGCCGCATCCCAGGTGTTAGAGCCGGTGTCTCTGACCCCAGAGCTCAGGTCTTCTCAGCATCCCTGGGACGGAAACTTCTAAGGAGGTGAAACAGATGTCCCTGACTCTCCACAGGTCTTGACAGTTTCCGCGACGTTGTGTTTGGTTGATTTCCATGAAAAATTCCTTGTGCAGGATTCAGTCCTGTGGCGTCTGTGGGCTCCTGGTGCTGGAAACCAGCAGAGGGAGCCCCGCTGATGACTGAGCTTCCCTGGCGGTGCCGGGCCTGCGCCCCGCACGTACAGTTGTCCCGCTGAGGGAGACGTGGGCAGGGAACACTGGCCTCATTGACCTGGGCTTCAGGGCATCAAAGGTAAGAACGTCACATTTTCCAAGGGCACCTCCCAGGAAGGAGGAAGCCAGGGAACGGGCACGACCAACGCAGGAGCAGCTCAGAGTGGTGTTTTATCAATAAAGGGTTGTTCTGAAGTCGATAGCACCCGACTTGTGAAAGGAAAGGTCCTGAATATAATAGAATATTTATCTTTGGAACTCTAGAACTTTCTCTTTCCTTTGACACCCTGCATGCTGTTAAGAAATGAGGTCCTGACTTGGGAATTATCTGACATTGACTACATCTAAAAACTTCAAAAGGGAAGTATGAGCGGGTCCGTGAACTTTGCTTTGACGTCTTCTTGTCTGTACCATCACCTGTCAGCTCTTCAGGTGACCAGCGCGTCCGGGGCTGACCGTCTGCCTGAGGCGAGGCCGGTTTCCCGGGAACGAGTCTCAGCTTCAGTATGTGACAATCTCAAAACCTTCTGTTTGTTTCTATAATAAAGCTTCGCTCGGTGGAAGCACAAAAGAAATACGTTCATTAAAATAAAGGAGAAATAGTTAACAACAGTTCAAAATTGCGTTTAAAACTTGCCGTATGGAGGGAAACCAAGCGGACTATTATCAGTAAGGATGGTGACGGTGACAGTTACTTCAACAGTGTCTGTTGTCGCTTGGATTTTCCTCTGAAGCCCGGGAGTCGGGTAGATTGTGCAGTGACATTACTCAGCCTCCAAAACCGGCTTGTCACTTCTATCGTGAAGCAGCAACATGACCTGGTGGCTGTAACAAAGTGGTCTCTTTGCCTGTGTGCCTTTTCATTTTATCATTAGCTTTAATTTCCCCCTTTACTTATCATGACTACCATCTTGTGTAAAAATACAGGACTTACATGGTAGAAGAATAAGAAAATACAGCCGGTCCCTAGGCAGGCTCAAATCTAATTTTCCCCGCACACACAGTGTTATGAATAAAGGATTGTTTCCCTAGAAGAGGGCCTATGCCTAAAATTTAAAGGAATACCTTAAATTCCCTATAGACTCAAAAGCCATAGAGCTTTCAGAGGCACAGGCAGATCAGTCGAGGAGGGCAGTTCAGAGCTGGTTGTATATTGTTTGTTGTCGTTTGACTTGTTCAGGTAGGGCTGCAGCATCCCCAGGAGAGAGGCTGGTCTTAATCCAGGAACTTTAGGAAACCCTGGGCGGGGCTGGTGGTCGAGCTAAGGAGTGGGCGGTGTGGCCACCAAGAAGAGTCATGAGGTGCCCTGAGCCCTGGGCTGCTCAGCACAGAATTAGGAGTGAGTCGTTGGAGGGTCCACGGAGGCCGATGTTGGTTTTACACAGACCCCCAGAGGGAGTCGGGCCGCGCGGATGTGGAGGGCCAAGGAGACAGGGAGGCCCCTCTCCTGGGTGGAGAATTCTCTGGAAAACTCCTGACTGCACGGCAAGTGTCCTGCAGACACGCTAAGTCGCCACCACGTTGGTGGTGCTGTGCTGGGTCCTCCCAGTGAGATACACAGGGATGCGGGGCTGCCCTTGGGGCTCTCAGGACGCCTACTCCTGGTGAGCCACTGTGATCTGACATGAGGTTTTTTTCTCTCCACCACTTTGCTCCAACAGTTTCTGATATTTTCCACTCCTCTTAGTTTTGTGACCCAAAAGATACGTTTCCCTGACAGTAGAAGCTGTGTATCAGAAATTTGGCTTTTGTATTTTACCCCCAGCCACTTGCCATGGGACACACACACAAATGTTGTGACATTGAGAAAGTGCAGGTGAGCACAACGTCACACGGCCCCCTGGGGATGGGGGACCGGCCTGGAGGCAGTCACAGGACTTGCGTGGCCAGTCTGAATTCCGAATTGGGTGCTTCGAGGTCCGGGTTGGGCTAGTTCAGAGGCATCGTGACCCCGGCCGGGGTGCGGGGGGGGATCTCGGAAAGCCTCCCGCCTGGGGCTCAGCCACCCCGGCTGCACGACCATAAACCACGCGAAGGGCACCACAGAGCCTTATTTACCGGCTCGTGTTTTTGGAAGAAAGGCGCAGAGCCTGGAAGTAAGCGGTGAGACGACGACCTCATGACGGCATTTATCATTTCAGGTTAGGTTGGCTTCTCCTAACTCCCGGGGCACAGGCAGGACTCTCCATCTGCGGAAGTCTCCCCTTCCCCCGAAGCTGGATTACCGGTGGCGCGAGGCACGCGGCTTCCCGGGGGTGCCGGAGGGGGGAATAAAGACGCACGTGACTCCCATTTCACTTTATTCTCACCCCTTCCTCTCCCTCGGAGTTGAGTGGGTTAATTTTTACGGGGCTCCGGCACGTGGGCCCTCCCAGTGGCCTCCACGCAGGACCCTGGGATGAGAACCATCTCAGGACCCTGCCCCCAGTGCCTCCTTTGGGGCCAGAAATTCCCATCGTACCCAGGCCTCTGGGTTCAAGCTTTCAAGGGCTCCATTAACACGTATTATCAGTTTATTTGAGAGACGTGACATACAGAATCCTTAACATTTAGCAAAGATTAACTGAGCACATCAGTCGGCCCTGGGAAGGTTGAGCAAAGGGGCCTGGTGAGTGTCCATGGGTGACGCAGCTCTGCCCACGGGCGCGTCCGTGTGCTAATGGACGGACACACGAGTGCTCATGTGTGAACGTGTGGGCGGGTGCCTGCATGTGAATGTATGCATGTGTGCGTGTTGTGTGTACATGTGTGCATGTGTGTGTGTGCACAAGTGCATACATGTGTGCATTGGTGTGAGTGTATACATGTGTGCCTGTGCCTGCAGGTGAACGTGTGTGTGTGTGAGTACACGTGTGTGCACGTGGGTGTGTACAGAGCAGTTGAGGTGGGTGGGAGAGATGGGGATGGAAGTGCTTCTAGGCTACAAAAGGCTTGAGATGTTTGATGCAAGTTAGGACTTGAGAGATTAAAAAAAAATCATAAATATATAGTTTTAAACAAAATCCAGAAAGTCGTGCGAGAGTAATCTTGGTGATCACCTGACCACCCGGGCTAGATACAGGAAAATTCCAGGGCTCTAGACGCTCACACGGCCTTTATTTATTTTTTCCCAGAGTGAAGGCTGGTCTTGGCTCGGGGGACATGAACAGCCCCCGGCCGCCTGGGGAGCCTTTCTCCTCCTCTGCGGTGTGGCTTCCCTGCCTTCACAGTTGCTCTCCCCGTCTCACAGCAGCTGCACCGTTAAACTAACCCGGCGCCTGGAAAGAAGGATCAATCTACTCTGAGATTAATGGTAATGCACTTGAATTTACATAACACGTCAAGTCAGGAGGGATCCCGGGGCGCCTCGCGCACCCTGCCCCCGCGGCCCCAGGGCGGGGGTACGCCGACTTCTGTTTACTTTGGGGCCACAGCAGCGCGAGTCCAGACTCGACGGCCAAGGAGGACGAGATGCTCGACAGACTCTGGTCGTGGTTAAGCGTTTGCAGCACGCCAGCTCGGCAGCTCAGAAGATGTTCTTGTGCCTCAGTTTGGCAGATGAGGGTGGAGGCCGTGGAGTGCCACACGGGAGACCACTACCTCTGTGCAGGAAGGTCGCAGCCTGGCCTTTGTGGCCACAGGGAGCGGCTACACAGCCCCGGGTGGCGGGCGGGCAGGAGACCACCCCCGGCTGGCCCTCCCCTGCTGCCCTGGTCAGGCACGCAGCTTTCTGCTGTTTCCCCGGCTCACCATGTCCAGCTGCTCTGGGGCGGTGCATTCTGTTCTCTGCCTGGGGTTGTTTTGCCCAGAACTCACCCTCCACACATCCCCTGGGCCACCAGCCAAGTGTCAGCTCGGTAGGAGGGCCTCCCCGACACCTGACCTCAGAGCTGGGAGCGACCTGAAATTATCTTGCTGCTACTGGTACACTGTGGTCCGTTTGCCCCACTAGAGCAGACAGGAGTCAGGGCTTCTGTCCCCTCCCTGCTGTGTCCTCAGTGCCTGGAACGGGTCTGAGGCATAGTAAGTGCTGGGTGCCTCACCTTTGCTGGAGGGACGTGTGTGAGGTGACGGGGGTCTAGATGTGGCCGCTCAGGCCCTAGTCCGATGACACATTACTGGAGTAAATCGATTTTGTCTCAGAGAGGCCTGGCTTAGTTTAGGGTGTTTTGTTGTCGGGCTCTCGAGAGATGGAACCTCTCCTTTCCTTTCCCTTCGAGGAGGCGTTCTGATGTTTGCCTGGCGCGGGCAGGTGAGATAGGCCAGCCGCTCTGACGGGCTGGGGCAGCCAGCTCCCGACCCTGTTCGGAACCCCCCTCTACCCCAGACGGAGTCAGCCATGTGGCGCAGTGTCCAGCCCAGACCTCCAGACAACAGGGCGGACAGGCGGAGGACACGTGCAAGCAGGTGGGCGGTGCTATATGGGGCTGTGCAGGTGCAGGGGGTCCTGGGGCGGCTTCGCGGTCCCCGCTGGGAAAAGGGGAGGGGGCTCCAGGCTGGGTGACAGCGGGAGGAGGCAGGAACCCAGTGGCGCGTGAGTGTGCAGCGGGCAGGCTCTGGGTCCCTGCCGTCGAGAGGTGCGGAGGGGGGTCCGCGCCCTGGGCTGTGATCTCATGAGCAAGGCAGGGCCGGGCCTGGCCAGGAATTTTATGGAGGACCTCCCGGGAGCACCCAGGGTGCACAGGAAAGAAGCCGGTGATTCACTCTCTGGGAAGTCTTCCCTGACTCATTGTTGAGTCAGTGCTCCAGGACACAGCGTGGGGGGGTGTTTGCTCGCGTGTGAGCGGGAACGGCTCACTCTCTGGGAAAAGCAGAGGACGGAGTCCCTCTTACCCTCAGAGCGCTTGGTGGACGATACCCTCCTGCGGGTGCCCACGTGACCCCCTCTAGAAGAAGCGTTCAGCCGCCTGCTTCCCTGGAAATGCTCTCCTGGACCCTGCGTTCTGAGATGATGCTGGCCGCGTTTACATCACGGGGAAGCACACGCCTAGCTGTTTCTCTGCCCTGGGATACCTCTTGGTCGGGGGGCAAGGTCACGTGCAATGGGATGCTTCTCAACAAATAAAACCCTTCGGAGCAAAGTGAGGGTGTCCAGCTGTCCACAGGAGGGTGCGCTGGGCCAGTGAGGGGAGGTGGCCTGGAGGAGAGGTGGGAGACAGGCCCTGCTAAAGGTCACAGCGTGGGGGGCCGTCCCTCTGTCTCCTGTTCTGCTTCTGCCTCTGTGAGCCCCGCATCTGAGCTGAAGCAGAGCCCTCTCTCTAACAAAGGTATTTGATTATGTTGGTGAAAGTGACTCTGGCTGTGTCAGGAAAGCGCTCTGTAATCAAGCTGTCTCTCCTCTGGGCTCGGCTGCCTCGGGTTTCACTGTGGACAAGCAGCCCCTGCGGGCACGCCTCGTCCTCTGGCCACGTAGCGGTGCGTAGATGTTCAGTCCCCGCTGGGTGGTGAGCCTGCTTCCTGTGCTCTCAGCACTAGGGCGAGGGTGGGAGTGGGCACAGCTGGCCCCCACCTGAAACACGTCGGTCTGGAGGCCGCGGGTAACTTGTCTCTTTGACTCACTGGTCATCTCAGGGGAAGGAGTGAGATGGAAGTTTTTTACTGGTCCTGTCTTCAGTCAGCCAGCTTTTCCTGCTTGTTTTTTGACTCTTTTTCTCCCTTAAATAAGGACGTACGCTTCATATCTTATCATGAAATAGTTTGATGTGCTCATTACTGGTAGGCATGTAACTAAGACTCACACGGCAGTGGTCACTTTTAGAGTGAACTGAAAAATCATCCTGGGACCCAGGATGTTAGATGCTGCAGATCACGGGCACGCGTGGGCGCGTGGTTACGCTTCCCAGTGACTCCCTTTCCTTCCTAAAGACCAGTAGCCCTCAACGCCGAGATCAGGGAAGCGCAAGGCTCCAGAGCACCGTCTGTGTTCAAGCACAAGCAGATCGGTTCTCAGATGCAGATGGGACTTTCCTGGGACAACACCCAGCTGTGTATGGATACAGGCACTTGACGGTCCGCTGCATGGTTTTCATTCTGATTTTTGTACGGCAAGTATCCGTAAGTCACGTTAGGGAGTTGGTGGTAAAAAATGAGTTTTCTACATTTCTTGACTTTTGTATGTTTGAATTGTGACTATGTGATGAATATTCTTATCCATATGGAGAAATACCGAGAATTCTGCCTGTGGTAACGGGGCAAGTGTATGCAAACTTTCTGACACACCAAGTAATAAATCTCTTTGCAAATTGAAACTGCGTGAAGCGTGCTCTAAGGCTCGGTTTTACTTCCGCATTTTTACTCAGTGTTGTGACTCTGTCCTGGTGGGAGGTGTGCTGTCATCAGCTCTGCCAGGTTCCTGGCGGAGAGGCAGCACGTGGAGATGCTGGTCAGTGTGGGGAGGGTCCCGTCTGACAAGGGCAGCGCTGGGCGGTGAGAGGAACGCAGGGCCCAGCCCCGCTGACTGTGGGGCGGATCCTGCCTCCCCGCTCCCCGGTCCCACCAGCCCGCCCGCCCGCCTGCTCGGAGCCGAGGCTCACTGCCTGCGGCGAACCTATTTTGCAGACAGGACCTGAGGGAAAAGACAGACGCGCCCAGGCCCTGCAGCGCGAGACGCAGAGCACAGGCTGCCCACAGCCCTTTTCTTAGCGCTCGGGGGTTGCCCAGGCTGCACATAGCCTGTCCGAAATTTCTTTCCCGCTCCTCATACAGAAAAACGTGTGTCTGTCAGGGTGGGTACCGCCCAGGGCCGCCAGATGTCACTGCCACCAACCGGCTGCGCTCCGGGTGAGCGGGGCGCCAGGCGGGGCTGGAGGGCTTCCTGCGCGGCTTCGCGGGTGGACGCTTCGGGGACCGAGCGCCGCGGGGCGCCCCGCACCTGCCCCCGCGCCCCTGAGTCGGCGCCTGCCCCTCGCATTCGAGTCTCACCGCCAGTTTCCACTTTGCAGGAACGAAATGCAGGGGGGGAGTCAGCGAAGGGTCAGGGCTTGTTCTTCCTGCAGAGCCGGAAGGCTGAAGGCGTGGTGCCCTGGGTGGGGCCGTGGGCAGGCCCAGGGGTGGATGCAGCGAAGCAGGGGGGCCTTAGAAGCCACAGCTAGTGTCACACAGCTGCAGGAGGCACACGGCCCCAGGGGAAGCCTTAGAAGGAATAAGGTGAGGAACGACCAATCTTTTGGAAACACCTTCCCTTGGGACTAAGGTGGCGCCTCCAGGGAAGCGCGCTGTTGCCCTGGATGGTTGCAGGGGTTGCATGGGCCAGGGTTTGAATGAATTTTTCTGATAATAGTTTATATTTCCTGACTAAATTCATTTTCTTTCTGGGTGTCACACAAGTTTAGAATTTGTTCCTATTGTGTGCGCAGCTCCTACTGGAAGCGGTAGTTTGTGTGGGGGAGCGAACAGCCACTTCAGTCCAGCTGCGCTGGGAAGCTCAGAGCTGCCAGGGCGGCAGCAGTGAAGCAGAAGCTCTGCATTTCCGTCCATGCGCTTAGTGCCCAGGGAGACGCTCGCTGTGTTTGGGACCCGAGGGTGGCAACTTCCTGTCTGTGATCTCAGGACCATGGGGAAAGCCTGTCAGTGTGCTGGAGTGGCTCTTTCCCTTGGGAGCAAGCCTTTTGCTGCGGAGGAAGGAGACCCTTTTCTCCTGCCTGCCCCACTGGGAGAGCAGGCCCCTGGGCTCGCGAGGCTTCTGTCTCCCATGGGCACATGTGGAACGATTCCTTTTTTCCCGGTCCTGCTTGAAGGAGTTAGTCGGATGACAGGGTTCGGAGGTTTTACCCACGGTCGGTGTCTGAGCTGTGGCTAAGATGGTCTAAGTGGCCAGGGCGGAGAGGATGCCACAGGGAGAGGCGCCCTGGCCCGGAGCGAGGCTGTGGAGTAGCTCACTGGACGGGGAACAGCAAGAGTGGGGCTCAGGAATTAGCCAGTGCGGGGCGCTGACCACGGCCAGGTGACGCTTGAGGCTGGGGACACACCAGTGCCCACAGCAGACCGAGTCGCAGGCCTCCGTGGACTGCGTCTTCTGTGGGAAGCGACACACGAGCCATGTAGGTGATGATGGTGAGACACACCAGGGAGAGATGAAGCGGGAAGGGGCGGGAGTGTGGATGCCCCGGTCAGGGACAGTGTCCCTGCGGGACCTGAGGGAGTCAGCCCTGGAGGTGGCCTCGGGACTGCGCGGCCCATGCGCCGAGGCAGGAGCCCGCTGGTGTCCCCGGGGGACCGCAGGAGGCCGAGATGGGGAGGCCGCCCAGATGGCCGCAAGCTCGCCGTGGTGCAGGCTCACTGGCCCGTCACAGCAAACCTACAAATCCAGGCGCTTTCCTGTCGGAGAGTGGGTCTCTTGGCCCGTTGTGGCGTGAGAGGGCAGGTGGCCGCCCGGAACCGCAGTCACCGGAGGGCTGAGGCAGAAGAGCCCGCAGGTGCGGGGCTCAGACGATGCAGGTGCTCGTCACGGGATAACCGCCCTTTCTGCTCAGGTTGATGCCATCCTTTCTGGTCCGGGATTAAGAGCCAGCCCCGCTGCTGGGCCCACTTGCCCTCCCCTTGACGCGCCAGTGAGAGCCGGACCGTAGTTCTTCCAGCAGGGCAGCCGGTGTAGCCGGCCCACAGGGGCGTCTCTACAAATGCCCTCCCCGCGCACATTCTCACCTGCCTCTCGCCCTTCTCCATCCGACTCCGTCCTCCCGAGGGCACCAGTGCATCTAACGCTCCGCTCCCCAGCATTGCGGAGAATACCGCCCAGTGCCCGGCACAGCTCAGAGGGAGCGGTTTGGGCGCTGGCTGTGATTTGACTCGGACGCATCTGGTTTTCTTGGTTCACCCTCTTTGTTACCGTGGACGCCAAGGTTAAGTTCTCGTCAGGCTGTACGGGCGGGCAGGCTTCAGCGTCCAGGACAGCCCCGCTGCCCGGTCACACGGGCAGAGCTGCAGCAACTCGGCGCACACAGCCTCCCTGTGGAGCTGACAGAAACACACTGGAAACTTTACAAGAGCTGACTTTTCTGTGAAGCGTCCAGACTTTCACCTGCTAGGCGGTCTGGCGCCGTCCGTGGGGCCGTTCCAGCCTGAGCCGGAGCTCAGAGGTGCAGATCTGCAGGGAGGCGGCCAGGCCAGGAGCCGCGGAGTCCAGGCGCTGACTCACCCGTCTGGCCTTGACTCACTCGTGGACGGAAAATCCGTCTGAGGGTTTTGTGGGGATTGGACACTGCCTTCTCGGGGAGCCCTGGCTGCTGGTCCTCGTCCCTCGAGGGGTGTTTGGGGAGGTGTGGGCGCATGCTTGCTATTCCTGATGCTGGGACAGTGCTACTGCCATTAGCGGGTGGGCCGGGGGGGAGGGCACACAGGGCCCTGCCCCCTGCGGCTTCAGCAGGAGCCCGGGCCCCGACGGAGGGCGCGGGAGTGGGACCCCGTGTACCGGCACGGTGACAGCTCCATGGCGAGGGATGAGGACTGAAGGGTCCTGGAGCCCCCCCCGGTCTCTCGGGGGGGAGGGGGGCTGTGCTTGGATCTCTCGGTGGTCATGGTCGGGCGGCTCAACCCCTCGGGCCTCCACGACGGCTGCACAGCCAAGAGGTCGGCACACGCTCCCGAGGCCCAGCCTGTTGGGGCTTCTGAGCGGATGCAGGACGGAGGGCCAAGCATCCTCCTGGTGGGGCGGGAGGTGGGGCAGCTGCGGGTTCCTGCGAAGCCGATGCTGGGGACTCTCGAGGGAGCCAGGGGGGCGGGCGGCTGTGCCCTCGGCCGGGGGGACTGGCCCTCTGTGGGATGGACGGCAGCCCCGGCGTTCGCGGGCGGGGATTCCAGCTCATCTGAGTGGAGACTTGGGCCCCGAGAGGAAATCTGCTCGAGCATCTCGGGGGCCTGGGCTCTGCCATGGCCTCCGATGGTTCAGGGGAGGACCGAGCACCCTGGGCACCGGCCCTCTGTGAGCTGCCCTGGGAGCCCTTCTGCCTGGTGTGCACCCGGGGGTGATGGTTTGCTCTGTGTCAGCGTGACTGGGCCCCGGGGCCCCAGGTACCCGATCAAACCTTGTTCTGAGTGTTCCTGGGCGGTGGTGTGTTTGGAGAGGTTAACATTTGAATCCTTTGAGTAAGCAGATGGTTCTTCTGGAGGGTGGACCTCGTCAATCAGTAGAAAGAATAGAACAGAGGGCTGGCCTCCCCCGAGTAAGAGAAAATTCTCCTGCCTGGTGGCCTTTGGGTGTGGGGGGGTCTTCCCTTCCTTGTTCCCCATCGGTTCGGCCCGTGGCCTTGAACTGGGACATCAGCTGTCTTCTCTGCAGGCTTGGGACTCGCCAGCAGCTATAGTCACGTGAGCCAATTCCTTATAATTAATCTCTCTCGTTGTTAATATATATCAATATCGGCATCGGCATCGATACATGTATAGATACGTAGAGCAGATGTAGGTGCAGACAGCCTCCTGGCTCTGTCTCCTTGAATTCCCTGACTGATACAGCGTTCCGTTATCTCGCACGTGGGGGCCCCTTGGGGGTGGGAGGCCGATGTGTCAAGTCCGTGGAGCCCTCAGCCTGGAAGGGCAGAAGCTGCTTTCAGGGCTTCACAGAGGGAGGGAGCTGCCAGCAGAACAGAGTGGCCGCCCGGGCAGTGCTGTGAGCGGCTGCAGGTGCCCAGCGGTGCATAGGGCCACGTCCCCCTCCTCCCGGCGACAGGGGCGCGATGAAGGCCACGCCCCTCAGCTCGCCTTCCCTTGACAGAGAGGTCCTGGGTGGGGGGCACGCAGGTTCATCTGTGTGTGCAGGCTCGGGGCTTGTGAAAGAAAGATTCCGGAAGAGTATTTCGTATTACGTATCGTTGCCACTATTATTTCTGGGTTTCATTCTACCTGTATTTAAAGAAAAGAGGACATAGGATTCAATGATCTGCATGTTTTCGGCAAAAGCACTTAAAATTTCCCCGTCTCTCAAATTGAAAATAGCTTTCACAATTCTCAGGTCAGAATCTAATTACTCCGAACAAAACCTCACTTGTTCTGCCCAGCCCACCATCTCTTGAGTTAAGCCTGGCGAATCTGGAGGTTGATGCAGCTGCAGGAAAGGTCACCTGGAGCCGCTGGCCCCTTGCACTTATGCAGAGCCTGTCATGCAGCCGGTAGCAAAGCTGCCTGCAGCCTGCGCACACGTAGATCCCCCCATCCCAGTCAAGGGCAGCATCTCTCAGGCACCGCATGACCAGAACACCACCCCACAGTCTCTTGGTTGAGAGAGGACAGGGGAGACTGTTTTCTCCGTTTCGAACTGAGAAGGTTTTTCCTCACAGCCGTCAGTTCTCTGATTCTCTGACACCAGCTGGGCCAACAACTCAGTTCTGATGCCAATTCCTGTAGCGCGAGCAGACCCCGCGGGTAGGGGCTCAGTCCCACCAGAGCCCCCAGTGCAGACACAGGTTCAAAGGTGGCGCCCAGGCCCCCTCACTTCTGCCTGGATAACTTCAGATTTGGTGTTTCTGGCCACACCCGCCTCCTGAAATTGCCCAGGGCCTCACCAGAGTCACCTCATTAGCATAAATTTAGCTTTGCTCTAAAGGGCCTTGTTATGAATAACAAAAGACGCTCCCATCACTCAGGAAATTCCAAGGGTTTTCAGAGCTCTGTGCCAGGAACCTGGAAGGAGACCAGATGTGTGTTTCCTATTATACACCCAAACGAAGGCCGTTTCCCTTGCCCAGCACTGGTCACGATGGAATGAGGCCAGAGCCCTGGCTGGGGTGAGCAGGTCACTGCTCAGGGGAGGGGTTCTGGGGGGCCGTAAATGGCTTCCTCACGTTTTCTCGTCCCACAGAACGTAACCTCTGTATCTTCACTGACCAATAAGATTTCTGTGAAGCTGAAGTGTTCCAGTATGGCAGCCACTGACCACGTGTGGTCACTGAGCATTGGATGTGTGGCTGGCGCACTACGATGTTATTATTTATTAGGATGACCGATTTATTTAATTCCAATCAGCTCAAGTCCCTGTAGCTCGTGGATGTGTTATAAAGCTCTACACACAGACCCTCTGGAAATGACCGGAGACCTCATGGGGAGGGGACAGCTCCCCTGGGTCAGGAACAGCTCCATGCCCCTCATCTCTTACCTCCCTCCCTGGAACTGTAACCCAAAGTGAAGAGATGTCGGCATCCCTGGGCGTGCTAAGTGTTGGACCCATCCATCCACTCATCCATTTATCCATCCATCCATCGATCCATCCACCCACCCATCCATCCATTCATCCATCTGTCCTTCCTTCCATCTATCCATCCATTTATCCATCCATCCATCCATCCATCCATCCACCCATCCATCCATCCATCCATCCACCCATCCATCCATCCCTTTATCCATCCATCCATCCATCCATCCATCCACCCATCCATCCACCCGTCTACCCATCCATTTATCCATCCATCCATCCATCCATCCACCCATTTGTCCATCAATCCATCCATCCACCCATCCATCCATCCATCCGTCCATCCATCCATCCATCCATCCATCCACCCACCCATCCATCCATTTATCCATCTATCCTTCCTTCCATCCATCCATCCATTTATCCATCCATCCATCCATCCATTTACCCATCCATCCATTTATCCATCCATCCATCCATCCACCCATGCATCCATCTTTGATATATGGTTGGGTAAATGGATGGATGGATAAATGGATCCATCTTTCAAATATTTCTTGAGCATATTCAACACTTGGTCAGATTCAGCACTTTTCCAGGTACATGAAGATTTTTAATTTAGAGGCACCCAGCAATTCTTGGTATAGATACAGAATCAAATTTCGTATAAGAGCAGAGTTAATTACTAAAATTATGTTTAAAAGTTCTCCTTCCCAAAGTGATGCCAATTGAGAGGGTGAGTCCAAGTGGGAGGAGGTAGGTGAGAAACAGGGTGAAGTGATGACACCAAGCGTTAAATGTGTGAAGGGCCCTCCCTGAGCGAGGTGGCGGCTGCCTGTAGCGTGGAGCCCTGTACCTGCAGCCTGAATAAATGAGGTTCTCCCTCCACGGAGGAATGGGTGACTCTTGCCAAAGAGAGTGTGTTGGTGATGGAGGGCAGATTTAAGAAGCCAAGTTACTTCCCTCAAGTGAAAGTGTGGGTTAGAAGAGGCCGAGCAGGGGCCCTGGTGTGGAGTTCAGGAGGTGGACTGAAATGGAAATCTCAGAGCAGTGAAAACGGAGACAGAAGAAGCTGTCAGACAGAGTCGGGCCACAGCACCAAGTGAGCGGCAGGCAGCCCTGGCCAGGGTCCCCTCCCGTCGGAGGTGTTTCTCCAGGGAGGAGCGGCTCAGAGGTCAGAAGGAGGCGGGCCAGGGCTGGGAGGGCTGGGGGAGCATTGCCCAGGGACTGCCTGGAGGAAGCACTTGCTGTGAGCCTGAGCCGGCTCCCCCCGGCCTGGCCGGGAACGGGGCCTTGCGGGGCGGGAACAGCTCTTCCCAGAAGGAGAGAAGCCGGATGCAAGTGTAGCTGCACATTTTGTTCTGTATGGTAGCCAGCGCTGGCCCAGGTCTAAATGAGTCGTGAGAAGGTGCTGGGCCAGGGCCCTTTGTGGGCGTCTTACTCTGTTCCTGCTGCTGCAACAAGTTAGCACAGACGGGGGTCTTGTAGACAGCAGAACCTTATCGCTCGCAGTCTGGAGGCTGCACGTCCATGGATAGATATTACATCTAATGTACTAAATACATACACAGAAATATTTATAAGCATATATAAAAATATATAACATTTGGAATGGAATACATATATATCTCCAAGCAAAATGCACTTCTCTCTGTATGAGAAACAGCTGGGTGTGTGGGTGATTCGGCAGCTCTGCACGCTGCCTGGAAACAGTTTGTCTGCAGTGGAATTCATGGATTCTTACATTTGCATAGATTTTTTTGGTCTGATTTTTTCTAAACCTTTACAAGTTTACATAAGTATTTTGATCTAAGTCCCTTGAAGTCCCACTGTCAGCAGAGTGCCTGCAGTTCCAGCTGCCCATCCCAGGGCCCGAGGTAACTCCCCCCAGGTGGGGAGCCCTCCTCCCTCCAGCGCGTGCAGGCAGGGGGGGCAGGACGCCTCAGGCCTCGGGGCTGCAACCCCAGCAAGAGGGTCGGGCTTCAGCGCCCAGATCTGGAGGGATGGCAAGGGCAGGGGCGGGGAGCCTGTGCGCGAGAGGTTGGGGGGTGGACCCACAGGCAGGTGGCGGCAGGCATGCAGCCGAGCTCCCGGCTGGTGCTGGGCCCCAGCTCCTGGGAAACAGATGGCCACAGGGAGGGGTCTCCGGGGGAGGAGGGGTCTGCAAGGGCAGAGGTTCAGTCTTTCCTGGGGGCCAGGTTCTCAGCCTCTGATTCCTGACTTTCACAATCATGCTTCTTTTCTCACACGAGGCCCTTTCAAGTTGATTTCCATCCAAGAGGGAATGAAGGCAGTTAATGGTAATTTAGCAAAATGTTTAACTTCACGTGTGGGAGTGGAGTTTTCACGCTGGGGTTCCCGCTGGTTTCGGGGGTGGACTTCTGCCTGTCTGCACACACGCGCTTCTGGCCAGCCCACAGGTGCCTGCAGGACGAAACTTGTGCCTCGGTGATATTAACTGGGGGAGAATGCCCGGCTCCTCAAGGAATGTTTACTTGGGGGTCGGCTTGACTCTTTCCAGCAAACGGGGAAATGGGGGGTGTGGGGTGGCCCAGGCAGCTGAGATCAGGGGCTCCTGAGGCCGCGGGCCAGGCCCTCTGCCAGCCAGGGTGGGGCTGCATCCCCCGCAGGCTCCCAGGGAACGCATGCCAGCGCTTTGTCAGCACCTGGTGGGGAAGGGCTATTGATCATGCTCTGCCTCTGTGGGGGGCCTGTCCCACGGGGGGCCTGTGCCATCCAGGGCCAAAGCCCATGTGAGTGAAAACACGCCAGCGCGGCTGTAGGAGAGGAGGCCAGGCGGCCTCTGGGGTCCCCGCCACAGCGTGGGACCACGGCTTCCCGGGGTGGAGGTGGCCCCCTTCCCCGGCATGGGGGCCTTGCCCTGGGCCTGGGAAGGGCCCTGTGGCTTTCCGTGCAGCTCGCGGCCAGGCCTGAGCTTTGACCCGCAGGGGAGCGTGGGGCCAGGAGCCCCTCCCCCGACATGCTCACTGAGGCTGGAAATTCCTCTGGGGAAGAGTCCTTTCCAAGGAGCCCCACTTGGAGCCCTCAGGCTTCCTCTGGTAACTCATGAGAAATTTGTTACTGGATCTGCCCCCTCAGGGTTTTGAGTGTTAATGAAAAGGTTTTATTCTCAACCTTAAAATTATAAAACAGTTGCTAATTTTGTTTCAGGAAGCTTATGACTTGTAAGGATGAAGAGTTTTTTCTAAGAGTCGTGTGTCTGTGTGATCTGAGCACGTTGTGATCTTTCTGGACCTGAGATCACACTTCTGTAAGGAAGCAACCATCCCAGATCCCTGCTTAGCTGAACCGGGCCCAGACGTCGTGGACGCGTCTGTGGTTAGAGAGACAGTGCACACGTGACAGTGCAGGAGAGAGGCTGACGGAGGACCACACAGAGTATAAATGGCTGGGATCAGGTGCTCTGAGAGCATCGCCGATGAGGGGTGGGATCCTGGAAAGATGAGCAGCAAAGCAAACAAACAGAAAAAGCTCTGCTCTGGCCGGGCAGGATTCCAGCCTCCCCGCTGCACTCGGTCTGTGTGGCCTCAGGGCAGGGCTGCACCTCTCTGATCCTGACGCACGGGGCCGGTGGCTTGTCAGGGGGCTCAGAGCAGTTATGAGGGTGTTGGGCTCACGGAAGGGGCCCCTACTTTTGCTAACGAGGTTTTCACCAGCCACATCCTGGTTCGCAGCCTACCCTTAATGCAGGCTCAGTGCCGGCTCCAGATCCGGAAGCGGATCCGGGATGACAGTGGAGGGCAGTCTGGCTCGCAGGTCGGTGGGGGGGACCATGGCCACGGTCCTCAGTCCCAGGAGAAGCCCGTGACTGCACAACACTGTGAGAAGCAAACAACCTGTTTCTTTTCTATTGGCTCTGAAATCTGTGTAGATTTCGACAGAAGCACTAAATTTGAAAAAAGAAAAGAGGCACGTTATATATTTTCAGGGTTTCAATGATTTACACATTTTTTAAAAAGGATTTAAAAAAGGTTCTGTTTTAAGGTGACCTTGGTTGGCTTCATCGTCTCAAATGTTTCTGGTCTGAATGCAGCTTGAAAACACAACATAGTCTGTAAAGCCTTCGGTGCCTGTCAGTCACCCCCCACCAACCTGGCCCGGAGCCCAGGACCCTGCATCGCCCTCCCCTTGGCCTCCGCAGCCGGCCTGGAGCTGCTGAGGTCAGAGCCTCTAGCACGGCGGCCTTGCCATCCTTGCAGGGGCCTCAGGGCAGGGGTAAAGCTACCTACGATTTCTTCCTTCTGCCCTCTAGACCTCTGCCGCTACTCTGCGGGTTCATACTTTGCAAACGTACCAAATAATGTAATCATTACATGCTGCTTATTTAACAGAAGTATTTGAAGTCGCCTAGGTGAAAGCTCACATACGACAGGACCATTAAAACAAGGGTAAGGAAGGAGAAGCCGAAGGATGGGAAGGAGGACATCGCCATAATCGGAGACCCGTGCTGCTCTGGGCCTTAACTCAGCTTTGAAACCACCGGCAACCTGGGTAGGTAGAGAGAGAGAGAAAAAAATTAACGAAAACACTGTGAGTCACGTGCTTTCCATCATATCATGATACAAGGAGACCAGTTTGAGTCTTGACTTGCGTCCTCTCAGCTCTGAGAGGAATGTGTCACGTGCATCTCTATATAGGGGACGTTGATCACGTCCTGTGTGAGTCTTCATGGGGATGATACAAGTCTTTCAGGGACTTTATTCTTCATATATCACTTTCTTACATTTTCCTTTGTCCGTCCCATTGAGAAGAGATGAGTGTGACCCTGGGGCCACCTGATGCGTGAGCACAGCCCTGGTCCCCACCCGCCGATCTGCACTGTCTGCTCCAGTGCTTCGCTGAGCCGGGTCTGCGATCGCCCCGACCTCTGACGGAGCTCCTCTGCTGTGTGGAATGATCCCCAGAAGTGCAGCCCGTCAGCCACACCTGCACTGCGGGACCCACGAGTCCCGGCGCCCCCAACCTCGTGGTGCCAGCCCCAGGCAGGGGTGAGGCCGGGGGGCGTCTGTGCGGGCGGGGCGGGGGGGAGATCTGTTTGATGAGGGCACAGCCTGGCCAGTCCACGGTGCGACAACCAAGAGGACTGGCTTTCTCAAAAAGCTGTGATTTACGAGAATTCAGATTTCGGTGGTTAGCTCTGCTCTTGTGGGTCCAGGTATAGTGGGCTCACTTATTTTCCGTTCATACGACAAAACCCGTTCTCTACTTTGAAGGGATCCAGCCACCTGGTCCAAGGGAGCCGGTGGGCTGTTTAGAATAATTAAAAACAACTCCGTGGTGTGAGCTGCCCGACCCCCTGGCTGTCGGCCTGTCCCCAGCGCCCCCCTTCTGACCAGGCCCGCATGAGGGCAGCGGCTCACCGAGCCCACGCGGACTTGCCTGCCCCCTGGGTTCCCTGGGTGGGCAGCTCACAAAGTCAGCTCTGTGCTCTGGAAACACCGCCACTTCACTGAGGGGCTGAGGGGCTCCCTAAAGCAGCTGCTGGTCACGCACCAGACCTGCCGGGGAGGAGGGGCGGGAGGCCGCGTGTGCAAGGCCCTGACCTTGAACCTCGGGTTCGGTCGGCTGTGACTGACCACTGTGGTTCATGCCCGACACGGGCCTCCTGACGTGCCCTCCGGAAATGGGACCCTGCTTCTGGGGATGCCGCAGGGAGTGTGTGGGACTGGATGCTTCAGCGAAGACAGCACCAGCCATAGGAAGGCTGACCTCCACAACCCCCAGGGCCTGCCTGATGGCCAGGGCACCTCTAAAGCCAACTGTGCCCTCAGACACGTGGGGTCTGCAGTGGGCGAGCAGCCTGCTCCCAGGGTCTCTCCATGTGTCTGGAGCTGCTGCACTGTCGCAGAGGAAAGCCGTCCTCTATACCATCCCCGGCCAGCCCTTTCGGTAAAACTTTTACTGTGGTAAATATTTTAGGTTTTTCGAGCCAAGAGGCAGCTTTGAGGATATTATATAACTGCTTATATAAGGAGAGAGAAAACAAATGTCCACGATTTTTTTATTGACAAAATTCAAAATATAATCTTTGTGTACAATATTTTATAAGAAGGTCTGCTAACGAGAAGAACAGAGTTCTTTCGTGGGAGGATAACATTTCACTTGATGAGCTCATGGTCAGGGTTCTCTGTCACCAAAATTGATGGCAGGTGTCCATCTATTTATGCAGACCTGGGATGAGATTTCACATATTTGGCCTTTGAAAATGTCTTTTCACACAGTCACTGCCAAATATTGATATTAATCCATGAGCACATGACTTTAATTGAACATATTCATTACTTGGAATCCATTTATTGAATTCAATTAAGTTCTTCTCTTGATTATGCTTTTATATTGCAGATTTATCACTTCCTATTGAAGTTGGGTGGAAGGCTCTCAGTTGCATAGTTTAATAGGTTTAAAAAATAATTTATTTATTCATTTTGGCTGTGTTGGGTCTTTGTTGCTGCACGCGGGCTTTCTCTACTTGTGGCAAGCGGGGGCTACGCTTCGTTGCAGTGCGTGGGCTTCTCTGTGGTGGCTTCTCTTGTTGCAGAGCATGGGCTCTAAGCACATGGGCTTCAGTAGCTGTGGCACGTGGGCTCAGCATTTGTGGCACATGGGCCCTAGAGCACAGGCTCAGTAGTTGTGGTGCACGGGGCTAGTTGCTCCGCGGCATGTGGGATCTTCCCAGACCAGGGCTCGAACCTGTGTCCCCTGCATTGGCAGGCGGATTCTTAACCACTGCGCCAACAAACCCTAATAGGTTTTTTAAAAGAAAATTATTTAATGAATATTTTCAAACATCACACAAAAATTAAGAAAATAATATAACAAACCACATCTATCTAGATTCTTAACCACTGTGCCAACAAACCCTAATAGGTTTTTTAAAAGAAAATTATTTAATGAATATTTTCAAACATCACACAAAAATAAAGAAAATAATATAACAAACCACATTTATCTAGATTCTAAAATTATCAAAACTTTGCCATGTTTCCTTCACTTATCATTTCTCTTCTTTTTCCTTTTCCTTTTCTTTTTAAAACATTTGGGAGCAAATCCCGAGCATCATGTCACTTTAATTCCCATGTATTTCAGTATTCATCTATAAAAAATATGGCCCTTGTGTAGCTGTTCTTTTAAACCAGGAAAAATAGAAATACTTTAAATTAGAAAACATATTATTTTCCTCTCTTGATATCAGTCATGTGGAGATTAAAGCAAGATCACAGTAGTTAAGAAAAGAATGAAGCTATATTTTCCTTGCATATCTGAGTGTATAAAGAATCAATCCCATTACCTTTTTATGTCTTTTTAAAAATAATTTTTAAATAATTATAGATTCACAGGAAGTTGCATGGAAATGTAGAGATGTCCCCCGCACCCTTGATCCAGCCTCCTCCGATGCTATCTTTATGCATAAATACAGTACAACGTCAAACCCAGGAAGTCGTTGTGGGAACCATCTGTGAAGCTTATTCAGATTTCATTGGTTACATACACACTTGTGTGTGGGTATGTGTGTTTGGCTCTGTGCAGTTTGATCATGTGTGTAGCTTTGTGTAACTACCACCACAATCAAGATGTCATCTTGTGTCATCACCGCAAGGCTCTCTTGTGCCATCCCATAATAGGCACAGCTACACGCCTATTTCTATCTCTAATCCTTAGCGACCACCATTCTCCCTCTCTGTAATTATTTCACAAATTTTATATAAATGGGTTCATGCAATATGTATTTTTTTGAGACTGGCTTCTTTTACTCAACATAATGTCTTTGAGGTTCATTCTAACTGAGTGGTTTAATGGTTCTCTTTATTGTGGGTCAGTATCCCACAGTATTGATGTACTGCAGTTCATTGAACCACTCACCCATTGAAGGATATTGGGATAATGTTGAGTTTTGGACTACTATGAATAAAGCTGCTATGATTATTCACGTGCAAGTTTCTGTGTGAAAATAAATTTTCATTGTTCTTGGATACGTGCCCAAGAATGCACTTTGGGTCATGTGGTAATTTCACTTTTAGGTTCAAAAGGAACTGCCAATGTGTTTTCCAGAGTGGCCAAACCATTTTACATTCCCACCAGCAATGCATCAGTGACCCAGGTTCTCTGTATCTTTGCCAGCATTTGACGTTCACACCATTTTTACTGAGTCTTCTGAGAAGTAGGTAGTTATATCTCATGTTTTTACTTTGCATTTCTCTAGTGGCTAATGGTGATGAAAAACTTTTCATGGGCCTATTCACCATCTGCATGGCCTCTTCAGTGAAATGCTTCTTCATGTCTATTGAAGAAAACATTCCTATTGGAAATGTCTAATTTTCTAATTGGATATTTCATTTTATTTAAGTTGAGCCTTGAGAGTTCTTTAGATAATCTAGGTACCAGTCCTTTGTTGATTATATGTTTTGTAAATATTTTCTCCCTTCTGTAGCTTGTCTTTTCATCCTTTTAACAGAATCTTCTGCAGAGCAAACGTTTGAAATGTCGATGAGGTCTATTTTATCAATTCTTTTTCCTTTTACACGTGACACTGTTGGGGTTAAGGGTAAGACAACTTTGCCTAGCACAAGGTCCTCCAAAATTTTCCCTAGAAGTTTTATAGTCCTATATTTTATATTTAAGTCCATGATCCATTCTAAGTTGACTTTTGTGTAAGGTGTTATGTTTTTGCCTATAGATGTCTAAATACTCCAGCAATATTTGTTGAAAAGACTTTCCTGGGACTTCCCTGGTGGTTCAGTGGTTAAGAATCTGCCTGCCAATGCACGGACACAGGTTTGATCCCTGGTCTGGGAAGATCCCACATGCCGCAAAGCAGTTAAGCCCGTGCGCCACAACTACTGAGCCTGTGCTCTAGAGCCTGTGCTCCACAACAAGAGAAGTCACTGCCACGAGAAGCCCGCGCACTGCAACGAAGAGTAGCCCCTACTCGCCACAACTAGAGAAAGCCTGCGCACAGCAACAAAGACCCAACACAGTCAATAAATAAATAAATAAAATTAATAAAAAATAAGGAAATAAAAGAAAAAGTTAAAAAAAAAAGACTTTCCTTCCCTTGTTGAATTGCTTTTGCTCCTTTGCCAAGTATCAACTAGGAGTATTTGTGTGAATTTATTTCTGTGTTCTCTATTCTGTCCCACTGATGTATGTGTCTATCCCTCGGCCAACACCACACTCTCTTGATTGCTGTGGCTGTAGAGTGATCCCTAACATGGGGAAGAGTGATTCCTCTTACTGTATTCTACTTTTTGAAAATGAATTTGACTCTTCTAGAACCAATCCTTGTTCGTATAATTTTGTCTATCTCTAAAACAAACCTTCCTGAGATTTTGTCAAAATTGCATTAAACCTGTATATAAATTTAGGAAAACTGACAACTTCTCTATGTTGAGTCCTTTAGTCTATGAGCACAATATGTCTATTCAAGTATTTATGACTTTTTAAATTTCTTTCATCATTACTTTCCAATTTTCATCATAACCCTATTCATGTTTTATTGGATTTGTAGCTACGTGTTTAATTTTCTTTTAAGATATTATAATTGGCAGTGTTTTTAAAATTTTGATTTCAATTTGTTTTCAGTAGATAAAGGTGAAACTGATTTTTGTGTGCTGGTTTTGTATCCTGAAAGCTTATCAAAACTCACTTATTAGTTCTATGAGTTCTCTTGGTAGATTCCTTAGAATATTTACATAGACAGTCATGTCATCTGCAAATAGACACAGTTTTATTTCTGCCTTTCCAATCTGTACATCTTCTATTTCTTTGTCTTGCCTTATTGCATTGGCTGGAATGTGCAGAACTATGTTAGATGAGTGCTGAGATGAGGCATCTTGCATCGCTTCTGATCTTAGAGGGAAAGTGCTCAGTTTTTCAATAAGTATGATGTTAGTTGTAATATTCTACAGCTCTATCAGTTTCTGAGAGTGTGTGTTGTGGTCCCCAACTATAATTAGTTTATTTTTTTTCTTTCAGCTCTATTCGTTGAAGCTCTGGTGTTTCATGTATACAGGTTTAGAATTTCTATATATTCTTGAAGGATTGATGTAATGTTCCTCTTTTTACCCTAGTAACCTTCTTTGCTCTGAAATCTACTTCATCTGATATTAATGTAAGCTTTCCTATTTCTTAAAAATTCATGTTACATCATATGTCCTTTCCTATCTTTTTTCTTTTTTACATCTTTATTGGAGTATAATTGCTTTACAATGGTGTGTTTCTGCTTTATAACAAAGTGAATCAGCTATACATATACATATATCCCCGTATCTCTTCCCTCTCCTATCCTTTTAATTTAAATATACCTATGTTGTTATGTTTCAAGAGAGTGTGTTGTACTCATTTATTTGGGTCATGTTTCTTTTTCTTTAATCCAACATGTCAACCTGTTTGCTTTTCTTGGTGTATTTAGACGATTTACATTTAAAGTAACTATTGGGACTTCCCTGGTGGCACAGTGGTGAAGACTCTGCGCTCCCAATTCAGGGGGCCCATGTTCAATCACTGGTCAGGGAACTAGATCCCACAAGCATGCTGCAACTAAGGGTTTGCATGCTAAGCCTGCCTGCCACAACTAAGGAGTCCTTGAGCCACAACTAAAGGACCTACGAGCTGCAACTAAGGAGCCCACCTGGCACAACAAAGACCCGGCACAGCCAAAAAAAAAAAAATTATTAATATGGTAGGGCTTAGGTCTGCTCTTTATTATTTCTTTCCTGTTTATTCTCTCTGTTTCTCACTTCTTTTGATTTATTGCTTTCCTATGTCTAATTTTAACATTTTTTTAGAATTCCGTGTTGACCTCTTTATAACATTTTTTAAATTTATAACATTTTTGAGCATATAACTTTGTACAGTGTTATTTCTTTTCTTTTTTAAAAAGCATGCTTATTGCCAGAAGAGAGACAGTTTATTTTTGATTCTCTGATTATTTATTTATTTTTGGCTGCATTGGGTCTTAGATGCGGCATGTGGGATCTTTCATTGCAGTGCGCCAGCTTCTCTCTAGTTGCGGTGTGTGGGCTTAGTTGCTCCGTGGCATGTGGCATCTTGTTCCCTGACCAGCGATCGAACCCGCATCCCCTGCATTGGAAGGCGGGTTCTTAACCACTGGACCACCAGGGAAGTCCCTACAGTGTTATTTCTGATTGTTCTATGTATTATCATATACTCATGTGACATCACTGCTTACTGGTATTGACATTTTATCACTTTGAATGAAGCATAGACCTTACTTCAGTTAAGGTCCCTTTTCTTTCTCCAGTTTTAAAATATATTTGGCTTAAATATTTCCTTTACATACATTAGCACCATATCAAATGGTGTTATAAATTTTGCTTCAATCATAAAATATGATTAAAGTAACTCATCAAAGAATAGTCTATCATATTTACTTTTATTTTCAGTCTTTCTATTGCTCCTTTTTTTCCTTGAAATTTCCAGCCTTCTTTTATTATCATTCTCTTTACTTTTGTAGAGCTTCATTTTGCCAGTCTTTAAAATAGGTCTGCTAGTGACAAATTATCTTAGTTTTCCTTTGTCTATGAATTTTTTATTTCCTCTTCATTCTTTAAGTGTAGTTTACTCAGATATAAGATTCCAGTTGACAGTTCTTTCCTCTCAGCACTTGAAAATTGTTGTGCTTCTTCCTTCTGGTCTCCTAGGTTTCAGATGAGAAATGTGCTGCCATAAACTCTTGTTCTTTCATAAGTAATGTGTCATTTCTCTCTGGCCATTTTTAAGACTTTTTCTTTGTCTTTAGTTTTCAGAAATTCCATTTTGATGTACTTGTGTGGATTTCTTTGGGTTCATTACATTTAGGTTTCTCTCATCTTCTTGAATCTATAGTTTTATGTATTTTACCAAATTTGGAAAGTTTTTAGTCCCACATTCCTACCTCCCCTCCTTTGGGACTCTAATAATATAAATGTTGGATCTTTTAGTATCCCACAGACTCCGATAATCTATTCATTTTTGAAGCCTATTTTTTCTCTGTTCAGATTGAGTAAATTCTAATGATTTGTCTTCAAGTTCACTGAGTGTGTTATCTCATTTCACCATTCAACTATTGAGTTTATCAACTAGTTTCAACATTTTGATTATTGTGTTTTTCTTTTCTGCTATTTCCATTTAATTCTTTTTTATAACTTCGTTTCTTTGCTGAGAATGTCTACGTGTGCATTTGTTTCAGGAGATTGGTTAGCAGGTAGTTTTCTGTTTAGGGTTAGCACATGGTGCTGGCCTACTGGTTCCGACATCAATTCACCTTTCAGAACGCTTGCTGTGCTCCTCTGGTCTGACGTTCTTCTGGCACCGCTGGGGCTCCCTTTCAATCCCTGTTGGTGTTGCCCACAGGGATGGACAGCATTCTTCTGGGTTGCCTTGTGTTGCTGGGGCAGAAGCTCAGGAGCAGCTGGAGCGAGATTCCTCATGCAGTTGGGGGAGGGCTGGTCCTGCAGGTGGGCTGGCCTACCTGCCAGTGACCCAGCTTGGGGAGAGGAACTTGGGTTTCCTCTTTCCCAGGCCTCTGGCTAAAGAGAGAAGTGAGAAATGTTTTTCGTCCTTGCCTCTTGGTGGTTCTGAGTTGCAGTCTTCTCTGGCCCCTTAGTCCGAGACCTATGGCAGATAAAGGGAGCCTGGGGAGTCATATTGCTTTTCCTCAAGTCTCCAAGTCTCCAGTCAGCCCCCTTCTTTCTTTCCAGGCTTTAGGGTCCTTTTATCATTCTCTGTTGATAATTTCCAGGGTTATTTAGTTGCAGTTAAGAGGACATAGCAGAGAAAAGTAGGCTTACACCATCCTGTTCCAGACCCAGAAAGCCTAAGCTGATTTTGTAATATGGAAATTTCCTTTACACTTACAACAGGATTTGCTGCCATGGCTGTGAGAGTCGAGAAGATGCGCCTCCTGGCGGTACGTGTGGGAACGGAGATCGTTTCTTGTTTTAAATTTTAACAACACAAAGTGTATAAAGCACCTTGACACTACTTGTGATTCCAACAACGTTAGCTGTTGATGAAATGACTTTACCGCATTAAAAGTGTTATATATGAGCACGGTTTTGCCTTGTAACTTTAGGTTGAATTTATTTAAAACATTATTAAACCTGCAGCAAGAGCTAGTTTCCAGGATCGTTCAGCGTTTGATAACAGTGTTTGTGGATGGTTCTTCCAACCATTAAGAAACCCAAGAACCCTTCCTGGCTTGAGCCCCAAGTCAGGCAGAGGCCCTTTTCTGTCTATTTCTGCTCTACAGCCTCATTTTCCCAGTGGGGCTGCTGGATGGTTGACAGGTCTCTGGGGATCAGAAGCCCTGGGTGTAAGGTCTGTTGGTTTCCATGGTGGGAAACCCCCTGCATGGCTGATCTAAGCTCCCAGCGTGCTGTCACTCAGGAGGGCCATGAAGAGGTGGGCAGAGTAATCTGTCCCGGGCGGGAGAGAGAGCTGGCTTCAGCAAACTGTTGACCGAGACCCTCCGAGGAAACCTGGCTTCCGTGCCACACACATCACGCAGCTGCCGTGGGCATCGTACTCCGAGGGCTGTTCACTTGCAGTCTGCCTCACCTTTATGAAACATGCACACATATGGGAAAGCTGCTTTCTGCATGATTTCATTTTAATAGAACAGAACAGGGGAAGAAATAAATCAGATTTTTACTTTTCTGCACTGGGCCTGAAAAACTGGCTTAACCAATCCCACCGTTTTCTTTATACGCCAATATTTACTTTTGGAAGGACGAGCCCTGCACCCCGTGCGGTAGACAGTACCACCTATTAAGCAATGTTTCCTTATGGTATTTACAGAGACATTAGCCTGGTTTGGGTTCCGAAAAAATGGCAAGTCTTCTTTTAAATGTCTTTTGTGGAGGCATTTGTGAATATATCAAAGTGATAAAGAAATCTGCTTCTTTGAAAGTTAGCATTACTCAGTCAACCATGTGCTCCCCTGCCCATGAACAGATGCTCGTGGTGGCTCTGGAACATGCTTGCTGTGACCCGCACTCTCCAAACCTCCCCATTTTCGGTCCGCACGCTGCCCCCCGGCCGTCCACCCTCCGTGCTCCTGCGTGGTGGTCTGCACGTTTCACGGAACAGGCCCCTCTGGGCTCTGGGTTTTGTGGGTCCTGCTGTACCCACTGCCCGCGCCTGCCCTCTGGGTTGGTGGAGGCCAGCGGGACCGGTGCCTGCTGGCCCAGATCAAAGGTGGCTATGGTCTCGTGCCACTGGGGCCACCGTTCAGAGGCTCGAATCCAGATCTGGGTCTCTGAGTTCTGAGACCAGTTCCAGAGTGGGAGGGGGTTCCTCACACCCACCAGCAATGCTCAGACACCAGCCGGAGGTCCTACAACTCAACTCAGTTCTGACACCACCTCCCCAGGGACAGAATCGGGGCCCACAGCTTGAGGCCCCCAAGGCAGACCCTCCCCACCTCAGGTGCCAGTCTCAGTGCAGGGTGTCACCTGTGCTTTTGACCCACGGGCTGTAAATACAAGTCAAGGGCTCCCAGGACCTTCTTCTCCATCCCCGTTAGCTGTGTGTTAACCCGCGGGGCCGGAGGCAAAGCTGGCCGGCCCAGAGCTGTCCACCCCCCTCTCATTTTATTATTTCTTTTATTACTTCCCTGCGTTTATGTTAGGATGGGTGCACCACAGCCTGCTGCCCCGTAGACACAGCCGTGGAGGAAGCTAACTGTACAGGCCAAGAGGTCAGGATCTGCTGCTGGCCGGGGAGCAGGGTCACCCCAGGCTGGGGGCCCTGAGCAAAGACGACGAGCAATCCCCCCTCCCCAAACCACGACCACCACAGCTGCACAGACGGGGCAGCTTCTAAAGGCTTCCTCTCCTCTTGTGGGATCTCTGGCCTTTAGACCTGGTGTCACTCCAGCTTTCCCGGCACAGGACGGGGTTGCCACTCCCCAGGGGCGAAGGCAGAGGACTGCTGGACCCGCAGCCGCTCTGGGTCCGCTCTTGCCTCTCCACCTTCGTTCCCTCATCCCCTCAAGACCCCTTCAAACCCGGTCCCTAGACCAGCACTGGAGGAGGAGTCTGGGGTTGTCAAAGTAGCCCCCAGGGTGTGGGGTCCAGATGGGGCTGCCGAGGGGTCCAGGAGGGAGGCTGGGGGCCAGGCTGAGCCCTGTGTGGGCACATAGCCCTGTCAGAGCCCGGCACGTGGAACCCTTGGTGTGATTTGAGGTGCAGCGAGGCTTTACCCAGGAATCCTCCCCTTGACCAGACATTCCTTTAACAAGACACAAAGCTTTCATTTCATAATTGGAGATAAAAATCTGAAAATGCAAATGCTTGGAGAATTACTGCCCTGGCCTGAAGGGGTTTGAGTTCCAGGATAAATATGTTGCTTTAATTTTAGAAAGGAGTTAGGAAGCAGGAAGCCCGTGGAGACAGGAGAGGGCAGGAGGGAGAAGCCTTTCAGAGGGAAGGAGGTGGGGTCGGGCCTGAGTTAAGTGCCCGTTTCTGCCCAAACCCCTGCTTTTCTAGACCTGCTCCCGGCCAACGGGAGCTGTGATTCAGGCTGTGTGGTGCTGGGCTGCCTCGGGACCGGGGTCACCGCGGGACTGGCCTCTCTGCCACGAGAAGCCTCTGAGAAGAGTGCTTCTCGGTAGAAAAAGCCCCCAGGGGTACAAACAGTGAGGTTATAGGTGCAAGGGAGCCACAGACACGCGGGCAGCGCATGTCAGAGCAACTACAGGGCCGTGGGTGGAGTTTGGGGCGTCCGGCCAAAGCGCGGCTGCCTCTCAGCCACCCAAGGGGAGCGGTTCGTGCTGAGAAGCGCGGGAGGCGGCCGGGGGCTTCCAGGGAGGTGGAGCTGGCCACAGCGCACAGCCTCGCGGGGGCTGGAGGACGGGGGCGAGCGCGGCCTGCATCCCGGCTGGCTGCGGGGGCAGCTGCAGGGCCGCCTCGACGCCCCGCCCCCGAGGGGAGGCCGAGGCTGAGGCCAGAGCAGAGGTTTCTAAGGACCCCAGCGAAACAAACACAGAGGCCCCAGCCGACGTGCCCCTCATCAGGGGCCCTCAGGAAGGCAGAATCACGGACCTCGGGGTCAGGCTGGTCGCTGCGGGCGGCAACACCCCGGAAAGAAACTAAAGACACACGGTGCACGCTGAATCACATTTTTCTCAGACAGCACTTAACGTCAAAGAAAGTGGGGAAAAAATAGGACCGGATTAGTCTGGTGCAGCACATTCTCTCGTCGTGATTGTGTCGGTTTCCTGGACTTCTCTTGGGAGGCTGTTCTTACTTGGGACACGATGCTAAATGCTGTCACTTAGGATTCATTTCACAACAGAAACCTAAGTTCTCATCCGACCCAACTTCTCCCACCAGACAGAGTAACATGTGTTTCTCATAAAGTTGTACATATTTATCAAATATGTAAATTAACAAATAAATACCATACCCACTGTGCATTATATAAATGTGTATCAAATATTTTATATCCGATAGAGAACGCTCTCAGCAGAACGTGGGGAGAGGGTGGCGCCCACACCAGGACCCATGTCTGGGTCGGAGGAACCCGTCCCGCCCCCGGTCCAGGCTGCTGGCCACTGGTTCCCTTGTCAGTGGGGGTGGCTGGGACAGGTCACACAGACCTCGAGTAGGCAGGACGCGCGGAGGGCAGGTGGGCGTGTGATCTCTGAGAGGCCCCAGCCCACCCGAGGAGTCCCACACCTGTTACTATTCACAGGGCGGAGCCTAGTGGGAAGGTTGACATAGTGCTTGAGACGGATGACCCACCGGTTAGGGTTGGTGTCGGGTCTGTTGGTAACTCGTAAGTAAACACAGAGTTCGATCCTGTCATCGGTGACCATTTCCTGATCAGTCCCCTCTGCACACTGCTGCTAAGGATTTCCTCCCCGGGGGAGCGCAGCCCCTGCCCCCCCAGGCCTCGCTAAACGCTGTCAGGAACCCCACCCCTGCCCAGCCCCCTCTCCCCATTCCGTGGGTTTTCTCAGCCACTGCGGTCGGTTCTGCGTCATGGAACTCACATGTCAGAGTGAAGCCGTGATGAACCCCACCCAGTGCTCACAACAGCCGCTTTCTGTTCCAAAGGCTTTTCAAACGTTAACTTGCTCCACCTGCACAAAGCCCTGCAGGATGACGCCCTTATCACCCTCCTTCTGCAGATGAAGGGAGCAAAGCCCGGAGAGGGCCCACCGCCTCAGGGCCAGAGCCACGAAGCAAAGCAGGGCGCCTGGCCAGCCCAGCTCCTGGGCTCACATCGAGGATGAATGGCCCCGGGGAGGTCGGCGGCTCCTGGCTGCCCGGCAGAGTGACCCCAGGAGACTCTGCAAATGAAACTTACTGGGCCTCCAGCTGAGAGCCTGACTTAGTGGATCAGGGAATCTCATCAACATCCCTACTGTGTGCCCAGGACCGTGCTCTCTGCAGCACGATTCTGGGTGCGTGGTAGGCTTCTATGCACATGTGTGCAGACGGCCCAGTGGAGGCCTCGACCGCAGAGCCTCAGATGAGTCTGTGTCTGCAGATCGGATGACAAGCCACAGCCAAGAGCTGTCACGGATCTTATCAGATATGGAAAGTTTCGACAATGGCGGGTGACTAATTTTAGGGAAATTTATTGTAATTTAAAAGGAAAACTTCTAAGCGCAAGGGCGGTTTCTTCCCAAGCGCGTGCTTCCACGTTTGTCACCAGCCTGGTTACTGAATCCACACGCAGGGCGGGTGTGCCCGGCATCCTCACTCCAGATCTCTCTCTCCTAGTGGGGAAGTGGCCTCAGAGTCACTTAAATCAATTCCCTCACCGAGCATCTAAATCGGATTCAAACTCTTTCCACCAAGGGCAGCAGCCGGTCCTCTCGGCGGCCCTGGCCTCCCCAGCGTGTGAGGGTTCTCACTCCCGCCCCCCCACTCCCCCGGCCAGAGCTGGACAAGACATTTAATGTAAATTCCTGCTCCCGGCACGTTTCCAGAGTTCACATCTTTCTCTCTAACATCAGAGTAAAACCCCAAAAGCAAAAAAATCCTAGGGTAGCAGCTACCCGAGACTAACTTCCCCTTTCTGCCGGCCGTTCTCTCTGCCTCCAAGGGTTAAGTATGCGGAGGGAAGGGTTGCTAGACTTTGTGTCTGGGCTTGGTGGGAGCCATTAAATTACCGCTGGATGTTTTTGATTACACTAAACGTCAGTGCCTCGGCCGGCGGCCTGGGAGCCACATGTGCCCGCCGGCCGGCCCGCACCCCCCGCCCCTGCCCACGCTGGCTTGCGGGGGCCCCTCTGTGGCACCGAAACGCCGAGAATGGAGCTGGTGCCGGCCCAGGGAGAGGAAACGGCAGTAAAACCCAGAGCCACGCGGCTTCCTGGAGCCGGGACGCTGGGGTTGGCTTAACTGCTCTGAAATGAAAAAGATTCGGGGGGTTTTCAAGAAGTCCCGGAGGACTTGCCAAGCCTCAAGTATCAGATTGAATTACAGTCTCTGATCCCGCCTCTCCCCGAGCTGGTCTGCTCTTTCCTCCTGGAGGTTTGTCCTCGGCTCCGGGCCTGGGAGGAGGGAGGTGAGCGGGGGTGGCGGGGGGCAGCTGAGGGCCCCCACCATGTGGAGGTGCCCGGGAGAGGGCATCGCCGAGGCCCCAGGGCCCCGAGGATGCCCTTCCTCTGGGGCAGCATCCATGTCATTCGTCAGAGTCTCGGGGGGTCCTCGAAAGAACTGAGAAGCACCAATAGGGAAAACAGGAGTATGATCTCACCCTTAGTGGTTCTCCTGGGGGAGCGCATGGCTTTAGGAAGTGACTGAAGGGGCACAGGGAGGGTCTGAGCTCACTCAGGACCCGCCTGCCTCACTGAGTAACCGGCAGGGAAGCCGGGCCGAGGGCAGAGAGGACGCAGCGTGAGAAGCAGCACTGAGTCGTGCGGGGAACCCTGGCCGCGATCAGTGCAAGGGATTGTTGGGGGCAGGCAGGGGAAGAGTCCCCCACACTCGGGGAGACGGTGCTGCCCCAGGTCACAGGGTGGGCGCTTCTCAGGCCAGCCCAGGGGACCAGGCTCACCTCGTCCGGGCCTCCCGAACGCTCGAGACTTTAGGCTCCTTTGCTGCCTCGTGGAACGGTGTCCTGGCGTGGCTCTGAAGGCCCCGGCCCCGGGGGTGGGGGGGCACCTGAGGGTGCGTCCCTGCTGTGTGATGGACACTCAGAGTCTTCCAAGCATTTGTAGGGAAAGAGAGCACTGAGATCTGTTTTGAGGACAGCGGCAAGAAAAGTGATAGGAAGACAGAATCTCTGCCACCTGGGGTGGAATCAAGGCTCCTGGAGCCGTCAAGGTCAAGATGTAAGGAAAACGGGGCGAGTCCACAGGGCACGAGCCACCGTTGCGGCACGGGCTGTGCTGGGAGATGGTGTCCTTCCTGCAGGCGCGCTAATGACCAAGCTCGCGGCCTCTCCTGTGGTGGGAGAATCATTGGCGCTTGGTGGTGGCCCTGTGACACGTGCGCCTTTGCCCGGGGACGCTCGTCTTGTCTCCCGTGTCCTCCTGCCCGATCTCTGGCTCTGCTCACCTCTGTAACCATGGGTTTGCCCCAGTGGGCCGCGAGGTCCCTTATGGTTTTGTTGTCGGTGGAGGTGTCACCGTGGTGGCAGCAGGAGGGTCCAGGTTCAACGCGTGCTGCCCCTGCTTCCGTGCAGACACAGGACACAGGGACCACGGTCGTCACGGGGTGATGATTGATCCCAGGGCACAGTGTGGTTGTCAGGGTGAGGGCGGCAGTTGAACCGCACACGAGGGAAAGCACTGGGGTGAGTGTGTGTGTGGGTGGACGAAGCTTATGGGGTGACCTGGGTGCAGGAGGAACACTCACGTCACCACCCCCGTTCCCGGTCTGTGCCGCGTGGGTGAGGCTGCACCCACATGGCTCCCTCTGGGGACACAGGCTGATGACCTCGTGGAGCACAGCTTCGCTCCTGCCCACGTGGCCAGAAAGGGTCTCTGTGTCCTCCCCCTGCAGCAGGGCAGAGGGACAGAGCCAAAGGTGCCACCTGCTCCCTGGGGCTCACAGTGGGCCTTTCACACACGTTGTTCAATGTAAACTGCACAAAAATTTCCTAGAGGATAATTATTATTCTCATTCTTTTAAATGATGGAACTAAAGCCCAGAAGTGTATTAGTTAACAGCAGCTGTTGTAATAATTAAGCCACTGAATGTATAAAGGTTTAAAAATGACAAAGGTTTATTTCTCATCTGTTTAAATCCCAAATGGGTATTCCTTCTCAAGGGAACTCTCCTCCAAGCCACACTTCAGAGACGTGGCTCTCTTTACTTGGGACCTGCCATTTTCTTTTAAGGTGCTTTGACCCCTAGGGTGAGATTGATTTAAAATTTGGTGAAAATGGCATTTTAGACCTGGAATGAACCATAGCAACAAATAGTCCAAACTTCATATTTTATTGATTAAGAAACAGCCACTTAAGGAGACTGAGAGATTGACCAAGGTCTCAGAATTAGGTTTTATAAAAATCAGCTCCTCAAAGCGGGAGGCATCACACTTCCTGATTTCAAGCTATACTGTAAAGCTATAGTAATCAAAACAGTATGGTATTGGCATAAAAACAGTCACATAGATCAATGAGACAAAATTGAGAGCCTGGAAATAAACTCAAGCATATAAAGTCAATTAATATTTGACAAGGGAGCCAAGAATACTCACTGGAGAAAAGACAGTCTCTTTGATAAATGGTGCTGGGAAAATTGGATATTCACATGCAAAAGAATGAAACTAGACCTCAATCTTACACCAGTCACAAAAATTTACTCAAAATGAATTAAAGACTTAAACATAAGAGTCAAAACTGTGAAACTCCTAGAAGAAAGCATAGGGAAAGATCTCCTTGACATGGGTCTTGGTAATGATTTCTTGAAGATCACACCTAAATCAGAAGCAACAAAATAAAAAACGAAACAAGTGGGACTAAATCAAACTAAAGAGCTTCTGCACAGCAAAGGAAACCATCAACAAAGTAAAAAGACAGCCTATGAAACGGGAAAAATATTTGCAAACCATATATCCGATAAGGGTTAATATCCAAAATATATAAAGAGCTCATACATCTCAATAGCATCAAACCAAATAATCCAATTAAAAAATGTGCAGAGGATCTGAATAGACATTTTTGCAAAGAAGGCGTGCAGATGGCCAGCAGGTACCTGCACAGATGCCAACATCACTAATCACTAGGGAAATGCAAATCAATACCACGATGAACTATCACCTCACGCCTGTCAGAATGGTTATCATCAAAAAGACAAAAAATAAAAAGTGTTGGCGAGGAAGTGGAGAAAAGGGAAGTCTTGTACAACTTTGGTGGGAATGTAAATTGGTGCAGTGACTGTGGAAAACAGTGTGGAGGGTCCTCAAAAGTGAAAAATAGCACTACCATATGATTCAACAATTCCACTTCTGGGTATTTATCCTAAGGCAATAGAAACAATAACTTAAAAATACATAAGCACCCCCATGTTCATTGTAACATTATTTACAACTGCCAAGACGTGGAAGCTACCCAAGTGTCCACTGGTGGAGGAATGGATAAAGAAGTATTTTTATATATATATAAAATACAGTGGAATACTACTCAGCTATAAAAAATAGGAAATCCTACCATTTGCTACAAGACAGATGGACCTTGAGGGCATGATGCCCAGTGAGACAAGTCAGAGAAAGGCAAATGCTGTGTGATGTTTCTTATACGTGGAATTTTAAAACAACAACAACAGCGATGATGACAACCCCCAACCCACCAAGCTGATAGAAAAAGAGATGAGACTGGGGGTCACCAGAGGCAGGGGGGAGGTGGAGGAAGGTGGTCCAAATGTACCAGCTTCAGTTCCAAGGTGAATAAGGACCAGGCGTGTGATGCCTGCACGGGGACTACAGTTAGGGCTGCCCTGTGGTGTACAGCAAGGTAAGAGGGGAAACCCTAACAGTTCTCGTCACAAGGAGAAATGTTTTTCTTTTCTCTTTATTGTATCTGTAGGGGATGATGGACTTTAGCTGAAGGAACTGTGATCACTTCACAGTGTATGTAAGTCAAACCATTGTGCTGTACACCTTAAACATATACGGTGATGTATGCCAATTATTTCTCAATAAAACTGGAAAAATAATCCTCTCGGATACAATTTAAAAATAAGAGTCTTAGGTCTCTCTCTTTTTTTAAAAATAAATTTATTTATTTATTTTATTTTTGGCTGCGTTGGGTCTTTGTTGCTGCACGTGGGCTTTCTCTAGTTGCAGCGAGCGGGGGCTACTCTTCGGTGCAGTGCGCGGGCTTCTCATTGCAGTGGCTTCTCTTGTTGGGGAGCACGGGCTCTAGGCGCGCAGGCTTCAGCAGTTGTGGCACGTGGGCTTCAGTAGTTGTGGCACAAAGGCTCAGTAGCTGTGGCGCACGGGCTTAGTTGCTCGCCGGCATGTGGGATCTTTCCAGACCAGGGATCGAACCCAAGTCTCCTGCAATGGCAGGCGGATTCTTAACCACTGTGCCACCAGGGAAGTCTTTAGGTCTCTTTTTTTAAAAAAATCAGTTCATGCATTTGGTTCTACAGATGCTAGTGAAAATTTGCTGAATGGGCCAAAATATAGATCAGATTTTTTCCTTCCTCAGTAAATTAAAAAACAGAGAAACCACAAATTCAAATCAGCTCCTCTTTGTAGACATAAAGTGTGGGTTCAGAGCTCTTCAGGGCGGTGTGAATATCCCATAAGGAATGGCAGAGCACGAGGCTGAAGGTGGTGATGACTTTCAAGAAGAAAATAGTGGGTGCTCTTGCCTCCCTAAATTTTCACCTTTCAAAATAGATGTTTCTGTCTGTCGACTAACAATGAGTGTTCCCAGTAGGTGGCAAGTGAGTTTTCTGATTAACGATCCAAAGGCAGATATGAGGCTGTGTCCCTTTGGTGCTCCAGCGGAGCCTGGGGCAGGCGGGGGGAGGGGGCCGGCAGGCCACCGCTTTGCGCACAGGAGGTGATGCTTGGCTCGCAGAACAGAGGCTGGTGAAGGAGAGGAGCTCCACGCTTCTAAACAGAAAACAAGCGAAAAGATGAGTCACGGCGGTGCTGGTGCAAAGGCTGCACTCAGGGAGGGATGAAGGGGTGACAGACTGAATCTCACCCTCTGATTCACGTCCCGCTGAAACCGGTCCTCTCCTCAGGAGATTACAGCCCAGGCTCGCCGTCTCCACCGTGGAACGTGTGCTCGCTCACCAGCTGGACTTGAGCACGTGGTGCGGGTGACAGCGGCCCAGGGCCGGGAGTGACCAGAACCAAGGTTAGGTCGTGGCCTCCGAGCAGCAAGTCTATTTTTTACCCACACTCTCAACACCCACTTCCTACCGTCAAACAAAAGGTAGAAGAAAGAATACCACAGCTCAGAACCTTCACAACAGCAGCGTGTGATACCCACCAAAGCCCTGGAGACGGTCATCGCCGCCGTCACCGCACTGCGGACCAGCGTCTCCCTGCCAGGGCCGTGTGGCAGGGCAGCCCTCCTGAGATCCGGCCTCGTGCTCAGAAGGCTGTCACCAAAGCGGATGTGTGCTTACGTTACTGGTGCAGACAGAAAGGCTGGTTTGCAGAATGAGTTTTTTAAGTGAGAGAAGTAATTTGTAAGAGGAAAAGTCACTGCTTTGAGCACGACTTTTGTTGTCATTTGTTGTGGTTGTCAAATCTACAGAAGTGCAAAAACTTGCAAAAGCCCATGTTGAACTCTCTTGGAGAATGCACAGTCTTCCAGAAACCCCGTGTTTCCCTTTCCGCCAAGTGACAAATGGCCCTGCAGCCTCGGTTGGCAGAGGGGAGTGCAAGTCTGAAGCTTGAAGCACTTGATTCTTATCAATTGTGTAGAGCAAAGTGGAAATAAATTACATGCATCTCAAGTAACTTAGTTTCCTGAGTTCTTTGGAGACTTGAGTGATTTCAGTGGAAATCTGAGGCTCTCCAGCCCAGCAAAGGCAAGAAGCAGACACACCACGGCTGAGATGGAGAAGCCCAAGTACAGTGGAGTTTTTAGAGGGCTCTCTTTAGACAACACCAAAATTTCATTCTCACGTTCAGATCAGCTTCCTGGAAAAGGCAGCTGCTTTGCCGACAGTGAAGTCAGAGTAAAACACAGGTAGAGAGCAGATGAGACACACGGCATTTTTCTCTTCAACGGCTGTGAAAGTTTGGTGACCGATTGCCTTGTTGCTTTACTTACTTTTTACGGTTTTATTTGGTTGGTGATATTATTTTCCTGGGGCTTTTTACAGTAAATGTACAATACTTTTTCTTTCTTTGGAGAATAAAATGCAAAACCCTTAGTTTCTAGACAGGAAAAAACAGGACGGCAGCAAAAGGCTGAGGTGCCATTTGATCCTCACGGGCTTGTGGTCAGAGCGCCCGGCACGGGGCAGGTGCTGTTTCTGTCTCCACCCACCCCCACCAACTTCTCCCAAACTGTACAAGCTTCAGAGGAATCCCTGGAGCTAAGGGACCAAGTCCTGGGGGCTCGGCAGTGGGGTGAAACCCTGGGAAAACCTCACAACAGGGCAGGCGGCCACGTCCAGAAACAGCTCCACGGGGAGAGGGCTCCGGGGATGTTTTCTAATGTTGTCACAGACTCGGAATCAGCAAAACATGTCCTTCAAAGCGGATAATCTCTGGCTGCTGTGCTGCTTTTCATACAAAAACATTTTTATATGAAAAACTTCCTTTAATAAAAAAAGTTACATATTTTCTCCAATAGTGCAAACAAGTAGCTAAGGTGTGAACAGCGACAAACCCATATTTATTCTAAGAACTTAACGCCACTTCTCTTCACTCCCCTCCTTCTGTTATAAAAGGACATCCATGATGACCGCCTGGGCCTGGGTATGTTTTTTTTTAAAAAAAGATCCTTTTGCCTTAAATTCCATTAGTTTTTGAACCTCTGGAATTTCACAAGAGGTGTCAAATTCAGCTGACCCCAAACTTTTCACTTGAACAGAAATAGAGCCTGGAGGAGAAAGCCCTGCTGTGTGCGGGGTACACGACCCGTAAGAGGAATGACAAGAGGGTATTTTAAATGATCTTGTCCAAGCCCGGGGCCCCCGGGGTCTGCTTTTCCTCTGAGAGGGGCAGACAGGGCTGTGTTCAGATTTGCTGTGGCGGCCGCATCATCACCCAAAGACAAACCTGACACAAGTTTCTTATTTACCAACAGCGCCGTCACCTTTCTTCTCTTCATCTGGTCTGTGGTGCGTTGCTGTGCATTCCTTCCTTCAGCCCTTAATTTGGGCCGACGGGGTGTGTGGTGTGTGTGTGTGTGTGTGTGTGTGTGTGTGCACCCCACGACGGATCGGACCGGCCGCGGTTTGCACGCCGTGCCTGCCGCCGAGCAGGGATGGAGGCCGGCGCTCCAGGGCGGACGTGGCTGCTCCGACAGCCTTTTGCGACCCTTGCTTGGAGGACGCTTTCCGGTCTGAAGCGTGTGCTCAGAACGACCCCGGATGTGTCTGCTGCTTGGCCCTGTGCTTCTTGGCGACACCGGGGGCGTGGAGGACAGGCTTCCTCCCTCGGGGCCGGGGGGACGGAAAGCTGTCTCGGTGCTCCGGAGCCGTCCAGCATCACGGGGGCCTGGGGGGGCGGCGCGCCGTGTGGGAAGCTCTGCGCCAAGGCCGCGAGCGGGTGCCCGGGGAGCACACCTGGTGGGACCGAGGAGGGGCGGGGTGAACTGGCCGCAGGCGTCTGGGCATGCTTAGCTGGGGAGCTGCAGGGGCGCGAGCGGCGGGCGGCCCATCCTCCGGCAGAGCGGCCTCCGCAGCAGGCCCGGCACGTGTACTCTTCACCAAAGCGGCTCGGGGGCGGCACGCGCGAGCCTGCGCCCCAGGGAGGGCGGGGTGAGGGCTGCCCGCCTGGAGACGCCGCAGGGCTTTGGGGAGCTGGCCTGGGACTCTGGGCTCCGCCAGCTGACCTCTGCGCTCGGAGGGCAGAGACGATTTTCTTTCCTCCTCCAAGAGAATGCTGCCTTCCTCTTATCTGCACAGAGACCGAGAGGGACCCTGCTAAACCCCCACAGCTGTGCGGGGCTCAGCCCTGCCTGAGGGGTCTGCCCGGGGCCAGGCTGGAAGGCGTGTGGCCCAGGTCTTGCGAGCCCCTGTCCCCTGTGCCACATCCGTCTGATTTGTTGGGAGTTGCCTTTTCATACAGGGACATTCTTATGATTATGCAGAATATTCCGTGGCTTCCCAGGGCCTCCTGCCCCTCCCGGGATCTGAGATTGCACCTTGAGGGTCTCTTCCTCCAGCGAGTCTCCCCGCGACAGCTGTGCACGGGGAGGTGCTTGGAGGCTCTCGCAGAGCTGGCTGGGACCGGGGGCTGTGGAGGCATCACCCAGCTGTCACCGGCAGCCGAGGGTGGACACAGCTGCGGCACCGTGGGGAGAGCGCAGGGTGTGGGAACCACTCACCCATCACAGGCCTCTGCTGGGCCGTGCGTGCGTGTGTGTGTGTGCGTGTGTGCCTGTTACCGAACCCAGGTCCCGCTGCTCGCCGCTTGAAAGCCAATTCTCGAGAGACAAGGGTTGCTCGGAAAGGAAAGTTTGCTTTATTTCGGGGTCCGGCAACCGGGGCAGAGGGTGGGCTCCTGTCCGAGAACCAGCTCCCGATGGCTGCTCAGGGGCCAGGGGCTTTTAAAGGGCAGTTTCAGGGGTGTACAGGCGGAGCGGGGGGCGGGACAGCGCAGTCAGCTCTGACAGTCGTCTTGAAATCGGGAACGTGGTGGTCTGATCGGCGTCACCTTGGCTGTTTTAAGTACAGTTAACCCTTAGTTGCAGGGTTTGTTCCCATTTCTTTGAGGCCAGTTCTCGGAATTGTGTGAAGTGGGACAGCGTATGGCGTGGCTCCAGTGTGGTCATGATGCAGTCAACCTCCTCCACCTGGTGGGGGCTTCAGTACAGCTCACAGGATGCGGCTCAGAATATGATCTGCAGCCCTTAAAGCAGAGCTAAAGGCCCTTGACTGTGCTTAATGACTAAACTATGATTGTTTGGTCTCCTTTGACTGTTTCCCTTCGTTTCTGCATTTTCTCACTTCTCGGATTAAACTTACTCTTTGGCTAAAGGTTTCCCGCGGAGGACGTAGTGGTGAGGACAAGGGCCGTGGGGCCCTGCTCCGGTTCATGCGGACTCTGCCCCTCAGGTTCTCCAGCCAAGGTTTGGCGCCCTGTGACGCGGGTGCTTGGAGGTGCCTGGTCGTGTGGTCCTGTTGCTGCTGCTGCGGGGAGATCCTGGGCAGCTGAAGGTGGGCCACGTCGGCTGCCCGTTCCCAGAGCCACCTGCCCCGTGAACCGGGACACAGTTAATGGATAACGGGGTCCTTCCCCATCCTAATTCAGACGTTCCGCCATGAGCCTTCAGAGCTGGGCTGAGCTAGTCCAAATATCACTGTGTTTACCTGACCTAGTTAAACGGCTTGTTTTTTTAAAGGAGGAGCTGAATTCAAAGCTCTTCACCCCAGAATCACTGCACGTGAGGCGGGGAGGGATCTTCGGACTCCTTCTGGCTTTGTTCTGCAGCAGAGCCGTGCACCCCGGTGTCCAGAGCACAGGTGGAAGCCCACAGCCCCGGGGTCTGGTTCTCAGGTCTTAGCTGTGTGAACACCAAAGCACCTGCCATCTGTTTCTTTCTTTCTACACAGGGAATCGAGGCACTGACCCCGGCTGCTCTAATGACCGCGCGAGGCGGTGGGAGGGCCTGGCGCTGGCATCACTGCCGCAGGATTACCATCTCTGGCGCGCGCGAGTCTGCCGCCCTGTCTGGGCTCAGAGAGACGGGTGCAGAGCTGGCCTGGCCGCTCTGTGCTGTGTGCCCTGGAAGACGCCCTCAGGTCCTGCCCTTGGTGCTGTGATGGGACCAGATCACGGCCCGAGCTGCCTCTTCTTCCTGTAGGAAGAAAACAAGTTTTAAAAAACTCAAGACCTGACATGATTTTGAAGCCAGGCTCTGCCCTGTCCTGTGAGACCCGTGGAATGTCCTGTGAGGTCTCGGCTTCCTCTTCTATAAAATGGGGATCACTGCAGCCTCTTCCTGGGGGTTTGGCAGGTGTGGACCATTCCTGGGGCGGCCAGAGTCACTGTCTTTCCGGCAGTGTCCCCATCGTCTGCGGTGGGGCTCTGGGAGCCCCTCGCTCCTGGGGCATCAGCGCTCGGCTTCCTTGGGCTCCACGGGGCCACAGTCTTAATCGGTTGGTCACTCTGTCACTTGGGCGCTGCCGCGGCTCCCACCCCCTCCCGCCCCATAGGCAGGAGGCCGGTCCCAGCCTCTCCTTCTTGGGTCCTGGCTCCTGACCAGGTGCTCAATAAATATTTGGTGAACGATGAATACTGAGGGAAAAGCCACTCCTGCTGCGTTTCTGGACTGTCCTCCATTCTGTAGCCTTGGGTCCATATCCCAGGCACTGGCTACGTGGCCCTCAGGCCTGGGGCCCCTGACGTGAGGTGGCCGTGCTGTCCCACCGTTCCAGTGATCTTCCTCTCTTATTAGGACGTGGTACGGGAATCTCACTGGCATGTTATCGTTTTCTTAATCACTACATCATAATTCTAATGCCTTTTCCAAAGGGAGAAGTTTTTCACTGGCTGTGTCTGTATAAACGTGTGTATTGACATAAATGCACTAAAGTTAAAGTTAAATCAGTTGTTAAAAACTTACAAAAGCTCAGGCATGCCAGCTCGTATTCAGCCTTTAGAAGGTCTGCAAACTGAGGTGACGGGCTCTGCTCGCAGCTCACATAGCCGGGCTGCAGAGATGGCCCGTGGGAAAGCTCCTGAAAAAAATGTTAGGGCCTTTCTACTGGTGGAGAAAGGAGTGTGGACCCGGGAAGCCAGTTTGCACGCTCCCCTACCCACTCTCCCTGGAGCCCTCCCGCACCCCCCAAAGGTCCTGCTCCCCGTGTCCGCGGGCAACTGGAGGCCTGGCCAGTCACCCCACCTTCCCAGCACCCGGGGGACCTGGGATGTGACACACCGGCCTCACCCAGGAAGCCCAACACCTTCGCTCCCGGGCTCAGGGCTTCCCGTGCGACTGCTGCACACCTGACCTGACGCTCACCTGTGAGCACCGAGGCGCGGGCCTCCCTCCCCTTCCCCCTCCGCCCGGGTGATCCCCCCACGCCGTGTCCCCCTGCGCCGGTCCCGTCGTCCGCCGGCGCCCCACAGCCGGGGTCCAGGGCCCCGCCGGCCTCCCCGCACCTGTCCCGGGACCGCTGCCCCCCGCCCGCCCGCCCGTGTCGCTGGCGCCGAGGCGCTCATGGCTCTTGCGCTCTGATGACTTGCGTTAACAGCTCATTTAGCGCCGCGGCCACGCGTGCCCGCACTGCCTCCGCCCCCGTGGGCGCTGCAACCCGCGCTTTTACGAGACACTTTCAAGGGATCGCAGGCCCGGCCTCCCCCTCCGCCCGGCCCCTCCGCAGGCCTATCTGCGCTGCGATCTTGAGTCCTTGCAGGAAAGGAGCTATTTCTGGCCACCGGTCACTCCACCCAGGGCACTGGTCTCATCTAAGATTTACGGTGCTTTCCTGTGTGCGCCTGGGGATTAGGAAATCTGTTTGCTGTCACAGCAGACGCCTGGCTGCTGCCATGACATACTTGGCAGACTTTTTGGACAATGATTTCTATAGAATGTTGAGACACACATACAGGATATTTCTGATACCCATGGACACAGACAACATCCCCTTCATCCCTGGGATCTGACGTCTCCCAGGCTCCTCTGAGATGCCTCTTGGTGCTAACGCTGCGTCCGTGTCAGGAGCCTGTGTTTTGGGTTTGGGCCCCTTCCTGAGTTCTAACAGGGGAGGGTGCCTGCAGCTGGCGGACGGGGTGGCCCCTCCAGAGAATGGCAGAGAAGAGGCCTTTGACATCTGTCGGAGTTCTGTAAACTCTAGCTCTTCTCTCCTTTTGAAGAACTCCATGTCCCCCTTGCTTAGATTTCTAATATAGACGATGTTCCAGGATAACAGTAATACGCGGGCTTCCGCTTACAGACAGGAGGCTAGTCCCCACGTGCAGAAGATGTGCAACGGGCGGACCTGGCGCGGGGCGGGAACTTGTGAGCCGCGTGTGTGGACTCAGAAAGGGGCCCCAGGTGAGCCCAAGCAGAGGGCTCGGGGGCGAGCGGTGGGGACCTAGGGGAGGGCAGGTCTTTTCTGGGCCGGCTTAGTGCAACCCGGGGGTTCCCATCTGCATCCCCACCAGCCCAGAGTAGCTCAGACCAGGATTGCCTGGTTGGGGCCCGAATTCCTGCCTCTTCCGGCGCCTCACTGTGTCCCGGGGGGCTGGAAGCTGGCCCCTCCTGTGCCCCGGGAGACCAGCCCCTTCAGCAGTGGACCCCCTTGCGGGGTGGGCCTGGGGGCACGGTCACCACCGTGTGCTTCGTTCTGCTGGCCGGTCACCTCCACGTTCTCTGACCACTTATCCACTCAAACCGAATGTCCCACCATGAGGTCACCTACCATTTGGCGAAAAACCCTGATTGTGCCTTCAAAATGAGTGTCTTTGGGGTGACCCCAACCCCTGAGGAGAGAGACAGAGGTGCCTGTTTCTCTGTGACGATGTAAACATGTTCCTGAGCCCAAGCTCGTGTCCCTGAGCTGACTAGCGGCGGCACAGCACCCACCGGTGGCCTTGGTGTCGCCGTCAGTGACCTGGTCCTCCTTCCCGGTAAGTTCTCAAGAACTTCTGGCAAAACTGCCCCGTCAGCTCCGTCTCTGGGGCCCCGAGCCACCCTCTCTGCCCCTGCTTCCCACTCGGCCTCTTGGCTGGAGGCCGCCTCCTTTGCAGGTGCTTCCAAGGTGGAGCTGCTTGATCCTCAGGCCAGGCTGTGTTTCTAACCGAGGAGTCGTCTACAAGTGGCTGAATGGCTGTCATCTACAGTGTCACCTGCTGAGAGCCTGGTAGTCTGTGCTCCTTGTATTGGGGACATAGCCGGGCAAACACCGGTGGGGTCTCTGGCCTGATGCGCGGGGGTCCAAGCTCCCAGGACCACCCAGCTCCTGTCTCCGGGGGTGAACGCTTGGAGTCCCTTTCACGGCCCCTCGCGTTTATTTTTCATGCTCTGTTAAGGCCTATCGGTTCTTTCTAACCCATTCTTCCTTTTTCGCCCTCCTTCTCCTGCTGCCCTGGTCTGGATTCCTAACTGCTTCTCATCTCTTCACACCGCCCTCCCCCGTAACTCCCATCGCCTCTCCCCCGGCAGCTGGATGACTTCTCAGAAAGGGCAGATACGATCAACTTAAATATTTGGTCAGCAAGCGTATACTGAGCACCTACTGTATACCGGACACAGGGAAAAGTGCTGGGGCTGCAGAGAGAAGGAGCCAGCCTTAGACACCCCCAGAGACCCCCAGAGCTCACCATCTCCTCCACAGCGACCTGGACTGAAACACAGAGTGATCAACAGGCGCTAAGAGACAGAAACGCTGTGTCCTCTCATCTGCCAGATTAAACTCACGTTCACCTTGGACCCCGAGCTCCCGCCACCTGGGCCCAGCCTGGCTTCCCGGCTTCCTCTGATCTGCTTCCTGTCCCACCCCGCACTCCTGTCTCTTCCTCAGCGGCCGCCTTTCCTGCCGTTCCGCTTCTGCCTTTTCTCGGCATCTGCGATGCCCCACCCTGACCGCCACCATCGGTTCAAGTTCTGTCTCGCCTCTAAACCGGAGCTTGTACTCAGAATCCCCCCACCTGTCTTCCTCAGACTTCCTGGCCTTCCGTTTGGGTCTCTTCCACGACAGCGTCAGATACCATCAGCGCTGGAGCCGAGGGCCTTGTGCACCCGCACGCCGTGGGCTCCCTAAGCACCAGGCCCCGTTCCTCATTGGGCAGCGCTTTCGAGGGAATGGCTGATTCCGGGGCGAGGCTCACGGAGGGAGGAACCATCTCTGGGGCTGGTGGGGGGCTCACATCCAGGGTCCTTTCCAAGAAGAGGGTTCTGGACAGGACCCACGGTCCGAGAGAAGACAGGGCAGTACAGCTGGAACGAGAGGCTGGTGCCTCTAACTGAGCGTATTTCCAGTGAGAATTCAGATATGGTTGTGTCTGGGACCCCAGAAGAAAAAGATCTTATTTTAAGCGGGTAAAGGGAATGACTCAACCCTGGTCTCGGGGTGAAAGGAGAATAGACCAGCCCAGGAGGACAGTGACCCCAGCACTGGAGGGAAGTGATGACGGGGTGACTTCTGGGAGTCAGCTGAATTCTTTTAACCATTTACCTGAGTAAGGCAGTGTGGTCTTTCGCAGTCTCTACTGTGTGTAATATGTGTCCTGGCTTTTCGTCTCGCTCTTGGAGAAGGAGAGGTGGTAGAAGGCTGGGCCCCGGGGAGAGTGACACTGGAAAGGATGGGGTCATAGGGGTCATAGGAGCACAGAGGTGACCTCCTCACAGGTGGCTGGGGAACCGGGTCCTCAGGACCTTTTAGGATGCATTTGGTTGCAAGTAATTGAAAGCCCACCTCAAAGTGGCTGGAAGAGTAAAGATAGGCATTTCTCATACTCTGAAAGGCCAAGGCAAGGGGCCCCAGTGTGGCAACTCCATTCCCTGGGCTTGACCCCGAACGGCAGCCAACCTGGGTGCCCACCTGGATGTGCGGGCGGCTGAAGGGAGTGGGTCAGCGCCTGTAGCCCAGCAGCGAGGCCTCGGTGTCTTCTAGCTGCTCCTCGGTCACAGATTCAGTGCAGGCTGTCCTGGCATAGGGCACTCTGTGCAGGTTTGGAGAGATCGGGGGCCCCCTGTGCTGCTGGCCTGTCTCTGCACGTGGGTAGAGACACCACGGCCTGTCACAGAGGTGGGAGTCCTCAGGGCTGGGCGTCCAGGGCCCGGACACCGCCATCGGGAGGGAGGGGGAGGTGCCCAGGCCTCTGTGGCTGATGGGAAGGCAGGGAAGGGGCCGAAGGCTGTGCCCCAGGCCGGCAGAGACGTGGGGCTGGGCCCTGCGGTGCTGTCCCCAGAGGCTGGCCCGGTCACCGTGCTGGGATAAACAGCTGTCCACGCCGTGCACTTGTCTGCACACAGAGGGAGGGAGGCCCTGGGTGGGTGGAGCCAGACCTGCAGGTGGGCGGCTAAGAGCTGCCCAGAGGGCTGGCCTGTGGGAGGAGGCGGGACCACTGGGGGCCTGGGACCCGCTGGCCCGAGGCGCCGTAGGCGTGACTCCCGAGATGCGTGGGGCCTCCGCGTTGTGTGGGCGCGGGGGCGGGCCCTGCTGCTCTTCCTCCGGGCTGCGTGACTTGCACGAGGTGAAGGCTAACCTGCCTCTGGTTCAATCTGTATGAAGATAAACCACCGTTCCCAGGAAGCCTCACAAGGGGCGGAGGCAGTGGTGAGGGCCCCGTGGAGGCTTTGGGACGCTGCTGGCCTCCTGCAGGCACCAGGCTCCCCCGGGGACACCGCCCGGGCTCCGGGCTCCAGGCCTGACTCCGCGGCCAGTACAGCCCCTCCCAAGTGTGCCTCACCAGACGGTGCCCGTGGGGCCTGTGTTTCCTCTTGGGCATGCCGTCCCCTGTCCCTCTGCTTCCTGGGGTGAGGCCCCCCGGGGCTCCTGCAGCCAGCACTCAGGGGACCCACACCCCAGCCGCTTGCTGTGCCTGGACGTCACACCCCGTGCCCTGCATGGAGCCCGGCCTGTCGTCCTCAGGACCCTCTGGACGCAGAGACCCCGGGGGTCTCCGCGGAGGCTGTAGAAGTGGCCCAACTGCACGGTGTCCCCTGCTATGTTCTCAACCCCCATACGGTCCCCTTGGGTCCACGGCCATCTGCCGTGATGGCTGTGGTGGCGGCAGCACCAGTGAGCGATGAGGTGAGGCCAGAGGCGCAGGAAACAATGACTAACGCGGGAAGAGCCGGCGGTGTCTGGACAGGCGGTGACCCACTGTCTTCTCAGGGACCTCAGTTGGCTTCGCGCGGGGACTGGCGCACTCACTTCTTCTCCAGGCTGGTGGTGCATCTGGGCCTGGAGGTGTGTGTGCAGGCGCTCCCGGGCAGTGCTGTCTGCATGGGAAACCGCTGTCCCAAGCCCAGGGCCACCGTGCAGGCTGCGCTGTGTGTGTGACCTGCGCCCTGGCTGGGCGCCAAGGCCTCGCCTGGCCTGGGGGCACCCCCAGGAGTCTCATCCCCAGCTGCTGTCGGGAGTCTGACTCACTGGAGAAGCAGGAACCCGGGTGCACCTGCCTCTCGGGGGGCTCCTCCCTGTGTCTTCATCTGGGCCAGGTCAGGCCACACCTCCTTGGTGCAGGGCTGAGGCCGCAATCTCAAGTGGTCGTTCCCAAAGGACACCTACAAATGTTTAGGAACGTCTAGGAAGGTCTAGGAAGGTCTAGGAAGAAATGAACATTTACAGTGAGAAAACTTACAGGATCCTGATGTAGAAAAATTGAAATTCGTTTCAAAGTTGAATTTGGTTTAAGAATGCAAGGGAAGAAAGAGAAATGACAATTTCTCTCTGTCTCTTTGCCGTCTCTCTCCCTGCACACACATACATACAAATCCTACCCTTGAGTGCACGCACGCACGCACTCCCATACGTGCACACACGGACACAGACAGCTTCCCCGTTGCAGGCCAGGCTGTGTGAGCGCTCACACCAGCCTTGGTGGTGAAGCCATGAGATGCTGTGCCCCCAGAGGCCACAGGGATTGCAGAAGGATGTGTGTGAGTACCTCATGCGTTCTTGTGACCTAAGGTTTATGGAAATGGAAACCACAGTCGAAAAGCCAATGTCACACTCATTCCTCCTTCCTTTTCTCCTTTAAAATAAATTTTTAGAATGTTTCATGGAGTAGCTAAGAAAATAAATGATTTCAATTTTATTTCCAGGAGGACACAAAGCAGAATGCACAGCAGGGGCGTCCAGGCTACATGGGATCTGCCTGGGGGGTCCGGCCACCCCCCGGGCCAGAGTTCTGAGACGAGGCTCTGCGATGTCTTTTGTCTGTGACCGTTTTGGGCAACTGTGTGGATCCTCTGTCACTTGCCCATGTGACAGCTTCATTCATTGGTCCACTCCTGTAAGGTGGTCAGATGTGCATGCTCTACCGGGCTTCCTGTTCAAAGTGGACCCTCTGTTGGAGTGAAGGTGGCTGTGTATTTGGGGACAAAACCTTCCAAGGAAGCCAACAGTGATGTGTTTGGTGTCTAAGGATCTCCTGCTCAGTGATCTCCGCTGGGAAAGCCTCTCTGGCCATCCTGCCGGAGAGGGTCATGTGAAAACTGGTCCATGAGGGGCTGCTCCACTCCTGGGACTACCTGGACACAACCAGATTGAGGAGGCCGGGCCCCCGCCCTGGCGGTAGATGGTACGAGCATTCACTCAAGGCGCGTTCAGTGAGTCACTGCTGGCACGGTGCTCTCGCATAAACAGTGAATCCGAAGCACACAGCAGATGGACCGAAGTCTGTCCTTTTCAAACACAGACGCCCTGTGCGGTGAGGCTGGGGTCGCAGGGCCCAGGCCTGCTGGGGCGGCCCCTCTTCCATCCAGGTCACTCTGATCCGGGCTCTGGCCTCCAGAGCTTGGTCCTCAGGGCAAGAGCCGGATGGGAACTCCGTACCTGACTGACTCAGCGCGGGCGTCAGCCAGGGCGCTGCCTCCAGGACCGGCTTCGGGCAGGAATCTTCACGAGGCGCCGGCGAGCTCCGTCCTCGGCCGAGGCTCTGGGGCCAGAAGGCCTGGCATTTCCTGTGTCTGTTCACCAAGGGATCTGGCCGTCGGTTCACACTGATGGCCCCTCCTGTGCAGAAGGGCTGGAAGTTGGAGACGCGGTGCACGTCGAGCGCTCTGAGCTCTGGGGGAGGCTGCTCTGCTCTCCTGACCCGAATTCAGCGGCCTGTCGCTTATTTTATCTCCCCAAACAAAACAAATTTCTCTCCATTTTGTCCGATTTCCTACCAGATAGAATCTTTTGTTTTCACTTGCGGCCTCGACGGCTTCCAAGAATTTTTTCTTCTCCAGCCGCCCAGGGTTCCCGGCCCGTGGGCCGGCTCCAGCTGAGGGTGGGGATTCCCTCCTCTTCCTTCCCGGCTTTGTCCAGCTTCCTGCGGCCGGCGCGGGGCCTCGGCGTCTGGGGCGCGGCCGCACGTGCTCCAGCCCTGCGGAGGGGGTGCGGGAGGCCTCCTCCGATCCCTGCCCTCTGGCCGTAGCAGGGTGGCGCCGCGGGACCTCGCTCGGACTGCAGCGCCACCTGCTGCGGGGGGGAGCTCCATCCAATTTTAGGGGGATGCCCAAGAAGATACCCAAGAAAATTAGTTTAGGAGCCGCAGCCTTGTTCCAGCGTCTTTTCAAATAGAGAGAGGGTTTCTCCCTTACAGTCCTTCCTCCAGACTGAGTTTTCATCCTAAACGAAATCTAATTGACTTGGGAACAAAAATCTTAAAACTCGACATGGCGACCGTCTTAACCACCAGCATCAAGTTTGAGGAAGGTGCCTTAGGACGGGAGCTGGGACCCGGCACCCCTCGGCCCTGACCGTTCATCCATTCAAACAGCACTGGCTTCGTTCCCGCTGATGTCAGGCCAGAGCGTGAGGATCTTACAGAGAGAGAAAGAGATACAGTCGCTAGCCCTGTGGGCTGCTGTCCAGCGGGGAAGACAACGTACTGAATAAGAAAAACCAGGCTCGGCACAGGTCCTCCATCGAGCGCTGGAGAGCGAGTCCTCAAGGCTCCGCAGCCTCACGCTCTGGCCTGACTGCCCGGGGCCGCCGTGGACACGTGCACGGATGCACAGCATACCCAGCCATGTCCGGTGACGCTTTACTTACAGAGGTGGGTGGCAGGTGGGTTTACACTGTGGGTTGGTGCTTTGCCAACCCCGATCAAAACAACACACAGGCGACTGAAAGAAGCAGGGCGTGTGTGCAGTCTGAGCACATAGAAAGGAATTTGATACTTTGCAGATCTGGGTGATGGGAAGAAAGTAGGTAAAGAGGGAGAAAAGAGCATCTGATTCAGGACGTGTTCCGAGGTGAAGCTGGACTGTTGTCTCTATTCTGGGAATGATGGAGCGTGTCTCATTGGGAAGCACAGCACAGGTGTGTTTGGGGCCTCCCTGCTGGCCGTGCTGTGGGCCTGGGTGGGCGCTGGGAGGCCAGTGCGGCTGTCCTGGGGGGGTGGCAACAGTGGACAAAGGCCGTGGCTGTGCAGGTGGATGGAAGATCAAACCCAGGCAGTTCTCAGCATCAAACCATCAAGATCTGGGTGAGGGCGCAGGACGTGCCAGGATGACCCCCGGGGCCTGGCCTGCCCGGTGGGTGTGTCATTTCTGAGATAGAAAACAGAAGGGGGGCGTGGAGAGTGGGGAGGCCTTGAGGTCCATATGGGGGTGCTGAGTTGGGCGGCTTCTGTTTATCCAAAGAGGCAAGAATGGGGGGAGGAGGGGGCCCCAGGAGGCCGCCCCCCGACCTCCTGTTCCAAGGTGGCTCCACCTCTACTTGGGACACTCGCCCCCTTCAGACTCCTCCCCCGCACGCAGTTCGTGACCCAGTGACAGTAACAGACTGAGACATCCCACCAGTGTGACCGAAACCCCCAATCCTCGCCTCTGCTATGGTTTCTTATTAGAAAATGGCTTTTGACATACATTTTGGGGAGGTTGGGCCTTTTGGAGTCAATCTCAGGCATCGTCGGTTTCTGGGATAAGAGAGTGACAGGAAGACGGGCATCAGCCATGTGGTGTTTAGGACACGAAAGGCGGCATGACTTCCCTTGACCAAGGAGGCTGCTGAGACCCCCTGTGCACTCCATCCTTTCACACTGAGGTCTGAATTCTGACCTGTTCAGAGGCTCAGCCTTCGGACACGACCTCTTCCCGCAGCCTCTCGCGCCTGGGAGCCCTCCGGCGCCTGCACTGCAAATGGGACGGCATTCCGGATGGGCCAGGCGCCCTCCAGCCAGGCCAAGGGAGGGTGGCCCGGCGACCCGTGACGGGCTCCACGGGGGCCCCAGGCGGACCCTTGAGGTATCCGTCTGCAGGTGCGGTGTTGGGGTCAGGGGCTGGGGCCACCTGGGAGGGGTGGGGAGTGTGTGTGTGTTTGTGTGGTGACGTGGACCGCTGAAAACACAGTACTTGCTTAAAAAACAGGAACTGCAACAAGAAACATCCCACCATCCACAGAGAATAGATGTGCACAAAAAACATAAAATGCACTTTGTACGAACACATCCAAGTAAGAAGAAATGCATTTTAGAGACACTGTCTTTGAAGGGAAAGGGGATGGGAGTGGGCAGGGGATACAGTGGGATTTAATAATCCCAGCCACGGGGCCTCGCATGGACCCAGGATGCTAATGTGCAGAGAAGAGGACATGACTGACTCCGCCCCCCCCCCCCCCCCCCCGGACACTGGAGAAACCGGTCCAGGCTTTTCTCCCGGGAATCTAATCCTTGCAGCAGGTGCTGGCGAGGATGTGGTGTGCTGTCCGTGGGAGTGTAAAACGATGCAGCTGCTGTGGAAAACAGTGTGGAGGCTCCTCAAAAGTTAAGGGTGGAATCACCATTTCTGTGGATGCAGCACCCCGCCTCCGGAGATTTGCCCCTAGGAGCCGAGAGCAGGGTCTAGAACAGGGGCTCCGCCCGCCACTGCACCCTCAGCAGCGCCGTTCACAGGGGCCAAGCGGGGAGGAGCCCTCTGCCCGCAGGGACGAGCAGAACGTGGTCGATACGGGCGACGGAGTACCATTCAGCCCAGAAAGGAGGGGAGTGTGACATGGGCTACAACACAGACGCCCCTCGGGGACGAGGGTGAAACAAGCCAGGCACAGAGGGACAGATACTGTGTAATTCCACTTACAGGAGCCAGGAAGCGGGGCGGGGGTGAGGGCTGCCGGGGATGGGAAGGGAGTGCTTCCTGGGGACACGGCCTCACTTCGGGAAGATGAGAAGGTCCTGGAGGCGGATGGTGGTGACGGCTGAACAACAGCGAGAAGGCACTTAGTGCCCCGCAGCCGTGCACTTAACCTGGTTAGAATGGCGGACTTCACATCCTCTGTCCGTGGCCACTGTAGTAAAACACTTGAACCAAAAGGCCTACGCCGAGCGTGCTTTACTGTTCCGGCGACGGCGTTTCGTCACTGTCCCCGCAGATCCCGTCGGATCCCAGGCCCCGAGTGACTGGTGGCCCCTTTGCCTGGAGCTCATTCGGGTCTGAGTGTGGGTGCCGCTTGCCGCAGCTGGGCAGACGGCCCCCACCCTCTCCACCCCCCTGGGGCTCACGGACACTCCCGGCCCTGGCTGGCACCCCAAAGCGGGACCCCCGGTGGCCGTCAGTAGGCGTCCTCTGTCGCAGGGCTGTTTTATTTTCTGAGGAAGCTCAGACATTCAGCTGTTTAGGACGATAATAATCTTGCTTTTTGATACATTCTCAGGGGAAAAAAATAATTTTGGCTATTTCTTTTCAACTTGGAATTTCTTTTGAAAAGTAGCCTCTGTAGCTGGCCCCGTTCCTCTGTGTGGGTAGAACCGTTTCACATCTGTCATGCTCTGGGCTGCGCTCCACTGGGACCGAGTGATTTATGAAGAACAGCCTGCAGCTCTGGGGCCTCCTCCGCGGAAGTGTGCAGAATAGGAGGCTGTTCTCCCCGAGGACCACGTGGGCACGGCATCCGCTCTCCTCCCTCCCCTACAGGTTGGGACCAAGCCCCTGGGAGGGGCCGTCCTGGGGGGAAGATGAAGAGAGTTGAAAGGAAGCCAAGATTCGAATTAGCGGGAGCCCCGTCCCTGGTCGCTGCCTTTGTCTGGCTTGTGCCCAGCGGGGCCTGGGGTCCGGGGCTGCGCCCGCCACGTGGAAGAAGCTCCGCTCCTGGAGGCTGTAACGTGGCGGCCTCGTTTCCAGGCTGCGCACCCACTGGCCTGCCCCAGGGCTGCCTGCTCCCACACCCACACCTCTGGGTGAACCCCAGGGATGCTCGTGGCTGTGTTGAGGGCCCGGGGCCCCTCTCCCCTCTTTGCGACGGCACCTGGCTTGGGCCCTCCTTCCCTGAGACCCTGTGCCGCATCTCAGAGGTGAGAGCAGAAGCCACTGGCCCTCCTGTGTCCTCCCGTCACCCGCCAGCAGCCGGGTGGCCAGGCATCCTGAACTGGCTGCAGCTCGGGGGTGCGGCAGGCACCCGCCCCCCGGCTCTCATCTCTGCAGCCAAAGCCAGCAGTGAAGGGCCCTGCTGGCCGCAGAAGGTCTTCGGCTTCAGCTAATTTGTGTCCTTTTTTGAACACATGGGAACCGAGGATAGCCAGGCCTGGCAGTTCTGAAAGAAGACTTTCTTTCCACTTTGGCAACTTGTCTGTTTAAAGACACTGCACTTTTGCTATTGGATAGGAAATAACTTCACAACAACGCTTCTACTGGGTCAATGAGACCCAGCCTGGCCCTCCACTGCCCACCTCTCAACAGAATTGGCCTCTTATCGATTTTCCCTTGGCCTCGGGTGTTAATTGTCACAAGGTCAGAGTATAAACTCTCTGGGGGACCCTGGCCTTGTAGGGATTTGACTGAAGATCAGAAACAAATTGCAGCGAAGTGCGAACTCCGGGCCGTGGCACCGAGGCTGGGCGTCACGGGCGCCATCTCTGCCGCGGGGCGGCTGGCGCCTGGGCGGCTCGGCTTGGCGGCCTGTCTGTCCTCGGGCTGTGTTTTCCTTGGGGGGGGTGGGAGGCCGGGGGAGGGGGGGTTGCCCTTTGCCTCGTGATTTATACTCGGTCGGAGGAGCCTGGTTGCGCTTTCTTCCGGCTGGAATGTCTCTGATGCTGTTTCACTGCGAGGCCATCGGCTGGGCCACTGCAGAATGGCCCCAGGGACGCGGCGACCTCCCCGTCGGGTCATTTGTTCAGCAGAATTCTAAGCGTCTCTCTAACATCTGGGTCCTATTAATACCTTCAGAATATTGCCGTCCGCTTCGGGAAATCAGGAGATGCTTGGAGACAGGCTCAGCCCCAAATCCTGGGGTAGTTTTGACTCTTCTCCTTGCGATTCTTTTGGGTTTTGTGGGAGCATTCTTCCCCGCTCCCTGCTCTGTCCTATCTCCTCTGCCGTCACACAGGTGGATATTCACCTCCCTCGGTGAACCCAGGGCCAGCTGGAGGCCTGCAGTGGACGGTGGGTCTGTGAGTACACAGAGAGGACTGGGTGCAGCACAGACACCCCGGCTGCACATGCCGGGCGGCGGGCAGGAGAAGGGCCGCCCTGCAAGGGCCCCGGAGTGCTGGGCTTCCCAGCCCCCATGAAGGTTTCCCGGCCTGCTGCGGGCCCTGGCCTGTCCTCCGAGGGCTGGAAGGCTGGCAGGAAGGACGGAGGGAGGGAGGAAAGGGCTTGAAGAGTTGGGTGCAGAGAAGTGATGGAAGTGAGGAGAATTTCTTAAAGAAAAGCAAAAACCTTTTGCAACGTCTGGTCAGATGGAAACAAACTTGCATCAGTGAAAAGTGTGGTGTCTGGGGCAGGGTCTGGGGGGGGGCAGGGTGCAGGGTGCTGGGTGGGAAGTCAAGGGAGAAAAGCGTGAACCTGTGAATCCCACGAAGTGAATTAATCCACGGAGCCCCTTGGGGGCAGTCCCTGCGCGCAGACACAAGCCAGGCGTGATCAACCTGCAGGACCCAGGTTCCAGGAGGTTCTGTCTGCTGAGCGCCGGCTGCTGGCTGGGCCAGGAGAGCCACCAGGCCCCAACCAAAAAAAATCTGTCTGTAATTATCTTTTTTTTTTTTTTTTGCGGTCCGCGGGCCTCTCGCTGTTGTGGCCTCTCCCGTTGCAGAGCACAGGCTCCAGACGCGCAGACTCAGCGGTCATGGCTCACGCGCCCAGCCGCTCCGCGGCATGTGGGATCTTCCCGGACCGGGGCACGAACCCGTGTCCCCTGCATCGGCAGGCGGACTCTCAACCACTGCGCCACCAGGGAAGCCCCTGTCTATAATTATCTTAAAGGGGTAGAAGATAAGTCTCTGCCTCTGAAAAGTACTGGGAACAATTCTGCCGACACGAGCTTCATCACTTAAAATTCTAATTCTCAGGGCTTGACGGGAGAATTGCAAGTCTGGGTAAAACTGAGGAGCAGTTTTCTCGTAAGTTCAGAGGAATGCCAGGCTCAGACAAGAACAGGTCTCCCCAGCCCAGCACCCTGGACCAGGTCCGGGCAGCGCCCTGGACCGAGGACGGCCCCCTGCCCAGCCTCAGACAGCCTGCCGCCCCGTGGGTCAGCCGGGACCTCAGACCCACCCTCCACCAGCGTCTGTCCTGTGAGCAAAAGCTTAAAAACCCCATCCACCGCGTGTTTGGGTTTATATCTTCTTTGCCTTTGCCAAAATTATGCAAAATCACTCGGAGGACAAATAAGCAAATACAACTAACTGGGTGGGTCCTCGGGTCAGGAAATTCCTGAGCTCACGTGTCTGCTGGGAGGAGGGTCCCCAAAGGACGCTCTCCCACACGCTGCGTCCAGACCCTGCGTTCGCTGGCTACAGCCCCACACCCAGCGGCTGTGCTGGACCGTGTCTGCAGGCTGGATGCCCCACTCGGAGCCGGCAGATGTTCCGTGTCCCAGCAGCAGGCGACCCTCTGCTTCACTTCCTCCCGGCAGGATAAGCCGACTGCCGGCATCTACTGCTCGCTCGGCGGGTTTTAGATGAGACTGAGATTCCTCCCACATCCCTTCCAAGAGGCCGACCCTGGCGCAAGCTGTTTCCAGGCCAGGAGCTCCTGGGCTGGCAGGCGGTGCAGGTGAAGCGGAGAAGCAGCAGGGGCGCCCATCACCTCGTGTGGTTTCCTGATCTTGGCACCCGAGGAAGCCCTCCCCCTCCCTCAGGGTCCTTACGCCACGGAGAAGACAAGACAAGCCTGCAAGATTAAAAGGCAGCTTGTGTTCATTTGCAAAATGGACAATTTCTGGGCAGGGTCCCTGCAAAGCTGCACAGAGGCTGTTCTGCTGGGACAGGGGTGGCCCGTTTCTTCCATGTGTGGTGGCTACCCCGTGACTCTGCCTGGAAAATGTGGGTCTGCGGTCCCAGCTGAGGAGCTCCCTGGGCTGAAACCCCAGGTGTCCACTCCCGTTAGCAGCTGGGGGGCCAGGAGCCCACGGGGGCCGCCGCTTTGGGTGTGGCCCTTTCTGATTCTCACAACACTGTGCTGTGCCCATTTCACTGACCAGGACACCGAGGCTCAGAAAGGTCGGGTTGGCGGCTCGAAGGTCACCTGGGAGCAGGTGTAGCTGGGATTTGAAATGAGACCTCCAAGCCCACAAGGCTGTGCTTTGTGCAGACAGGCGTCCAGAGTTCTCCAGAGCAGGGGCTGGGAACGGCGCACGTGGGACTTCAGGGGTTGTTGCGTTTTGCCCTTTGAGAGAATTGGGCTGTTTTTCACGTGCTCTCCTTCCTGCCACGTGATTTCTCTCGGTCAACGGCCCCTGTCCTCCCGGACACGGCCCCTATGACACGGCTGCTCCAGGCCCCGCATGCGCTCGGCCAGGCAGAGCTGCGGGGCGACTGCGGCCTCCACCCCCGACACACGTGCAAAGGCAGAACCGGCTCAGAAAGCGCCGGTGCTCGCCGTACAGGGCGTGAGCTGGACGGGGGCTGGGCCGGGATTCCTCAGCAGGTGGGCTGGCTGCTTCCTGGTCACTGTTGAAGTGACCCATCTCACGAGTCTTAAGGTAAATGGGTGTGTGTCTGTGGTCCTTTAACAGTGACTCTGGGCCATCCCGTAGAGGAGCCTCTCACCTTGGCCCATCTGAGCTTTCAGCTCGCTGTCTGTTCCGGTCTCACACACCGGCGGGCAGCTCTGCGCGGTCACGGGCGGGGCAGGTACAGGCCTGCGGGCTTCTCTGCATCTCCGAGGCCAGTCTCAGGGGGACCCCTTCCCGGCCCCGCCCAGCAGGCCCGGGGGATGCTGGCCGCCAGGTCCGCGGGCAGCAGTCCTGCAGGGACCTATTAATAGCCGGTTTCCAGCACATTCCCCGTAAAGTCGGGCCTCATTTTTAGCAGCCCCCCGTTACTCACAATTCTAGAAGAAGTTCCCTTTGACCGTCTTCCTGCCAGCGGACGGCTCAGCCCCCGCCCCCGCGCTCGGGGAGGGCGGCCCCTCCACAGGCTCCTCCCGGGGCACAGTCTGCCTGGGAGCCGCCTGGCTGAGCATCTGGGGGTGGTGCCGGCCGGAGCCGGGCCTGCCCTGCCCAAGGTCACGCGGACTCCCCTGGAGTCCGGCTCATTGCACCTTCAGGCCCATCTGGGGACCAGCCCCTGCCCCGCCCGGTGCCCCCCCCACCCCGCTCCGTAGCTCCCTGACCTGCTCCCCACCTGAGAGAAGCAGGCTCTTAAGGCATAAACCGGGTTAAGTCCCATTCAGATCAACAGCTCCCAGGGCCGGGCGTCTTGTGCCAAGCAAGCGTGGCCTCTGCGGCGCCGTGTCCAGCCGTGCTGACCTCAGCCCTGCTCTGGCGCCCGGCCCGGCTCTCCTGCTGTCCCCTCCATCTGGGGAGTTATCCCTCCACACAGCTGGGTTCTTTCTGGGCTCTGCTCTCAGGTCCCCTCTGAGAGAAGCCCCAGGACCCCCTGAAGCACAGGGGTGGCCCTCGGCCCTGGCACCCCTGCGCCTGCTGCTGGGCATCTGGCTTTGCCATCCGGCTCCCTGACACCACAGCACGCAAGCCGTCAAGCCGTCAAGGCCCCTTGCAGAGGGGCCGAGGCAGATGTGGGCTTTACACACACGCTGCCCCGAGGCAGGGCTTCCCGGCTCTACCCTCACGCGATAGGACTTCCCTGGATTTGTCTTTGGTTTGCGTCGTGGTGGGCACTCATTAAAGAAGAGGACAGAATCCCCTGGAGCTGACAGGAAGGAGGATGATTCCCCAACGTCTATGACGGCATCAGTCGAGCACCAGACATGGCGTCAGACGCAAATTAACCTAACGTAGGTTTTAGGGGGCGGGGGACCCTGGTTTACTTCTAGCTCCGCTCTTGGGCCCCCAGATACCCAGAAGGACTGAAGGACAGGAAACGTGGCGTCAGTAACTTGGTGTTACCATCGGAGGGACCGCAGGCCGCGAGGCAGCTGTGCCTGTCACCGGCACCGCTCACAGCCACGCCACGGGCTGCAACGCGAGGACACGGAGGGTGGTTTTCCCAGGTCCCCCTCCAGCCTGAGCCCCCTGGGGCTGGAGCCACCGGCTGCCCGGGACGCTCTTCCCTGACTGCGAGGGAAGGGACACCAGCGTGGTCATCGGGGTCCTCGTCTCCATGCCAAGGTGAGCCAGCATCGTCCCACACGCTCTTGAGAAGGGACGTGTTTCTCTATCAAGACACCAGCTTCTCTTTTCAGGCAGCTAAAAGTGATCAACGTTAGAACGTCTCAAAAATACTGCGTAAAACCTTAGTGCTTTTACTCAATGCCCCTGTTTTCCTTTCTGGGTTAGCGAAGAACAAGCTTGCTCTCCCTCTTACTAATACACTCATGGCAGCTTTGTTGGGCCAACTGCCAAGTCTTCTGCTGGGGTTGCAGATTGCTACGGAGCTTAGCAGTTACTAAGAAAGCGGCCATAGCGAGACGAGATGGGGTCCTGGGCGCTAGGACAACACTCGCCTTTTCGTCCAGGACATCGTCTCCACGTCACGTGGACAAGGCTCTGGGGTTGAGTCAGGGGGAGCCGCCCACGGACGGAAGGCACAGCCTGGGGACCGTCCGAGCACTCGCGCAACCCCCGACGTGGATGTCCTCCCGCTGCGTTGAGGAAGGAGATCCTTGCCAGGCAGGGGGGCGGGGGGCAGCGCTGCCCCAGTGTCCGGGGGGCGTCTCTGCGGCCTCTGCAGGAGTTGAGGGCTGCTTCCTAGGCCTCCCAGGGCTACGGCTGGGTCGTCAGCTTAGTGGTGACGCTAAGTGGGGACGCTCCTCTGCAGGAGCGCTCAGGCCTCGTGGGGACTCATGGCCCGGGTTCCGCCTGCTGAGACTCCTGGAGTCTGCGGGGCATCCCCAGCTCTCGGCCGACACACCAGGAGCCCCGACGGGAAACAAACAAGGCCAGAGCCGAGGGCGGGTGCTCTGGCTCCTTGTCTCCTGTGTTTAGGACCAGATGAGAGGCGTCTCTTCTGCCAACGCTGCTTCTGGCCAAAGGGACCCAAAGCTGTCGCTGGAATCAGACTCAGATGCAACGGCCACTGCTAACACTGCCTTGACGGACGGCTAAGGCCGACGAGGGAAGACCCTGGGCACTGAGTGATGGGCCAACGGGGCTTCACAACAGCGCCCATCCCCTTACGAGCCGCCCACCCCTGTGCTTGTGTCCCTTTCCTCCTCCTTCCCCTAGAACTTGGACGCTTGGGCTCTGGAGCCAGCAGATGTGGCTTTGACCCAAACGTGGCCCTTGTGGCCTTGGGCTGCTCTGCCCACCTCTCCAAGCCCCGGTTTCCTCACGAGTCACCTGCAGCGACACCAGTGCCCCTCCCTCATGGCTAGGCGAGGCCGTCCCTGTAAATGTTCAGCACAGGCCAGGCACGTGCCAAGCATGCAGTGGGCATTGACTCGAGCCTAGTCTGGGGGCCGCACCTAAATCCACTTTACGAAATCTGAGCAATGATAAGCAAATCTCAAGGCACAAAGAAAACTCACAGTCGGGATGTATCAGCTATTCCTCATTGTAGGAAAAACGGAGAAGTTGCCAAATGAAATGCCATTTGTCCAGAATCATAATGAATAAACTTCTAGGAAAGTGATTTTTTGGAAGGTGGAGATTTTAGCTCTTTATATAGCAACTTTACATTTGGACGTGTTTGGTGACGAGCTTTCTGGAATATGCTGTCCAGTTTCCTGCCTTCTTATGCACAGTGTCTGGGCCACAATCCGTCCGTTTCCTTCCGTCCGGGCGTGTCACCGGCACGTTCCTTTTAGTGCTCTGTGATTGGATGGAGGTGTGTGGAGTGCAGGGCTTGCTGCAAGCTCCGCTCATCTCCCCGCTTTTCCTCGAGGCGAGCTCCTCCCACCTGCTCTGAGCGGCCGGGGCTCGTGCTTGTACCTCCAAGTCTCGTTCCGGACGCAGCAGGCGAGCCTGCGTTGCCCCCAACGCTGTGACACACAGGAGGGCTCTGCAGAAGCAGGAAGCTGTGAGGTCCTCTGGGGGGACTGCAGACATTTGGGAGATGCGAGAACGCAGGTGCCTGGCCCACTGACATTGTACTTTCCTCTTTTGCATCATTTTTAACCTTATATTTTCCAATTTTAATTTACTTCTTATCTTTCTTCACAAACACTTGGGAGGGACTAAACCTTCACTAAGTGATGTGCTCTTAATGGATCTCAGGGTCTCTGTGGGCGGCAGGGACGGTTCGTCCTCAGCACCTGTGGGTGGACGTGAGGAGCAGAGTCGGGACTTGAAGCGCCCTGGACCAGTCCTGCAGGGGTTCTCTGGGCCACAGCAGCACTTACTTCGGCTCAACCACACGAACACTTGACCCAAGGGTGACAGGCATGAGGGGCTCCGACACTTCCTCCAAATACGAACTGAGGGGTGAATCTGGGGGAGCTGGGTCGGACTTGCCCAGGGCTCTCTCTGCTCCCACCTTGTTCAAACTCAAGGATGTTCAGAAAGAGTCATAGGAACGGCACCAACATTTTGTACTTAAAATAGAATCACGTATGTAATTACTGCAGAGTTTCTGCATGTGTTCGATTTCCGACCCCTAGAATGGCGCAAATAGTAACTGTTAATTAAACATTAAATTCTAAGCTTTGGAAGCATGAGTAAAATGCTCATATATAAGGAAGAAGCTTTGCCAGGAGGGGCTAGTCCACGATGGCGGCCCAGGAAGACTCTGAGCTCAGCTCCCCCACAGACCCCCCAGGCCTGTAGCTTCACGGGGAACAGTTCCCTCTGAAAATGACCCGAGGGCAGCTCTTCCACAGCGAGGGGTAAAAGGACCCCTCGAGGCAGGTAGGCGACGCAGAGCCTGGGTCTCGTCAGAAACCCCACATGTGGCTTGGCCGCCGAACACCGGGAGGCCTTGCACGAATCTGTGGCTTTTCCCCAAGAGACGTGAGGGGCTTGTGCCCCATGCCAGGCACCCTGGCCCTCGGGACCTGCGTGCAGAGACGAGCCCTGAAGACACCTGCCTGGGCTTCCGTGCAGGGGACCTGAGGGGCTGTGGGGAGCAGAGACTCCCTCACCCAGGACCAGCGCACGAGCAGCTGTCGGAAGAGCGCCTGGTCCATATGTGAAGGGGGGTCATCGCTGAGCTCAGTGTCTGCCGACAGGCCTGCTGGGACTCTCTCCAGGGACGGAGGCACCGGAGGGCACTTGCACCCTGAGCCTCCCCTCTGCTCCACGATGGCCGGAGGGACCACACCGTCCACACTGGGATGCTCTGGGGGTCGGGGGGTGGCATTCCTGGTTCCCACGGCACTGGAACAATCAAAGAGATAGTTCTTGGCAGGCTCCCACCCCCGGGCACTGCACACGCCCCTGTCTTCCTGTGAAAAAGGCCTGTTTACTTGTCCTGGAGCTTCAGCCTGAGGGGCTTCACTTTTGCCACCATGTAGGAGCTGAGAGGGGCCCCCAATCCGTGTGCTCTCCCTTGGCCTCGCTGCAGTTCACGGTGCCTCCCAGACAGGAGCCCTGATTGTCCCACCTGTTCCCAGGGAACACTCCAGATCTCCGGGCCTGGAGGCCAGCAGAGATTCCACCTGCGACCCAACACGGACGCCTGGATTTGCAGCCTTTAAAAGCTGCTGCCTGAGAAACTGGCTTCTAATCGGCCTGAAACTACGTGCTGACTGAGATCCTCCCCTTGGACACTGAGAGGTCTCAGCACAGCCTTGACGCCTGGACCTGTCAAGAATAAACCAGGCTACTTAGACAATCACACAGGTTCCAGAAACAACCAAGAACTGGGCAAGGTTCATCCCCCACGTGAGCCACTCCTTCAAGACGGGGAGACGTGGCTGTTCTGTCTAATATGTAGAAACAAACAGAGAGATGATCAAAATGAGGAAACAGGGTAATATGTTCCAAATGAAGGAACAAGATAAAACCTTAGAAAAACCTGTAATGAAATGGAGGTAAGTAATTTACCTGATAAAAATTTCAAAGTAATGGTCATAAAGACACTCACCAAACTCAGGAGAAGAACGGGTGACACTGTGAGAACTTCAACAAAGAGTGAGAAAATATAAGACAGTGCCACAGAGAAGTCCCAGAACTTGATAATTCCATAACTGAACTGAAAGATACACCAGAGGGGTTCAACAGCAGACGAGATGAAGCAGAAGACATGACCAGTAAACGTGAAAGCAGGGCAGTAGAACTCACCCAATCAGAGCAGCAAAAAGAAAGAAGAAGAAAAAAGTGAAGATAACTTAATGGGCTTACAGGACAGCAGCAAGTGGAATAATGTTCATATTATAGGAGCCCCAGAAGATGAAGAGAGAGAGAAACGGGCAGAAAATTATTTTAAGAAATAATGGCTGAAAATTTCCCTAACCTGGGGAAGGAAATAGATATCCAGGTACCAGAAGCACAGGGTTTCAAAAAATGAACCCAAAGAGACTCACAACAAGGCACATTATAAGTAAAATGTCAAGAGTTAAAGATAGAGAATCTTAAAAGCATGTAAGAGAAAAACAACTAGTTACAGACAAGGGGACTCCCATAAAGCTATAAGTAGATTTTTCAGCAGAAACTTTGTAGGCCAAGAAAGGTGACAAGATATATTCAAAGTGCTGAAAGAAAAAAGCTCCCAACCAAGAATACTCTACCTAGCAAGGTTATCATTCAAAATTGAAGGAGAGAGAAAGAGTTTTCTAGACAAGCAAAAACTAAAGGAGTTCATCACCACTAAACCGACTGTACAGGAAATGTTAAAGGGAATTCTTCAAGCTGAAAAGAAAGGGCATTAATTAAATACAAGAAATACATGAAATTAAAAATCTCACTGGTAAATAGACAGTAAAGGAAGTTTACCATCACTTATAAAGCTAGTATGAAGGTTAAAAGACAAGAGTAGTAAAAATAGCTATAGCTATAATAATTAATTAAGGAATCCACAAAATAAAAAGATGTAAAATGTGACATCAAAAACATTAAAATGGAGTGGGGAGGAGTAAAAACATAGAGTTTTAGAATAAGTTCAAGCTTAAATTGCTATCAACTAAAAATAGACTGTTATACATACAGGCTGTTATATGTAAGCCTCATGGTAAGCACAAGGTACACGCCTGTAGTCGATACACCAAAGATAACGAGAAACTTCTCTCAGAACTGCTTTTGCCGCATCCATAAGTTTTGGTATGTTGTGTTTTCGTTTTCACTTGTCTCAAGATACTTTCTATTTCTCTTTTCATTTCTTCTTTGACCCATGGCTTGTTCAGGAGCACATTGTTTCCTCTGCACATACTTGTGAATTTTCTAGTTTTCGTCTTATAATTGATTTCTAGTTTCATACCACTGTGGTCAGAAAAGATGCTAGATATGATTTTGGTCTTCTTGTTTATTAAGACTTGTTTTGTGACCTAACACATAATCTATCCCAGAGAATGTTCCATTTGTCCTTGAAAGAATGTGAATTCTGCCAATATTGAATGGGATGTTCTGCAAATGTCTATAAGGTCTATCTGATCTAACGTGTAGTTTAAATCTTACTGATTTTCTGTCTGGGTGACCTAGCTATTGTTGAAAGGGGGTATTGACATCCCCTATTATTATTGTACTTCTGTCTGTTGCTCCCTTCATATCAATTAAAATTTGCTTTTTATATTTAGGTGCCCCTATGTTGGATGCATAAATGTTTAGCAAAGGTATATCCTATTGATGAATCGACCCCTTTATTATGACCTTCCTATATAATAACCTTCTTTGTCTCTCGTTACAGTCTTTGGTTTTAAAGTCTGTTTTGTCTGATATAAGTATAGTTACCCCTGCTTTATATTGGTTTCCATTGCAACCAGTTCTGTGATTTCTGTTTGGTTCTTTTTTATATTTCCTGTCTCTTTGTTTGAAATTCTCACTTTGCTCATCATGCATTGGTCTCCTGATCTTGATAAGCATCTTTATGATAGTTATCTTTTTTTTTTTTTTTTTTGTGGTTCGCGGGCCTCTCACTGTTGTGGCCTCTCCCCTTGCGGAGCACAGGCTCCGGACGCGCAGGCTCAGCGGCCATGGCTCACGGGCCCAGCCGCTCCGCGGCATGTGGGATCTTCCCGGACTGGGACATGAACCCGTGTCCCCTGCATCGGCAGGCGGACTCTCCACCACTGCGCCCCCAGGGCAGCCCTATGATGGTTATTTTGAAGTCTCTATCAGGTAAAGCACTTGCCTCCATTTCATTAAGATCTGTTTCTGGATATTTATGTTGTGCTTCTGTCTGAAACACATTTCTCTTTTCTTCATGTTCCTGGACTCTCTGTGTTGGTTTCTGCTCACTAGATAAAGCAGCCTCCCCTCCCAGTCTTGACAGAATGGTCTAGTGTAGGAATTGAATTTCATCAGTGAACTCAGCCCAAGCTCTTGTCTGCCTCTCAAACATTTGTGATTGTCCTAACCACCTTCTTTATTCTCAGTCACTCCCAATAGTTGAGGGGGTGCCAAGCCCCACTGGTGTCGCCAAGGAGAGGACCACATACCGCGCCTAGACACAAGCTGACTGGGAAGCAGACCCTCCAGCAGCAGCTGGGAATGTCCGTAGTTGAGCCCCTTCTGGGCAGCAAGTGGAAGGTGGGCATTTGGGGCTGGTCCCTCTGCACTGCACCCTGGGATGTGGCTGTGGGGAGTGGAGGTGGCCCTGTGCCAATAACTGCTTCTTTGTTACTGTCTGAGGGGCTCCTGAATGGAAGCCCCATTTCCACCAGACCCAGGGGATCGGGGGCTGTCTCTGGGGCAGCCGCAAACACTGAGGCGTCAGACATGTGTACAAACTCCTCCCAGGGAGACACTGAGGTCTTGGTGGGGAGGGCAGGGAGGTGTCTGCCGCTTCCCTGTTTCTGGGGAGGTTCGTAGCAGCCAGTCCCTATATGAGTGCCTGATGAGAAGCTCCACAAGTGTTCAGATGAGTCCCGTTCAGGGAAGCACTGGGACGCGGGTGTTTCTGTCAGCTGAGCCCTGGGGGCACAGCTCTGGTGAATGCTGGCATGCAGTTAATTACTCCTTCCTTGTTTGTTACCGTCTTAAGGATGCAATCCTCACCGCCTTCAGAGCAGGTGTTTTGGGGCCCGCCCCTTGGTGGGAGTCTTAAAAGTTGGGGTTCTAAATGTGGGGTCCAAACCCTTCCCTGCTCAGAAGGAGCTGGGCACTGGGGCCACCTCCCGATGTCACAGCCCGGGCTGCGGGGGTTTGTGGCATCTCAGTCTTTCCGACGCATCTCAGTGTGGGTGTTTCTTATTTGAGTGATGATAGGAGTCGCTCGGCTGGTTTCTGTGTTTGATTCAGAGGAAGTTACTCCGTGTATAGCTATTCCTTCAGTGGGTCTATGGGAGCAGGGCACTCAGGAGGCTCCGTGTTATCACTTTGGTTGAGCCCCTAATGTTCTCATACTAAACGGGTTACTTCTCCCTTCAAGGGGCTCACCTGTGAAGCTGATGCCCCTGGAGACCGCCTGCTCCCTGGGCCCATGGGGCAGCATACGTGTGGAACGATTTCTTGTGTGTTTTACTTAAGGGCTTTCCCTTGTGAGTTTTGGAGTGTTTGTGGATAAATGCAAGCCTGATGGGCCCTTTATATTTCAATAATGCAAGTAGCTGAGAAAGAAGGGCTGTAGCTGAGAAGCAGCAGATGAAAACTTGCAGACAAAGGGGGTTGAATAGTCAATTCTCATGATTTCCCAAGCTAAGTAATGAGTGAAAGATAAACATAGTGTGCAAACAGTGAAAAACAAATTAGATTTGAGATTCCTGCCCCTTCTGATTTAATAATAAGTAATCCAAGCAGTTATCATTTGGGGGAGTAACGAATGACACTATAAAAATAAACGCTTTCTCCGGCCAGAGTCCTTTGTCCCCAGGCCACTGCGGTGAGGGCAGGGCTGCTGCCTGAGCCTCCAAGGAAATGACAACGCCTGGGAGATGACAGCCCTCCAGCAGGGAAGGAGATCCTTGCAACTTCAGCATCCCCATGAGGACAAGAAACTCGGAAAGCATTAGACACTCTGTGTCCCTAGGGCCTGGGAATCTGTGTCCAAAATCACCCCCAGGTCTTTTTTCTTTAAGCTCTTTTGAAAAGGAAGAATAGGGCTTCCGTGGGGGCTCAGTGGTTAAGAATCCGCCTGCCAGTGCAGGGGAAACGGGTTCGAGCCTTGGGCCGGGAAGATCCCACGTGCCGTGGAGCAACTAAGCCCGTGCGCCACAACTACTGAGCCTGCGCTCTAGAGCCCGCGAGCCACAACTACTGAGCCCGTGTGCTGCAGCTACTGAACCCCGCGCGCCTAGAGCCCATGCTCCACAACAAGAGAAGCCACCACAATGAGAAGCCCGCGCACTGCAACAAACAGTAGCCCCTGCTCGCTGCAACTAGAGAAAGCCTGCACACAGCAACAAAGACCCAACACAGCCAAAAATAAATAAATAAAAGTTTTATAAAAAGAAAATGAAGAATAGATTTGCTTTTATTTTTCGCTTATTAGTATTTTTGTCTATGAAAGTGACTTTCTGAATGAAGGTTGTGTGTCAAGTGTAGTTACGAGTCAAATTCCACATCACGTCCTGTCGTTAGCTTACCCTGCAAGGTTCAGGCGACTTTGGAACGTGACAAAGCCCCTGGATCCAGGTTTGCTTTCTCCTACCTGTGTCTGCCCCGTGGTCCTGTGTCCTGGCCAGGAAACAGCTCCGATGGCACTGCAGGCTGTCCTGGGAATTCAGCTGAGCCTCCAGCCCAGCCGGACCTGTGTGGAGGCCCAGGGATGTTAATCCGCGCAGGCCGCTGTCAGCGGATACAGAGCAAAAGCCGACTGCAGTGGTTTCCTGACGGCTCCTGCAAAGCTATCCCTGGGAAAATGAAACAGTGACCGTTCTCGTCTTGAGAAATAATCATCTCTGCTTCCTGACAGTGAGACACGGCCACGAAAACTGTGCTGTTGGAACTGTGGTTAAACAGGAAGTACTCCTTCTTTCGTGGGCCTCTTCCCCTGCTGCAGGGCACAGCCCATGGCTGTAATTTTTTTCAGGAGGGACAATTTGTCCAATTAATGCAATCTGATAGGATAGAAGAATTTGCCACTGCCATTAACAAGTACTGTTAAATTAGCTGAGCCTTTACTTTCCATACAGCTCCCGTATTTATACATCATCCACAGTTTACAGATTCGGGAACTGAGGTTCAGGCGGGCTGGGAGGCTGGGAGGCAGCAGAGGTGGGGTTTGAACCCCTGGCTCGGTCACACCGCCACGTTCCTTTGAGGGAGCCAGAAACTCAGGGGCTCACGGGTCAGCCCTGGGCAGTGCCCACAGCTCAGAGCCTCCGGGCGGGGGTCCGGAGCCACAGGTCTGCCAGGTGACCTGGCGGTGCAGTGACCTGGGAATGCTTTAGAGCCTTTCAATTTTGCTCAAACCTGAGAAGAAGACGTACACCCCAAACGAGGCCGAGTCCAGCGCGTTCTTCTGTCAGTTCTTTCCAGGGCATCCTTCTGTCACTTGCACACGTGGGTGTTTAACAAATGCACAGGAGCACAGGCTCGACGCCGCCCCGCACTGCGCATCAGGCTGTGGAGGTGGTAAGGCTGCGTGCTGGGTGTCAGGCTGGGGACGGGGTGTGGGCAGGGTCAGGGCCGCAGAGGGTGAGGACCAAGTGGACGCCCCGCAGGCTGTGGGTCGGGAGTGGAAGGACAACTGGGCCGGGGGTTCTTTCAGGAGGAGCTGGTGATGGAGCGGATGCAGGACCGAGGGCAGCGGCCACGGGGGCTCCCAAGCTCTGTCTGCCGAGGTCAGGAAACGCTTTGGATGGGGTCATGGGCGGGGCGGGGCGGCGGTGCGCGGGGCGGGGCGGCGCGTGTCCAGGAGCGGCTGTGTATGAGGTCCTGGAGCTCTGCCTTCAGATGCAAGTTAACGATCTCACACTCCGCCCTTCCCAGTCGGGACAGCAAATAAAGCATGAGTGGGTGGACCAGGTGTGGACCAGGTGTGGAGGGTCTAGATCAGAGCCCCCTCCACTCCTTTGTGATGCTGAGAAGCGCGGGCACAGAGAGCGTCTCCGCACGGTGTGTCCCGCGCGACTGCGCCCCGTCAGGCACTTCGGTGGCCACCGAGGCCTCTACTGGAGGGAAATCCTCTTGTCCCCGCACTCTGACATGCTGTCAGCTCTGCGTCCCCGTCCCCAGCCTCACGCCAGGAGCCACGAGCCTGTGCCTGCTTTCCTGTCGACCACACGACCTTCAGAGGGAGCCCGTGGGTGGTTAGAGACGAGGACCCTCCCGTCTGTGCAGCGCCTCATCTGTGACCTTAGGATCTGCCTTAAAACTGAGAACTAGCAAAAAAGAAAACGAAACAAGGCCTGGCAGCAAATGCCCAGCTGGACGAAGAGGGAGAGAGAAGGCAACCCAGCCGAGTCTGGCCCCAGCAGCGACCGCTCTACCCTGGAGGAGGAGACTGCCCACCACGGGCAGGGCGGCGGGGGTTCCCGCTGAGCCTCCTGCTGCTTGGCTGGTGGCCCCGGCAGGGAGCCCCCCCCCTGCCCCCCGCCACCGTTTGCAGGGAGATAAGGTGCCTTTTGTTAAGATGCAGGGGTGAGGATTTTGTTTAAAGGCGCTTTGTGAGAAATTGGTTTTGGTTTTCCTGCGAATGTTTGTCCACGTCCAGGGTGTGCTCCGTGGCACAGAGGAGGGCCCCGAGGAGCAGATCACAGTTACAGCCATGAAATGAGCTAACCTCGGGTCAAGAAGTGTAAATAAATATCCAGGCCCATGGCCTAGACCAGCCCTGAAACGACTGAATTACATATAAAGACTTCATTCAAGCCTTTCAGGACAAGATTGCAAAACCCCAAGTTTGCAGAGCCGCGAAGGGAGTCCAGTAAACAAACCCTGGGACAACACGGGCCCCGCGGCCCCCGCCTGCCTGACCTCTGGCCTCAGCTGGTTCCCAGTCCACAGCAGTGTCCAGGGTTTAGAACAAGATGTTTTGGGGAAGAATAAGAAACACTGATTTTAATCAGCCTGGGGGAAGGTAGGCGGAGGCGATGCTGCTTCTCCGGCAGCCTGTCCTGACGTCGGGGTGGTGGCCGTCTGGCTGCCCCCAGGTTCAGAGTCTGGATGCGCCTGTCCACCCCGGGCCGGTGGTTTCCAGAGACCCTCTAAGACGCCACTGGTCGAGATGCTTTGCTGGGGAGACGCCAGAGGACAAGACTCAGAGATTCTCACAGAGTTTGGGCAAATCTTAGAAATTAGGAAAGGATGTCTGGGCATTGGGTGGCAGGAAGAGGAAGACGGGATTTAAAGTATCTTTGGGTTGTCATTGTGTTTGCTTAGGATTTGGGGTCACGTCTTTAATCGTAAGTTCAAGCTCTGTTCCGAGGACTTGGTCGGTGTTCAGTGTCTCAGGAATGGCTTTGTAAATGTTGACGGGGTGGGAAAGAAATGGTTCTGGGAAGAGGCCCATAAGCGAGTCTGTCATTGGATGTAAAGCGCATGTGTGGTTCATCCAGGGTCCTTCATCCAGGCGACCCCTCATGGGTGCCGAGCCCGCCCCTCCTGGGCCTCTGTGGATGGTGGCCCCTCCCCTGCTTCCCCGGGGAACAGCGCTCTGTGCTGCCTGCAGGGCCAAGGGGGGCAGGGGGGCGCCCTGGGCTCAGCCTCAAGTGGGACGGGGGGTGCTTCAGTCCGCGTCACCCTCGGGGGAGCAGCGCTGCGGCTGGAGCCCACTGGGCTGCTGGCATTAACAGCTGAGGGTTATGTCCTTGGAGTGAAATTAGAGCGAGAACTAAGGGTCTTCTGATCCACGTTTGAAGAATTAGAGACCATGCTTTCAGAAGTCCGCACAGAGCCTGCTGCCGCTCACGGGGTGTCCCCCTTCCTGAAAGGTTATAACTCACGGCTTCTTGAAACACCGTTTTTGCATTTCTAATTTACTTCTCAACCGTCGATTTTGGAAAACAATATTGGAGAGAGAAATTTAAATTGATGTAAAGTATGGAAGAGTTTGTATTTGTGTCTAAAGATTTGTGATGTCACGTGCATATGTATTTAACTGAAATTTAAGACATTATCTGTGTGTCTGTCCATCGGTCTGCCCATCTGTTTGTCCGTCTGGCTGTCTGTCTCACATACATACGCTCAAATGCATTTGTAAAATATAATTCTCAGCCATTTAAATACAGCCAAACGATTTCACCAGTCACAGGCAAAAACGAGAAAGAGAGAAAGACATTTAGAGTAAACTTTTTATTTAGGAGCAATTTGGAACTTAGCCAGAGTTGCACCAATGCCCCGTTCAAATGTGTCCAAGTGTCACAACAACAACCTTTACCGGGAAGGTGTGGAACCCAGGCCCACTTCATCCTCGTCGTGGCTCTTCACCACCTTTGATCTGGAGCAGTGTCTCTGTGTTTCCTTGACTTTTGGGGCCTTGACATTTTAAAAAAATGACTGCTAGTCATTTTCTAGAATTCCCCTCCGTTTGGGGTGATCCAGAGTTCCCTCATGATTAGATCTGGTTTGTACATATTTTGGCCGGAATACCAAAGCAATGGTCCTATCCGGGGGCAGTCAATGTTGATTTTTCTCATTACCAGTGACGCTGAGTTTGACCACGTAGTTAAGAAGCTCTATGCCAGCTTCCTCCCTTCTGGTTCTCTTTGTAGCGCTGAGTGTTTGGTGTGGAGATGCCTTTGAAACTACTTAAAGTCTCACGCCTCACACACTGACGTTTCTTGCCAGAATAGCGGACAGGCGAGGGGTCTTTTTAATTCTTCCTGCATTTAGTAGCTGCTGTCCTGCTGCAAGGGAGAACTTCCTCTTTCATGTGAGGTTTTTATTGCGAAGGTGAGACCACGCGGACTCCTGTTTCAGTCCGGGGGTTGTAGTTCCTCACCATCACTTTTGTTCTGATGTTCAGATTGGCCCCCGTTTGGCCACTGAGAGCCCCGTCAAGGCGGCTTCCGCGTCCTTACACAACGTCTGCACTTCCGCTCACCTTGTGCTTTCCCGGCCCTGCCCCCAGCCAGCCGCGTCTCCAGGGAGCCTGGTGCCCTTCAGGTGGAGAATTACATTTGGGGCCAAGAGCTGGGATTGGGGGTCGTCCTTGTCACCAGGGGTGACGGTGCGCAGACCCTTTTTGTGGTGGCGTCATAGAGCCCCCACACACACGTGTGTGCGCACGTGCACGTCGTACCCTTCCTGCACTTGTCAGCTTGTGCTGGAGCCCATGGGCTATGCTGATGCCTCACCTTTCAGGTTTTACGAGCCGTGTCTACATTGATAAACTGTCTCAATGAAAATTTCACACGATGTGATGAAAAACTTGTCACCCGGTGAAGAAACCCTCTCATGGGTGTCCTGGGTGGGAAGTTTAAGATGGAGAAGTTCATGACAGAGTTTTTCTCCTGTCTTTTGTTACATTATGTACATTGAAGACCCCTCAACATTATTGTGGTTAGACAGGGCGTGGTTGCCGTGGGGAGGAGGGTCGTTTGCGGGGATGTCTCAAGAAAGGGGAGGGTCTGCAGTCGTGGGGCGGGTGACAGTGAGCAGGGCCAGGCCTGAAGGACCTCGGGGTGTGCTCGGGTTTCTATGGAAACACAACATTTGTCTCCACAGTGTTTATGATTTTAAAGATTTTATGATCTAATTTGCTAACACCGTCAGGTGGTAGCAAGTGTTACGTACACACACAGGAGAGGAGAAGGCCTTTCTGAATCACAGACACATAAACGTACTACATGGAGAGAGAGAGACAGCTCAGCGCTTCAGTCTGAAATCTAGTCTGGAATCAAGGACAAACACAGACTTACAAATCCCGCTGGCCCACACTGGAGAGCTGTCGGTTCCCAGTGGGTGGGGGTCCTTCCCGGGCACCCTGAGCACAACATTGGGTGCTAGACCCGCTTTTGGGTCTCCGGACCACCTGTCAGGATGGACACCAAGAGCCCTGAAGCCCGTGACCTGGGGGGGCATGGGGGCTCGGGGACACGAGAGGTCGGATCCAGGTCGAGAAGCTGGAACTGGGGGGCAGGGTCGTGGGGCAGTCAGGGGGCGATTCCACACGGCTGGGGCAGCAGGGAGGCAGGGGGGCGGGTATCTGTGGAGGAAGGTGGACATGGTCCTGGTGTGAGAAGGGGGCAGGTCTCACTGAGTCCCCAGGGGAGGAAGGAGGAGAGGCGGCTCCAATCAGGACACGGGGTGCTGTCGTGGATCCGTGTCCTGGAACACAAAAGTGGGAGGCATTTCTCAGGTGCCTCCAGGAGATAATGCCTGACGCTGTCATTATCTTCCAAACAAGGAAGATGTGGTAAAAGCAGAAACCATCTTCAGGCTAGGTCAAGACTTCAGCATCTTTTCATTGACCCTTGAATTCTGCGCGATGTTATAAACGACTTGTGACTAACCCTCTTACGTGAGAACAGAAACGGAATTTGAAACAGTGCTCACTGGATCTGCAGCAGCACTTTCTCTCTTGAAACAATATTTTCATTTATTGAGAAATTCGTTGCCTTCCGTGAAAGGATCACAATCTGATGTAAAGCTGCGACTCCCCATTGCTAGATCTGGAGTCAGCCCTTCTTTTGGGTAATGAGAGTCTGACCTACTTTACATCATCCCAAAGAGACCCCACACACCCCAGCACTCAGCACAGCTCAGACCTTCAAAGGAAAACCACATCTCATAGTATGTACATTTCTGGGCATACATTTAGCTATTCAGAAGTGAACCTGTCTTCGTAAGTAGCAAGGTCGTTTTTCCACAATATAACTTTCCCACCAGAAAGCTTTTCATCATTATTTTTCCTTAAGGGATTTCATAACCAGATTAAATTATAGAAACTCTTGATTTTAGGCAGCTGAACCTTTTCTGGAAAAAGCTGCCAAATATTTTTACATTAGAGGAACTCACAGGGAGAGACATAGAAGGATGAATTCTGGGAAAAGGACCATCTGAGGGCAATGTCTGGGTTTAGAAAGGAAAGCATTTGTGAACCATTGGACCCATAAACAGCACTGAAACCGTTCAGGAATAGTTTCTCCACTGACATTCGTGTGCCAACGAGGGGCAGTAAGTGCCCTTGCCCAGGGGCTGTCACCAGAGTTACACATGGCCATCGTGGAGCATGCGGAGCCCTGACCCAGCCAGCTCCACTCTGGTGGCCTCCCTGGAGGGCTGGCACGATCCTCAGAGCTCTGTGGGACCAGCATCATCGTTTCAGTAAGGACGCAGAACCTCAGGGCTTGGAGGGGACCCGGCCCAGGTTCCTGGGCCCAGTGCAGGTGTCAGGGTGCAGCTTCTTACTCCCAGCCCAGAGCTCCTCCCACCCCTGGGAGTTTGCCTGTGGGAGGAAGACCTCTGATGTTTGAAATGAGACATTGTAACTGAAGATTTAAAGGAAAGTTTGAAGTAATGAAGAAAGAGATCTCTGCCTTTCCCAGTGAGTGGGACAGACAGCAGCTGTTACACTAGAGCAGAGAAGCAGGGATGGCATTTCTTTATCTAGAAGAAGCATGGCTCATTAGCGCCCAAGAGGCGAAGTCACCTGGCCAGCTGGGTGGCAGGTGTGGCAGGTGTGAGGGTGCAGACACTGTAGACCCCGGGCTGCCTACCTGTCTTAACTACAGACCTTGGTGAGGCGTGGGGAGGCCAGGTGCAGATCAGGGAGGGAGCGGGGGCTTACAGTCTGGAGGGAGCTCCTGTACTGTGATTTGGTGGGAAGGACCTGGCCAGGCAGAGCAGCAGCCTTAGGATGGCAGGTGTGACGACCGCAGTGGGCTCTGGGCGCAGGGGGTGTCCAGGCTGGCCCTGGTGGGCGAGGGCGGGTGGAGTGGCCCCGAGTGTGAGAGCCCCTTAGAGGAGGGATCAGGGGTGGGTGTGCCTGGCGTTGGGCTGCCCTCAGAACAGGGTGCAGCATGTTGAGGACCCCGTCCTGCGTGGCCCTGGGTGTTCCTCCTGCACGCGCCCTCAGTGCAGTCTGATTGCACCGCCTGCTGCTTCCCTCCCTCTCCTCCCGTGAGTCCAGAGTTGCCAGGCGTCCCAGCGGTGCCCAGGACCCCGCACGGCTGCAGTGCCCACCGGGTGCCTCCGCGCCCTTCACTGTGTGGAGAGGGCTTCACGCGCGCGGCTCGCAGCTGTAACCGTGGGAAGGAGGTGCAGGTTTGGGTCTTAGCAAGGCTAAAGGACATTGTTTGGCCGGTTCTTACCTGCTTTGTCCTTCTCTCTTTTCTACTTGTCCTACAAAACTGGTGGCAAATCTACAGTGTGTAGGCAGAAGAATCACCTTCCAAATGGTTGTGATGGGGATGGTGCCCCTGAGTCCCGCCGCCTGGGGATCAGTGTGAATGAGGCCATCGCTGGTCTTCCTAGGAGTGCAGGGTGGACAGGAAACGCCCCCACACTCTTCCAGGGAAGGAACCGGGCCGACGGCTGAACACCTACCTGGGTCTCGGCAGCCCTCAGGTAACGGGGAACTAAAACCTCTTGTTTTCTCTCTAGAGGCTTCCTTATAAAACTTTGTTACCTCTCATGCTGGCTGATCGTTGATGGTCGGAGAAGACCTTCACGGACACAACCAACCCAGTGTTGGGCCTGAGCTGTTAGGATTTCAGAACTTCCTGCAGCGCCCTTTCCGGGGGGTTCCCAGCAGAACACTGTGTCCTGACTGCGGTCAGTTAGACTCACTTGTTCGTGCGTGCCCACTTTTTATTTCCTTTACATGTGCCCGGGGAGGGGGCACAAGGCCAGGTCATGCAGTCTCCCCCTCCCCCTTCCCCCTCCCTCCAGCTGACGCTTCCGCTTTCCCTATGAATATATTTTTCTTAGTATTACTTTCCATTGAGATTCTTCATTAAAATTTTTTTTCTTTTTCTTTCTTTTAAAAATGTATCTTTCCTTTGACTCTTCTGGAGTACTTTACAGAGGAAAGCCAGGGAAACAGCAACATCTGTCAACAGGTCTTGAATTCTGAAGAATTTAGTTTTCTTTCTTTCCTAAAATTTTATTGAAAGGACAATAGCAAAGCTGATGATTTATTAGAAAAATACACGAGTCACTTTTGGTGAAGGTTCCCATAGCCTCCTGCTTGATAAAGCTGTGGGGTGAAGCTCTGAGCAGGAGAATGTTTTGTTAGTAACCGAGAGTCAGAATTAAAGGGCTGAGTTGATCCTGAGGAAAAATCCAGCTTTATTTTTCCTTCTTCTCCCCACCCCCCATGAAGAGTTCATTCATTATAGAACTTCTTTGTAAAGTGATCTTTGTGTTCTTTTGAGCTTGAAATTATACTCGAATGTTCTTTTGGAATGTTTTCATTTTCCTTTAAAATAATAAATTTATTGACTCTCTGGAACTAAACTAAATTAGGCAGCATGGCTGGGGGGCGGGGGAGGGGCAGGGGGGCAAGCTGGATGTCGCGCCGGCCCTGGGGTTGTTGTTGCCGTAGTGAAGGCCCTGCCCTGGCTGGTGCTGCTTGGATGGGCTGCTTCAAACACCCCAAAGCTCCCTCAGCAGCTGTGACGTGGCCTAGTCCACCCTTTAACCTCTGATGCGTTAGCTTTTTCCTCTGCAAAATGGGGATAATAATGATATCTAATCCACAGGATTGCTGGATCCGAAATAAATGCCCAGCATCTAATGAGCGCTCAGAGCTCACGGCTGTTTATTAAAGTGTGGCGGGGGTGCACCTACACGGTTCACCAGGGAGCCACACCCGTCACGGCGGGAAAATATGGCCTGTTCCATTCCATTCTAAGGTTATGCTATGTTATTCCAGAAAACCAAGGTCTGGCCGAGATGAGATCTTTCGCTGTGTGTGAAGGTAGAAAACAACAGGGAATCTGAGGATCCTGCTTGTGATGAAGGGAGGGGCTGCCTTCAAAATGCCCTGCGTCACCTCCATCTCCTGCAACACCTGCGTGGTCCCCTGGCAGCCCAGCTGGCCCCTGAGGGTGTTCACGCCCCACTGGGTGAATCCAGATGCTCTAGCCTGGGGTTGGAGTTGCTCGGCAGGGCCAGGTGTGTCCACGCCTGAGTCCCCATGGCCAGGGCTGGCCGAGGTCCTCCCCTCCACGGACAGCAAAGTTGCATGTCTCCAGCAGTGTACCTTGAGGGGAACCGGAAACTCCTCTCTGTTGTGCCTCTTCTCCCGAGACATCCGAATGTCAGAGGGTGAGGGATCAATCTGTTTAAATTCAGCCTCTAGTGTACACAGAGATTAAATAGTGCACAGAACGTACACCGGACTTTTCAGCTAAAATAGATTTTAATATTTACAATGTTTGCCATGGAAGTTAGGATATAGGAATATTATGGAAGCAAATGTTAAACATCTTCAACATCAACTTCTGTGTCTCTTTGCAAATGAGGTTCTGTTACAAGCTGACAACTTTACAGCTGCTCCTGTGAGCCGCCCATTGCCCCGGATGACCTCTCTCAAGGTACCATTTGCCTCTGACCCCGATGCTCTGTGGGGCCTCATTACTCACTGGGCTACACCTCGGCCACTGTGATGTCACTTTTAGGTCCCATTCTCAGGAGGTGTGGCCTAATTGGGAAGACAAGTAGGTGAGCCTGATGACACAGAAGTATTACAGGAACAAAGGTCGGGGAAATGGTGGACATCACTGGGAGGGGACCACCAGGGGGACATGCCGGGAGCTGGGAGTAGAGTTTGGGGCAGGGATGCTGGCGAGGGGACCATACCATTCCCGTCCCCACATCGTTCTGCCTCACTTGTGTGACATCTTGTCCAGTGACAGGTGCAGGACACAGGAAGGGACCTGTTGGTGCCAGCACCCTGATACTACCCAGTACCTGGGACTGAGCGGTACGGCCCTGACGCCCTTGGCTTCTCGGGAGGGGCAGGAGGCCAGGTCAATGTGGAGAGGCTGTGCTTTGTTCTCTCCTGCCGGGAAGATTAAAGGGCAAGATAAATGCTGAAGTTCTCCAGGCCACGAACCTACCACCTGTTGTTAACACAGTTACACCTCTGAGCTTCCAGACAACGTTCCGACTTCGGCGGCCAATGGAATGTGTCATCAACGTGGGAACCATGTTATGTGTTTTACTGTAATGAGAAAACCTTCTGTTTCCCCAGAGAGTCCCAGGGAAACTGGTAGAGATACAGTTTGTCTTTCCATTTGTGTGTCATCTTCAATTTCTTTCTTTAGTGTTTCATCAGTTTTCCTAGTACAGGTCTTTTACCTCCTTAGTTAGATTTATTCCCAGGTATTTTATTCTTTTTGATACAACTGTAAATGGGATTATTTTATTAATTTCTCTTTCTGATAGTTCATTGTGTATAGAAACACAACAGATTTCTTGATATTAAATTTGTATCCTGCAACTTTACCAAGTTCATTGACGAGTCCTGATAGTTTTTTGGTGGCATCTTTGGGATTTTCTATATACAGTAAGTACCATGTCACCTGCAAATAGTGACACTTTAAATTCTTCCTTTCCAATTTGGATTCCTTTTATTTCTTTTTCTTCTCTGATTGCTATGGCTGGGACTCCCAATACTAATTTGAATAAAAGTGGCCCACTGTCATCACTTTTACTCCATATCACTGGAAGTTCTAGCCACAGCAGCCAGCCAAGACAGGCTTTCTGTCAAGTTGTTTTCCAAAAAGGTGCCACCACTTTACAGTCCCACAGGTAGTGTGTGAGGTCCAATTTCCCCACATCCTCACCTACACTTGTCATTGTCTGCCTTATTGATTTACCATCTTTGTGGTGTGAAATGATATCTCATTATGATTTCAATTTATATTTTTCTTATGACTAATCATGTTGAGCATCTTTTTTTTTACATGTGCTTATTGGCTGTTTGCTTATTTTCTTTAGAGGAATATCTATTCAAACTTGTCTTGTTACTATTTAGATTCGAGAGTTCCCGACTTCAGCTGCCAATGGACCGTCTCATCAACTTGGAAACCATGTTATGTAAGTAAATATATATAAATCCTTGATATAAGTGCCTTATCACATTCAGGATTTGGAAATATTTTCTCTCTCTGTGGGCTGTCTTTTCACTTTTTGGCACACAAGTGCTTTTGAATCACAAGAGTTTTCAATTTTGATGAAGTTCAATATACCTATTTTTTCTTTGTCACTCGTGCTTTTGGCATTATATCCAAGTCACAGACATCACAAGGAAAGAAAGGAACCACATGCCTAACCAAGGTCATGAAGACTTGCTCCTATGTTTTATTCTAGGAGTTTTGTAGTGTTAGCTCTCACATGTAGGTGTGTGATCCATTCTGAGATGATTTTTGTGTGTTGTGATGTAGAGGTCCTAGTCCATTTTTTTCATGTGTATATTCAGTTCCAGCAGCAGTTGTTGAAAGGACTATTTATTCCCCCATTTAATTGTCTTGGCACCATGTCAAAAAACAATTGACCAAAAAACCCCACAAAAAACCAAAAAACCCCAAAACCCAATTGACCACAGTTGTATGGGTCAAATTTTGCTTTCTCAATTCTATTCCATTATTCTATATGTCTACTATGCCAATATCACACTTGCTTCGTTATTGTAGCTTTGCAGTACGTTTTAAAATCAGGAAGTGTGATACTTTTAACTTTGTTCTACTTTTTCAATACTGTTTTGGCTATATTGCATCCCTTGCTTTGACATATATATTTTATAGTGAACTTGTCAGTTTCTTCAAGAATCAAGCCAGGATTTTGTTGGGTATTGCAGTGAGTCTGCGGGTCCATCATTTTACTTTAAATATATTGGTATTTTTGAATCTAAAGTGTGTCTCTTGCAGGCAGCATATAATTGGATCATGTTTTCTTTATTTCACTCTACCAGTGTCTTTCTTATGATTGGCATGTGTAATCTATTTGCATTTAATGCAGTTAATAATAAGGTAGACTTTACAGCTTCCATTTTGCTATTTATTTTCGTTATGTGTTATGTGCTTTTTGCTCTTTTTCTCCATTAATTTTAATTATTCACACAGTTTAAAACCACTTAGTCCAGAAATATACCAACTTAATTTCAAAAGAATACAAAAACTTTGCTCCAATATAACTATATATCTTCCTCCTTTGTGCTATTACTGTCATATAAATTACATCTTTATACATTACAAGCCCATCAACACATTTTAGTAATTATTGCTTTATACAATTATCTTTTAAATCGTATGTTAAAGAAAAGAGTCACAAACAAAAATATATTTACACTGTCTTTTTTTGTTGCTTTTTAAAAATTTATTTATTTTTTGGCTGTGTTGGGTCTTTGTTGCTGTGCACAGGCTTTCTCTAGTTGCGGCGAGCAGGGGCTGCTCTTTGTTGCGGTGCATGGGCTTCTCACTGCGGTGGCTTCTCCTGTTGCGGAGCACGGGCTTTAGGCGCGCGGGCTTCTGTAGTTGTGGCACGCGGGGCCAGTAGTTGTGGCTCGCGGGCTCTAGAGCACAGGCTCAGTAGTTGTGGCGCACGGGCTTAGTTGCCCCGCAGCATGTGGGATCTTCCCGGACCAGGGCTTGAACCCGTATCCCCTGCATTGGCAGGCAGATTCTTTACCACTGCACCACCAGGGAAGTCCCTACAATGTCTTTTATATTTACCAGTGTAGTTGACTTTTAATGTGCTCTTTTTTTCTTAATACGCCTTTGAGTTACCATCTCATGTCTTTTCATTTCAGCTTGAAACACTTCTTTTAGTATTTCTTGTAAGGCGGGACTGCTAGTGACAAATTCTCTCAGTTATTGTTTACCTGGGAATGTCTTAATTTCTCCTTCATTTTTGAGGAATAGTTTTGCAGATGGAATTGAGTTTGCTAACTAGCTGATCTTAAAAAGGGTTGTTCTGAGCTGTCTGTGTGGGCCCCATGTAATCACACGGGTCCTTAAAAGTGGGTGAGGAGTAAAGAGAAGGTTGTGTGATGTGATGTAGGAAGGACCCAAGCCTGCACCACTGGCCTTGAGGATGGAGGGGCCGTGAGCCAAGGATGAGGGCAGCCTGACCACAGATGGTCCCTAGATCCTGCAGAGAGAAATGCAGTGCTGCCACCATCTTGATTTTAACCCAGTGAGACCCGTGTCAAACTTCTGACCTGCAGAAATGTAAGATGATAAATGTGTGCAGTTTTAAGGCACTGGGTATGTGGTAATTTATTACAGAAGCAATAAGAAACGAATACAAGGGAGACTGGAATAGGCCAAGTTAAAATGCCACAAAGCTCACTGTTTTTACTGAAATTCAGCCATTTTTCTTGAATAAACACTCCTTGGATTGTTGTAATCCTTTGGATAATTTCCAGAGTTCTGAAAAGGTTGAGTTTGCAGTTTTCCCCAGTGTTCTTGTTGCTTTTATGAAAGAGTGGATCTTTGGAGGTTCCTGTTGGCCTTTCCATAATTGCTTTTATCAGGATAACAGTTTTAAAGTGGTGTTTGTTGAAGTGCTAGGAGGTCTGCAGGAAGTTTACAAACGGCATTCGTTATAGGAGGTAAAGGATGATCAAGTGAGACTCCAGGCCTTTATCCAAAAACTAACTTAAAGCAACTCTGTTTTTATCTGTTTAATATACTGGGCTTCCATTTAAATTTTGTTTGAGCAGTTTTTTGTTAATTGAAAACAAACAAACAAATTTGAAAACCCTGTTCTATCCTCTTTCCCCATCTTTTCACTCACTCCTTGTAACCACAAATGAGACATGTTAAAAAGTCGTAGGACAATCACTTCCTCTGTGGTGGCTGAGCTAGCTCACCGTGGGCTCTAAGCAGAGCTGCTGACAGCTGGTTCCAGATACGGAGATGCGGACACGAACAGGTCATCCCATGGAGCTGCCAGTCAGCATGACGGAGACGAAACTAGGATGTGCTAGGGTAAGAAATACCGACCTGAGTTGAAGCGGCGAGATAATAACGTGAGAAAAACAACAACTCCGAGATGTCAGGAACAATGGTCACGTCCTACAAAATTCTAAAACCAGAGTCACTCACACGTGGAATGTTAGGGTTGGTGGGTCCACAGAGGTCTTGTGGTCCAGCCCCCAGTTTGCAGAGCGAGGTGTGTGTTTTTAAGTCCATAATGAGTAGTGGTTTTACACAGCTCCACGAATTCCTGGAATGATTACAAAGAACCAGGGCAGAGTCCATGGTGAGGTGGAGAGCCTGCAGCTGAGGGGTCTCGGGCAGGACAGGAGGGCTGAAGGCACTGCCCTGGAAGCAGATGTCTGTGACCAGGAGAAATATGGGACTGTGACATTGTGGTCCAAGAATTTCACCCTCAAACCTATTTAAATTCCATTTCTAATCAACAGCTGTGTGACCTTGGGGCAACATAATTTAACATCTCTGAGCCTTGTTTTACTATTCTGAAAAGAAAGCAATACTTGTCTCTCAGGAGTAGGTGGGATAACACATATAAATCTGGGCTGGGCACACAGTAGGCCTTCCTTTTCCGGTTGGATGATGTTTTGGTCAAAAATCCAATCACCGAAATTAGTGTCTACTAGAAGAAGTGATGTATAAATCTATAGAAGTGATGTGACATCATTTATGGTATCTATATATCTAGCCATTCCATTCAGGTAATAACTTCTGGATGGATTTCAGAGGAGTCTTTTATTTTCATAAGAATTAAGAGTTTGACTATCTGAAAAGATCACTGAAATAAGTGTAAAAAAATCAATAAACAAGCCAATGATTCTCCTTCTCAACGCCAGCCCAGGTGATGTTGGCTGGTTGATGCTTCCTGTGCTCACAGGGCTTCTCAACTGTGCCCTGCACCACCTTAGGGACACCTGGCAACGTACGGAGACACTTTTGGTTGTCGCAGCAGGGCAGGGGGTGATCCTTCAGTGCTCAGGGCAGCCCCTCAACAAGGAATTCTCTGGTCTGGAGCATCAGTAGAGCTGCTGTGAAGAAACCCAACCCCAGGGTCACCTAAGTTAATGGGACTGAGCGCCTGTATCACATGGTCCTCTTTGCTCCAACCCCCAGGCCTTTCCATCTGCAGCATCGTGAGTTCTCTGGACACCTGGGGAATCTATCAAACGCTCTGCCCCTCCGCCCTCCTGCAGCAGGTTGCCGAATTGGCTCATTAATTGACTCCGATTGTCTAGACAGCAAAACACCTCCTCGGGCCAGACCCACAGCCCCGTTAGGACTGGGGGCAGATCACCATCCCACCAGCTTCTCTGTCCTCAGTTGGTATAACATGATTGGGGGGGCTGGCTGGAGTAGGGAGGGGCCAGAGTCCTTGTCATCGGGGCTACAGGTCATAGGGAAGGGGTGGCTAGTGATGAGGGGTTACTTTCTTCCTTTCCTGCGACACCTTCTCCTCCCAGCAGATGGGAACGAGCGAGGAACCGGATCTTTCAGCAGGTCTGGCACGTCCGTTCCGTGTCCCAGGTCAGCGCCTGCTGGGGCAGAAGCTCCATGACGTGCTCCCGTCCCACATGGACACTGGGGGCCAGGGGGGACTGTAGGCAGGGAGACGCCGACCTCAAAGAGCTGGGGGTGGGAGCTGAGAGGAGGGAGGTCAGGCCGCGCGCGGCAGGAATGTCCCCGTCGGGGAGTCGTGCGAGGACATCGCCCACGTCCCCCGAGGGGCCCCCGGGGAGGCAGGCGCGGGGCGTCTGAAGAACACAGGGGCCCGGCCCGTTGGTGCCCAGGACCTCGTCCCGTTCCCCAAACGGCGGAGGGGCGCAGAGGCAGGAGGGAGCCGCTCAGACGACACCCGTGAGCCCGGCCTGCGGCTCTCCCGAGGCCGCGGCTCCCAGAGCTTCCGATTCCTGGCGGCGGCGCCGCCCAGCTCCCCGCGCGCAGGCGCCGCTGCGTCTCAGCAGGACGGGGTCTCCGAGCCGCAGCAGGAGGGTCCCGCCGCCCGCGCCCCACCGAGGGGCGGGGGCTGTCCCGGGAGCGAAGACGGGTGGGGTCCGGCCGCTGCAGGGCGCGGGGCTTCGGCTGGGCTCTGCAACACGCTTGCTGGATTGAATGAAAGAGCAGCGAAGCGAGGGGCTGAGCGCGCGCCCCTCCCCCGCCTCACCTGCCTGGGCGGCGGCCGAGGGGGGCGGATGCCCTTCTCTGCAGAACCTCCCGCTCCGCCTGTCTCGCCCTCACCCCCACTGTTCCCTGAAACAGGCCCGCGAGGAGCCCCCTCCCAGGACATTCCAGGGAATGTCCTGCTTTTGAAGGAATTTTAAGATTTCCTGTAATTCCATCCAGCTATAAACCTGCTTCCCCGTGGAAACTATGGCACCAGAAAACGCTTCTTTATCTGGACAACAGAAAGCCTCGGATTCCCCAGGGGACGCGGCTTCTCTTTCAGTTGTAGGGGTCACAGGGGACGTGAACTTGGTTAAGAACCACCGAACAGAGCAAGGTTCTCTCAGGAGGAGAAAGTCCAGAACAGCTGCCTGTTCACAGCAAATACGTTCCTGAGAGATTGTCTCAAAGAAGAACGCAAAGTATTATTTTCTGGCATGAAGCCTTTGGACCACTGCCCAGATTTTCCGTAAAAGGTGTTTCTTTTTCAGCCTTAATCATTAGAAAGGGAAGCAGGTCTATTAGCGGCTCGTAGAGTTATTGACACCGAGGCGACTGTGACTCCTTCTTTCAGCCTAGAGGACGTGTCCCTGACTTGGGAGTCGCACGTTCTAGGATGGGGGGTCGGGGTGGGTAAACCTTAGCTCTTCCGAAGAGCAGACACCAGGGCGTTGGGAGGGATCTAAGGGGACCCTCACTCTGTCTCCAAACGCACAAGACCCACAGGGAACCTTGGTGAAAACGTGGGCCCCGGGATGCCACCCGTCTTGAGACTCCGGGTTGCGTCCTCTGCTGAGATGCTCTGGGATTCGTCTTCTGAACAAGCTCCCAGGCCTGTGTCCCAGGTGGTACAGAGCCACCCAGGGAGGAGCCTGGAAGGCCCATGGCCTCACCCGACACCTTGCTTTACGTGGACATCGCTGCGGGCTGGGACGCCGGGCCATCATGAGGGGACAGTCCATCCTCAGACCGGCGCGCTGCTCATTGTTTGAAAGTTCCCGAGCTGATAACTTTGCAAAGAAAAAGAATTTTTTTTTTTTTGCGTTACGCGGGCATCTCACTGTTGTGGCCTCTCCCGTTGCAGAGCACAGGCTCCGGACGCGCAGGCTCAGCGGCCATGGCTCACGGGCCCAGCCGCTCCGCGGCACGTGGGATCTTCCCGGACCGGGGCACGAACCCGTGTCCCCTGCATTGGCAGGCGGACTCTCAACCACTGCGCCACCAGGGAAGCCCGAAGAAGAAGAATTTTTTAAACATAATTGTGATGTGCCGATTGAAGGCCTGCACTGATTCCTTGCAGGTTGGCAGGAGAGACCAGGTGGGGGGACTGCACCCCACCCACTGCAGGGCGGCCTTGGGGCCCCTCGGAGGCTGCATCCTGGACCTACTAACCTGTCCGGCCAGCACAGGGCCCATCGGGGGGCCGCCCTCCAGACTCCGCCAGAGGCAGGCCTGTTGCTGAAGCGCTGCCGTCGGCAGTGGAGTCAAGACCCTGACTGGGCTCGGGCTGGGCTTTGTACCCGCCTTTCTGTTCTGAAATGACTTTTCTCCCCCCTGATTTGGTCTTAATTCTGAAAATCGACATTTTCAACAGCAGAGGACAAAATAGGAAGAACAAAATATAAACAGTTACCATACTGGGTAAAGACATTATCCTGGCGAGACCTAAATCAGAAGTTAGTTATCATTTTTAGAAAGCTGAGAAAAGTGGCTTTGACGGGAGAAGCTAACAGCAGTTTAGTTCGTTCCCTTCCTGAAGGCTCAGTCAAAACGTGCAGGACGTCGGCTGTGTGAACACTGGTGCCCCTGATGAACCAGAGCGTCCACCGGCCAAAGAGCAGGCGCGGCCAGGCCCCCGGAAGGAGCCTGCGAGGGTCGCTCCGTCCCCGCCGGGTCCCACAGCAGCCCGCCCGCTTCTCACGGGGTCTGGATCTTTCCGGAGTGACCACCTGCTGGGCCGGCCTCCCCCTCAGCCCCATCAGCCTCAGCTCAGGATGCAGGGCCCGACTAGGCTGCTGCTCTGATCTGGGCCCAGCGGCCAGGGATGGGGGCGCCGTGCCTGCCCCCTCCTTTTGCTGCGGTAACGCTTTGCTAACAGCCAGTATCTCGAAGTGTGGCAGAGCCGAGATTCGAGAATGATTCATAAAAAGAATCCCAGGCTGGGGCCGGTTCCCGTGGGAGTCCTGCGCTGTGTGGGAAAGTGCGGGGTGCCGGGCAGGGAGGGGTGTGAGGACCTGGCGGCAGTGAGGTCCAGACCCTTTCTCGGCCGTCCTTGAATCTTATCATCAAAAACGTTGGGGAACGTCCAAGCTGGGTATAGCCAACACGTATCACACATTCAACATGTTGCAAGACAGGCAAACAGAGGGGCTTTGGGAGCATTGTGGCAATCCATCCTTTAGAGACGGCTGTGTGCTTTAAGAATGAGTTTTTAGGGCTTCCCTGGTGGCGCAGTGGTTGAGAGTCCGCCTGCCGATGCAGGGGACACGGGTTCGTGCCCCGGTCCGGGAGGATCCCACATGCCGCGGAGCGGCTGGGCCTGTGAGCCATGGCCGCTGAGCCTGCGCGTCCGGAGCCTGTGCTCCGCAACGGGAGAGGCCACAGCAGTGAGAGGCCCACGTACCGCAAAAAAAAAAAAAAAAAAAAAGAGTTTTTAAAGTTGCCATCAGGATGTGCCAGAAAACGGGCAGTGGTGGAAATTTGTTTTATTTTATATTAAACATTTTTATATTTAAAAGTATATTTTAAATTTCAGCTGTTCGGTTTTTACTGTGAGATTTGGAACCTAGATGGCGGTTCTCTGAATAAAGATACTTTCCTGAGTCCCTAATTTCAGATTTGCTTTCACTTTGTCGTAATGCGTTGGCAGAAATAACAGATGTTGATTAATTTTTATAAAAGAAATTAAACTGAGTTTGCTTTCCTCTAAAGGCTTAGAATGATATTACAACGTGGCTTACTATCCTCTGCACTTAAATAATAATACTTTATCGTCAGTGGGGAGCACTGCCTTGATCTGTCGTATGCGTCTGGCTTTTGTTTTAAATTAATTTTGATTATGAGCTATGTGGGAAAGATCTAATTTTTTTCTCTATCTACTGTTCTGAATCCATCTTACTGACACTCTATAAATAAAACTGAATGGTGGGCCAATACCAGTGGAATTGCCATGTAAAACAATCCCAGATCTCCTCTTACCTTAGCCTGGTTCCAGGGGTAAATATCCTGGTTCACGTCCAAGTCTGTTCGCTTCTTTTTTGTGGCAACAGACTCTTCACACATACATTTAAAGCACGAGGTGTTTATTTATGCTAAGGTTTTGGGGAGTGCGTGGACTTGGGGGTCCCACTTGGCCCCGTGAGGGGTCCTCAGGGGAGCAGAAGGCCCCTCAGTCCAGCCCTCGGCCTACAGTCCTCGCCACACAGCAGATGCCCAGTAATATTTGTAGAGCAATTAGATGTAACGGTTGATGATTTCATCCTGCAATCTGTCAGGTGAGAAGTCGGGAACTTTGGGAAAAGTGGCTTAGTGAGAAGGCGGCTGGGGGCTCAGGTCTCTGCCTCTGCTCCCCCCCTCCCAGGCGCCCCCCTAGAGGAGGATTTCAAAGTGCTATTGAAGCCGACCTTAGTCTCTTTCTCTTTAAGTAGCATGTACCTATATGTGTATGTATACAGGTATGTATATAACATATGTGTAATGAAATAATATGCCCTATTTACGTATTGCCTCTTGGAAAAGCCCCCCACGAGGGACACAAGAGAAGTCAGGTGGCACAGCAGCCAAGGACCTGCTTTCTTTCAGGCCCCAGATTCTTCGGTTGAGGCTCATTAAAAAAATCCAAATGGATGACTTGGTTACTTTAGAAACTTAACAAGGCTTAGGTTGCCTGCTCCTATGATCCCACTTTTCAAAAAAAAAAAATGCTCTAAAGAAAATAGAATGGTCTAACCATCAAGTTTTTTGTTGTGTTGCTATGTATTTTTTCATTTTATGAAGCAGTATTAAATGTGATTGCTTTTATGCACTGCGATTAATCAGGAATCTTGACCCAATAAGTGTCATTTCTCAGGACAGACTCAGGCTGCGAGCCCAGCTTCCCTGCCTGTTGATAGCGTGAGAACGTTTCCCGGGGTGTTGGGCTGGGAGCCTCACCTGCTGTGCGCGCGTCACCTGGTGGCCGAGTCCCAGAGGCGGGGGAACCTGTTTATCGGGTGAGCTTCTAGGCAGGTGTGGACCGTGCTTTTCCCACGAAGCCGGCCCAGCCTGTGCAGGTGGATAATTAGTTCACGGGGTTGAATTTGGCTTCGGCACCTGCCAGGCTTTGAACTCCCGCTTCCCGAGGGCCGTGTGGCCACCTCGGACTCCAGGGCCTCTTGTCCTGGGATCAGATGCAGCGGAGGCTCTGTTCCCCGTGACTGTTTAACGAACTCATAGATCCAAACACCTTCCAGAAACATTCTGTGGAGGATGGAGCCGGGATGAGACGAAGGCCTCTGCCCTCCCGGGGCGTCCGTGCTGCTCCGAGGAGGGGCCCGGCCTCAGGCGGTCCCAGCCTGTGCACGTGTGCGGCTGTCCTCGTGGCCCGTGAGGCATCCGTTTGTCCTGTGAAAATGCAGAAGAGTGTGGGGAGAACGCCCTGTTTGGGGGGCCTTTTTGCTCTCTTCCAAATTCGCGTTGCTGGGACAAGGGGTCAGCTCTGGGTCGTTGGGGCCTCTGAGCTGGCCCGTGATAGAGAGGACGTGCCTTTGCCTTGAGAACCCACGCTTCTGGGGCTTCCAGGGGGTCTCAGCGAGAAAGACGACGCCCAGCGCCAGCCGGCATGCCCCGTTCCAGACACAGTCGGCCTCCGGCGGTTGGGGCCCTGGCTGCCCTGGGCTGAGGGCTGTAGGTGGGGAGGGCGGAGCCTCTGGGGCCTCGCGGGGCCTCGCGGGCACTCGGGCTGCTAGTGCATTTGGTTATTAGGTTCGAACGTGTGTTGGAGAAAAGGACCCAAGTGAGATAACGTGATGCCTTTGCAGGTTAACATCGGCTGAGACCCTTTTGTTTGTAGAATGTGAATTCCTTCATTACCCGGCTTTCCTGTGATGGCTACGTGATCTGTGTACACTGATCGGGTCCCAATAAGCTGGCTGAGAAGTAGCCTGGGACAGAGTTCCTCCTCAAACAAACCAAGTGTCTGGGGGCTTGGGTCCTTATCTTGTTTTGTTTTGGTTACACTGTGTTCTGTTTTTTAATAGCTGTGCTCTTGTGAGAAAAGCTGACATTTACTGAGGTCCTGGGCTTCTACAAAGCACCATTAAATGAATTATCTTATTAAAATCTCATAAGGAAACCCATGGAATAAGTACTTTTTAATTTCCCTGTTCTACGGGTGAAGGAACCTAGGCTAAGGGACTTAGATGGCCCAAGGCCACAGAGCCGACTCGTCTGGACCAGACCCTACGTCGGGCTCAGCTCCCAGGGGCTCAGGCTGGGCCAGCCAGCCAACGAGGGGGGCTGCCAGTGACGACTCGGCTGGTTGGTGCCTCCCGGCCTCCTTTTCTACTCAAACAAAATAAATTTCAAACGGATATATTTTCGGTGTATTTGATGCACATTTTTGTTCCTCTTTTTATTTATCTCCATTTCTTCATGAGACCCTGATGGAGGAGGCTGATTGCTGGAGAGAAGGAGCCCGTGTCCGGAGCAGCATGTCCTGAAACCTCGGGTTTGGTTTTCCCGGGAGCGGGTGCAGAAGCCTTGCTCTGGGGTGGCTGCAGCTGCAGAATTGTCCCCTGTCCCCCTCTTCCTGTCCCCTCCCTGCCAAACACACTTGCTGAAGCCCTAACTCCCGGGTGACGGCATGTGGACATAACTTCCCCCTGAAGATGGTCTCTCCAGATGCATCACATGGGGGTGAGGCTTCAACAGTGGGCTTGGAGGAGGGACGCACATTCAATCCATAGCATGCTCCTTAGGCTCTAAGTAGGTGGCTTTCTGAGGATCTGGGTTTCGTTTAGTAAGTCTCGCTCAACAAACGTGTATGAAGCAGCCCACATGCCAGGCGAGGTATCAGGTAGCAGGCAGACGAGGGGAGAAGGCCGGTCCTCCCCGAGCTCATCCCCAGCAGTGGCCCCGTCGGACCACAGGCAGAGCTCGCCTCAGGCAGGTCAGTGATTCCCGGCCCCCCAAGCCCTGCCTACCCTTTAGAGAGGAGCTGGTCATCTGTCCTTTTATAGAAGAGGCCCGGGTGGTTTGGGCCCACGCGCGTGGGGTGTTTTCAGGCTGACTTAGGGTCACGGTCAGCATCCTTTGACGAGTCCTGTAGTTTTAACCACAAGCCACGTGTCAGGGCAGAGCCCTCAGCGCAGAACCAGGAAGCCCGGATTTACTTACTCGTCAGCTCTGTGACTTGGGCCAAGGACTGAATCAGCCCGAACATCTGTGTCCTCACGTGTTAAGTGGGGACAGAACACCTATCAGGAGGTAGTTTATGGGTCAAGCGGGGCCTGACGCCCAAAGAGCCATCCCCGTGGTCTCAGGTCAGCCCTGGGCACCGGCCCTGGTGCGATGAACGGGGTATAGAAAGAAAACGCCTGTTCCTGTTTTACCTTCCCGCGTTCCTGGTAGACTAGTCACAAATGGGGTGCTGAGAACAGATGTTATTTGGTGATACTCAGCATAGGTCTACCAACCCTTAGAGGCTCAACTGAAATCCTGTGAAATACTTTCTCGTTCGATTTCACATTTCCTATTAAATGTTACGTGGGTAGGAACTCAAAGCAAAGGATGGAAAAGCCAGATGGGCTGTTTAATATCCTTGGAGCTCAGAAACGCCTTTGTCCTCAAAGCAAAGATTCTCCTAGGCCGTTGGTTAGCAGGGAGCAGAGACAGGGCCTTTGAGTATTCTGAACAGTTGGAAGGAAATCAGCCCCGTAAATTTACTTTCCCTCCACAAAACATTTGCTAACTCGGTTTTCTGTATAAACCTATTCCCACAAGAGTTAATGTCTTCTGTTTCTCCTGAATGCAAGCAATTCTACCATCAGTAAAGTAACAATGAGATTTTCACACAGAGTCAGCAGCTCGTACATGTGGACCAATGGACTCCCGTGTCCAGGGGGCTGCGGGCATAGCACTCTGACCCGAGCTCCTGGGCCTGGATGGCAGGAGGGTCAGGGCTGCTGGAGTCTGGGGTGAGAGGGGCAGGTCACACCCCTCAAGGCACATTTGAGCGAGTGCAAAACTCGCCCCTGGTCAGAGGGCACGTGCAGGGCAGACACCAGCCCGAAGCACTGCTTGGGGTTCAGGGAACGGCAGAGGGCACACATAAGACGGGCACGCTCTGTCCAAGAAGTCGTATAACTTTGAAGTCCCAACTGCACCGATGAACAGACACAACAAGAGTGCAGGGCTGTGCTCTGGGATCGAGACACCCAGGAGGGCCTGGGCTGGGTCAGGGACCCCAGCCTCTCGGCCCTGCTGTCGCATCCGGCACCTCCAGACCAACGGGGCACAGCCGGCACTCCCTGGTTTCTGACCGTGTGTCTCCACCGCTGGCCCTGGAGTCGGCCGGGGATTGCTCGGGAGGCTGCCCGGCAGATCCCGGGGTTGTTTTGCCGCTGCTGTTTCCAGGAGAGCAGGCGGGCAGGTGCACATGCCCCTGGATGGCTCCAGGCCCTTGGGGCCCTTGTGGAACCTGCTGGTCCGCGTCAGGCTCTCCTGGCTCAGTCCGTCCCAGCCGGGCCACGTGGCCCTTGTGACACCACAGCAGCACCTCCAGAGGGTTGCCCCCTGACCGCTCACCTGCGTCAGAGGGGGCGGTCGTGGTCCTGGGGGACCTGGGACAGCTGTGTTCGGGAGTGTCTGCACCTCTGGCCCGTGTCCCCCTGCTCCCCGTACCCCCAAGCCCGTTTCCCAGCCCGGGTCGGGGTCAGGGAGGGGTACACAGGGGGACCCTGCTGCCGTCCACATCCTTCACCCCCCAGTTCACACGGGGTCCCCCGGCCCTGACCCCACCTTTCTGGGAGTGGCAGCAGGGGTTGTCCACCTGCACGGCCTCGGCCACTGGGGACGCAGGGACCTGGGGACACTAGCCGTGGGGAGATGGCTCCCGGAGAAGCTAGAGAGAGCCATTGGTTTCATGACGAACCTGAGGGAAAGTTGGCCGTTTCCCCCTTAAACAGGCTTCGCCGGTGACCCTGAGCTGAGCATCTCTTGGGGCACTTTCTCTCTCTCTCTGTTTTTGAACGATGAATCCTCGCCGACCCTGTTCAGGACACAGGCCGCTGCTGCCGCCCGCCGCTGTCCCGGCCACCTCCCCGGGGCCCGACCTGCAGCAGCACCACAGTCCCCCGCGCCCCTCTCGCAGGAGGTGTCTGAGGCCGCGGGGTGGTGGGAGGCCCCGGGGGCAGCCCAGAGGGCTCCCCCGCCCCAGCTGCCCGAGGTCTCCAAAGACGCTGCCTGGCCTCGAGCCCTCCCTCACACAGCCTTGCGGTTTGAGGACAGCTGCGTTTTATTTAAACTTTAAATATAACTTCCCTTATGAACTGAAAGGGAAGGGATGAAGCAGTGCAGTAGGTTTGAGTCCCGGCGTCGGGGGGCAGTGAGAGTGACCAGGATGCTCCCTGGAACCCAGAGTCCTGGAGGCCCCGTGGAGCAAGAGTCCCCCCCGCCCCCATAAAACCCACTTTCCCCGAGGTTTCCAGCAGGTGGCTTGGGACCTCGGGGTCACCGTGGGCTGCACCTGCTCTGAGAGGTGCCTCCGGGTCGCGGGCCCTGAGGCGGGAGAAGGCGCGGCCGGGGTGCTGGACTCGTCCCTGCGGGCTCCGTCCTCATCTTCGGAGCCGTTGCGACACCTCCACGTGGTACTTCAAATATTACTGGGGTCCAACTCTGGTGAGACACGAGGATTTTTGTTAGTTTCCCCCGAATACACCCTTCAGCGTTTCAGTTGATGAGACAAATTCTGAATTGCCTAATGCAACTTACCTAACACGAATTTTCTATCATGTGACAAAAATGAAAGAGAAGGAAGAATTCCAATTTGCATATACAAACACATAACATTTACATAATATGTTTTTTAGAGTATATTAGACATTACAGAAAACTTACAATATAGAAACTCTTGATAAGAAAAAAATGTTATGACTTATTTTACCTTAGGGATTGAAAGATTAGGGTTCTTTTCATCTGCCTTGATTTGTCTAAAAGGGCTTGTACCCAAGAGCACAAAAAACACCGGAGTCTGAAGCCAACCCCTTGTGAAATTGCTTGGTGAGCTCAGTCTCCAAATCAGACGTGCTCAGGAGGCCCCCTGAGGCGGAGCCAAAAGTGAGAATTTCCCCCCAGCTCCCTGTCTCCTCCCCCTTTGTATTAAGTATCATTTAAAACCATCAGCAGCTTTTCCGGGCAACAAGTCAGCACGAAGCAGAAGGAGCCGTTTGGGAACCAGGGAAGGAAACCGTCCCTGTGACTCCTCCTTCGTCCTCACCGGGAGAAGCCGGTCTCTGAAGTGTCACTGTGTCACCGAGCCCCTCCCCACATGCGGCCCAGGGCCCGGCCTCCAGCTCTCCGGACCCACAGGGCCTGACCTTTGCTGGGAGCACGGTGGGATGGGGAGGGTGTGGCAGCAGCCCTTCCCGGAGCCGCGGAAGGACGAGTCAGAGGACGGGACAGCGGGCAGAGCAGACATGTCTAGAGGAAAGGCTGTTTCCAGCAGGTGTCGGTGCCCCTGCCTCGATGTGTAGGGGAACACAGTGTGCCTTTGTGAAGGGGAAACACTGCACCTTTATGCAGACCCGCCGGTCCAGAGGTCTGAGATGTATGGAAACAACGAGGGATTTAAACGAGAAGAAGAAGCCGCAGCCCCGGGGCCCGGTGGCAGGTGCAGGGCGGGGGGCTCCTTGCCCCCCGTGGCTGGGAGGCCTGCCTCCTGGGGGTCGGCCCTTCTGCAGGACCTCATCTGACCCTCTGTATTGGGATCAAGACCCAGGCAGGGGCCAGGGCCCCACTGGGAAAGGGCAGGCTCGCTGTCCACAGCATAGTAGGGGTGCAGAGCCTTTGGGGGCCTTGAAGGGCTGCATTTGGGTCACAGCCACTCCTGGAGCCCACCCTCTGAGCCTGTGTCTCCCTGGGCCTCAGCTTGACACAAAGGAGGGCCGCTGGGTGCAGTGGACCAGGTGACGGCCCCACCAGAGCTGCTCGGGCGAGTTGCTGGGCTCGGAGTCCGATGGTCTGGGTGTGGACACCGGCGTCAGCCGTGTCCCCTCGGGTCAGGCACCTACCCTTTCTGCGCCTTAGTTTCTCGCCTGTGACCCGGTGCAGTGAGAGCGCCCGCCTCAACCATTGCCGTGAGGATGAAATGAGAAAATGCTGTGGCACAGCTGGAGCAGTGGGTCTAGACAGTGAACGGGAATAAAGGAGGAGGATTCCAGGGCCCGGCTGGGGGGCAGGACGCCAGGCACCGGGGCTGTGGTGGGGGAAGTGGGGCTCAAGCCCCGAACAGGGGGAAGATTCAGATGCTGAGCAGCTAATCAGGAAGGCGTCCGCCAGGGTTCAGGGCACGTGGGGCAAAGCCATGCCAGGAGCCCCCTGGACTCAGGGTCGTCACAGCGACGCTCGCCCAGGTTGCAGGAAGCGGTCATGATGGGAAAGACACGACTACCTTGTGGCCCAGCCCAGCACACAGCTGTAGTGCTGGTGTGATGACGAGCAAAGCTCAGGAAGTGAAATTCACGGAGAAATTAAAATACTTCAGTGCGATCAATAGCTTCGACAAGTCATTTAAAAATCCCTGTAAAAGAGCAAATGAGCCAAGTTCCCTCTTCTGCTTCACCATGACACCTCCTCGTTCCAGCCCCACTTCATAGGAGAGAAAGTATTTGCTGAAACTGAGTTTTCTCTGAAAGTCAAGTCCTAATGAAAAATGTACACAGGACACAGAAGCAGCATTTATTCGTTTCCACTCAGGTTTCTAAGTCTTGGGCGAATGTTTTCTTTTAACTCAGAGGAATGTATACTGCCTTGGAAAAAAATGTAAATGATGTCACTTTGCAGAATTTTTCAAAACACTGGAAGTCTGCATGTGAGCGATTTTCTTAGGTTTTAGGTGAGAGCAAATTAACAATGAAAGATTTTAGGTATCTGATGTATTTCTTCAGCTCCCTATTAAAAATGTAGTGTGTTCCGGGCAGGGGTCAAGGTCCAGAGGGGAGGAGGGTCTGTGTGTGTCTCGTGTCGGGAGGCCCACCAGGCTGGGCTGTGGATGCTGTGGTGGTGCGTAGCCTCGGGCCCTCAGCCCTGCTGGGGCTTCACTCGATGGCCTGGCCATCAGATGGGCCGTTTCCTTGCCGTGTGACCTGTGCCCGGCCTCAACGTTCCATCCTCACCTGTAACGTCGGAGGTGATGGCGTCCTGTGCCCCATAAGGTCCCTATGGGCTTAAGGAGGTGATGCGGGCCAACTGCCCTGGACGACAGCGGGCTGTGGTCCCGGAGGAGCTCGTCCCGGCCGAGGGCAGGGAGTGGACCTGTCCACCCACGGCGGGGGGACCCTTAAGGCCACTTGAGACCCACTGACGGGTCAAGGCCACTGGCAAATGGCCCATTGGAGATGCGCCGTGGGAGACTCAGGGCTTGGGGTGAGTCCTGGAGACACAGGGGACCACGCGGCGGTGGAGTCTTGCGGCCTGCGTGCTGCCCAGGGGCTCAGAGATGCGCGAGCTGATGCAGCGCTCACGGGGGAGCAAGCCCGCAAGCCCGGGGCTTCCGAGCACCCTGCACCCTCCCTGGGGAGCGGGGAGCGGTGGAGGGAAGCCTGGGAACAGGGAAGCTGACGTCCTCGCTCGCTGTTGCCGGTGGGCTTGGATCCCTGCGCGCATGGCTCCCCTTTCACGGAGCTGTCACCATTTCAAGGCGCTAATTAAGGTTTTACGAGTAGACGCGTTGGCCCTGAAGCCCTAGGGTAAAGCGCTGTCTGCGGGAAACCCAGGTCCGGGTTCAGACTTGGCTGCTCGGCCGCAGGCCCCCCTCCCCCCAGGCCCAGGGCTCCTTTGAGTCCACGTGCCGTTTCCATCCAATCAAAGCAGCCGAGGGCGGGAGGTGGATGGAGCCTCCGTGGCACAGATCACTGCCCCGGAACCCGCACGGCAGGGCAGGCGGCAGTCCTCCCCTGGGGGACGCGTGCTCTGCCGAGGGCCCAGGGGGCCTGTGCTCATGCGCCCACGGCGCTCACACCCGCCTGCTTTCTGAGGTGATCCGTGGGTTCAGTCTGTCTGAGAGTCTGGGTCTCCTGTTTTCCTGCCACTGTTTCCTACTACTCTGAGCATCGTTGGGGAGGTCAAGTGAAACCCTCCAGCAGATGGCTTAGTTCCAACATTTTTCACTATTTTCTTTGCATTGTGACTGCAGGAAGTGGGCTTTGGGCCTCTGTGTGCCGACGCCAGAAGGAAAGTTGGCTGAGCTATGTTTATAGGTCGTCTACTGGCTCTAGAAAAGTCTTTCGGGGGAAGGGGAAGTGGCAGTAAGGTGGCATTGTTATCGATGGCATCTTTGTGGGCTAAAGCTCCAGGGGAAACCACAACACTGACCACATGGGCGGGCCCGCAGACCACAGACCGAGAATAGACAGCCAACCGCTTCCTGACACGGCGGTTTGCCTCCTGGGGCTGTAGGGGGGCTGGGCAGCCATGGACAGAAGGGCAGGGTCCACCTGGGCTTCCGCCTGCGCAGCATGTTTGCTGACACCTGGGTCTCAGATTCCTCACGGGAGCCGCTGTGCGTGCCCAGCGGGAAGGAAGGTTCTGGGGCCCTGTCTCACCCACACTTCCAACCCAGAGAAGGAGGAGGCAGCCGGCTGCATATGAAGAGCCCTCCGGAGATTTCCGTCCGTCGTCGGGAGAACGTCTACTCTCTGTTCCATTCCCGTCGTGAGCCAGCGCATAGGATACAGGTGCCGCCCCTGCTGCCTGTGCCTGATATGTCGCCCTCAAGCGTGGGGCAGAGTGAGAGCGATCCCTCCCCTTAATCCGAACGCTAACGCAGCGTCTCTGTGCAGTCAGATTCGGCGCGAGGCGGGGGCTCACTTCTCAGCAGGCTCGCTCAGTGGATTCCTTTCTCATCTCTGCTCCCGGGAGGGGTCCTTTCCCGGTGGCGGAGATGCTGCCCCGGGCGGACCCCAGCCCCGGAGGAGGAGGTGAGGTGCCCCAGCCTGGCTCCCAGGTCCGTTTCCTTTTCCGCTGTTTGGCACACAGAAGCATTAGGAGTAAAACTCTGAAGCTGGTTGCTTTCAAATAAAGAGGGTTCAAAGCACGTCGGCTGTGGAAATCCACGCTCACTCATGTGTGCTGTCTCCCCCCGGATGACTGGTCCCCCATCAGGCTTTCAAGGCCTACGGGGCGTCTCCCCCGTGGTAAGAGTCTGAGAACCAGGCATTCTTTGTGAATGAGACAGGGAGCATTGTCAAGAACACAGCTGGCTTACAAACACCTGCCCTCCCTTCCACATCCTGCATGCAGGTACAAGTGAAGCTTTCAGCAAGCACAGATCTATTTCCCAACAGCTGCGACAGGTAAAAACTGGCAGAATTTCCTGGCATGACTTGCCCCCTAATTGTCCTTCTAGCTGATACCTGTTCTGAGTTGCTCCAGGTGGATTTAGGATAAAGCCCTCCTATGATCCTCCAACTACGAGGCATTCCAGTGGGCTTGCTTTTAAGCTTGGTGGTTGCACAGACCATACAGAGGGAATCAGAGAATCACAGGCCAAGTCGGAGGAGGCTTCCCAACACCCCGGGCAGAACAGGTGTATGCAAAGGTGGCTCTGACTTCCAGGAGACAGTGCCCGGGACCTGCAGGTCACAGCACGTAGCGAGATTTTCAAGAGTGAGGTGTAAAATTCCAAAGGTCTGGGTTCAGTTCAGATAAGCACCCACACGTTTGCATCTTCGGTTGAAACCTGCCTGAGACGTCTCAAACAGCCGGTTAAGTTGGGCTGGAAACCTCGCAGGAGCTCCATTTCTCCGAGGCTTTTGGTGTTTCCTGTAAGAGTCAGCCCAGAACAGCCTTTCCAAGTCTGAGCCAAAGATGGAAAAGTCATGAAGCAGCGTCTCACTTTCTATTGTCTTGTGTTCAGAGGCTGTGCTCACTGGAGGGTCAGAGAGGAAGCCATAGCTCAGCCCGCAGGCTCCTGGCTGGGCTGGGATCGGGCCCTCGCTTCCCCCAGGCCTCCCTGCTACGTGGTTATTTTCATTCCGAGAAAGCGAAAAAGTGGCAGTGCTGTGCAGCAGACCTGATCGGTGCTGGGGGCCCCGTCTCTAGAAGTCCAGGGAATGATGGTGCTGGGCTGGGAATCTCCAGCACCTCCGGGCAGCTAGAGCGGACCGTGAATCACCCCTCAGGGCCACGGAGCGCAGCTCCTGGGTACTATGCAAGGGAGGGAGAAGTACGGAAGGGGAGCGAGTGGCCGCACAGCTGCTGCATCAGGCCGACTCCCCTGGGAAGAGCGGCCCCACGGTGCTTGGCTTGCTTCTCTTGAAGCCAGTGCAGGGAGCGGAGCTCCTGGGTGAGACGCCCGTGCTGTCCGGCTGTCTCTGGAGACAGTGTGGCCGTCTGTGCCTTGGCGGTGGGTCCTTGTTCGCTCCCTGGCCCTGCCCTCCCCCAGCCAGCAAGTCCTCCAGCGTTTCCTGGGCGTTCTTAGCAGCATCTTCTGTCACTCGGAGGCCGTGGTGGACCACAGCCCCGCCCCCTGGGCTTTCCACTCTGGTCCGGTCCTTCTGAGGCACCCCTGGCGGGGCCTGGTGGCCCGTAGGGAGGCATGGCACTGCCACGGAGGGTGGGTGGCACGTCCCTCCTGCCCTTGGGGAAACCTGCAGCCTGGGGAGAACTCTGGTGGAGCCCGGGGCTTCCTGGAGGCACAGGTCGGGCTGCCGTTCCAGCTCAGGGTCAGGGGTCTTCACCGCCTCCTGGGGGACGCTGGGCCCCTGCTGCAGAGAGACGGTGGCCCCAAGAGGCGTGTGTACCTGAGGACAGCGTTGTGGCATCTGAAGCCAGGGATGTGGCATGTTGTGGTGTTTGAAGAGAAGACACAGCCTGTGACTTTAGTTACTGCCCCGCCTAGCTGCAGCCGGGCCACACTCTCCCGCACTGACCCTGTGACGGGCTGGGGCCCCATGCCCACCCCGGCCTCTGGGCAGCAGGATGTCAGAGCTCGGTGTGTGCGAATCAACAGCAGTTCGCGGGGGGGGGGGGGGGGGGGGCCGGAGGGG